>NC_040085.1:23120125-23465125 GCF_003369695.1 Bos indicus x Bos taurus
GCCATGGACTCAAACACCAGGCCCACGCTAGTGACAGCAGGCTCCAGACTTGTCCCCATATACCGAAACATCAAGCCTCCCCACTCTCTAGTCCAGATGCAAGACCTGCCTACCCAGGTACTCGAACACAATACCCCCAAACTCATTTTACAAGGCTAGCATTACCCTGATACAAAAGCCAGATAAGAACACAAGAAAAGGAAACTATGGGCCAATATCTCTGATAAATATAGATGCAAAAAATCTCAAAAAATACTATCAAACCAAATTCAATAGTATATTAAAAAGGTCATACATCGTGAGCATGAATTTATCCCTGAGATGCAAGGATGGTTTTCATAAAAATCAATAAATATGATATATCACATTCATGGAATGAAAGATAAAAATGATATGATCATCTCAATAGATTCAGAAAAAGCATTTGACAAAATTCAACAACATTTCATAATTAAAAAAACCTGAACAAAATGGTATAAAAAGAAAGTACCTCAACATAATAAAGGCCATATATCATAAACCCATAGCCAACATAATCCTCAACAGTGAAAGTTTGAAAGCTTTCCTACTAAGATCAGGAAAAAGACAAGGGTGCCCACACTAACCATTCCTATTCAACATAGTACTGGAGGTCTGAGCCAAAGCAACTAGACAAAGAAAAGAAATGCAAGGCATCCAAATCAGAAAGGAAGAAGTAAAACTATTTGCAGATGACATGATCTTATACAGAGAAAATCCTAAAAACTCCACGAAAATAACTCTTAGAATTAATCAACAAATTCAGTAAATCTGCAGGATATAAACACAGTACACAAAGCTAAATTGCATTACTACATAGTAACAATAAACTATCTGAAAAAGAAATAAAGAAACAATCCCATTTACAATAGCATCAAAAGTCATAAAATACTTAGGAATAAATTTAACCAAGAAGGTAAAAAATCCGTACACTGAAATTTGGAGAAGGCAATGGCACCCCACTCCAGTACTCTTGCCTGGAAAATCCCATGGATGGAGGGGCCTGGTGGGCTGCAGTCCATGGGGTCGCTAAGAGTCAGACACGACTGAGTGACTTCACTTTCACTCTTCACTTTCATGCATTGGAGAAGGAAATGGCAACCCACTCCAGGGTTCCTGCCTGGAGAATCCCAGGGACGGGGGAGCCTGCTGGGCTTCCATCTATGGGGTCGCACAGAGTCGGACATGACTGAAGCGACTTAGCAGCACGCTGAAAATTGAGAGACACTGATGAAATAAATTGAAGAAGACACAAATAAGTGAAAAGGTATCTGTTTTCAAGGATCAGAAGATTTAATATTGTTAAAATGTTGATAGACAAAAACCATACATAGAGTCAATGCAATCCTAATCAAAATTCCAATGGTATTTTTCACAGAGGAAGAAAAACAATCTTAAAATTCATATGGAACCACAAAAGACCAAATTAGACAAAGGAATTCTGAGAAAGAAGAACAAAATAGAAGGACCACAAGTCCTGATTTCAAATGACTATAAAGCTACAGGTATCAAAACAGTATGGTACTGGCACAGAACAAATACATAGGCCAATGAAATGGAATCAGGAGCCAAAAAAAATCCCATGTATACATGACCAGCTAGTATTTGGCATGGAGAAGGCAATGGCACCCCACTCCAGTACTCATGCCTGGAAAATCCCATGGATGGAGGAGCCTGGTGGGCTGCAGTCCATGGGGTCGCTGAGGGTTGGACACGACTGAGCGACTTCACTTTCACTTTTCACTTTCATGCATTGGAGAAGGAAATGGCAACCCACTCCAGTGTTCTTGCCTGGAGAATCCCAGGGATGGGGGAGCCTGGTGGGCTGCCACCTATGGGGTCGCACAGAGTCAGACATGACTGAAGTGACTTAGCAGCAGTAGCAGTATTTGGCAAGGTAGCCAAGGTCATCCAGTGTGGAAAGGACAGTCTCTTCAATAAATAGTTAAGAAAACTGGATATTCACATGGAAAAGAATTAAATTTGACCCTTGGATTACACCACTCACAGAAATTTACTTGAAATGGATTGAAGATGTAGGACCTGAAACTATACAATTACTAGAAGAAAAGGTAGGAAAAAGCTCTTTGACATGGATCTTAGAGACAATTTTGTGGCTATGACACCCAAAGCACAAGCAAGAAGAGCAAAAATCAAGAAGCGGTACTACATCAAACTGAAAAGCTTCTGCAGAGCAAAAGAAGCAATCACAAAATGAACAGGCAACCTATGGGATAGAAGAAAATACTTGCAAACCACCCATCTGATAAAGGGGGTTAATACCCAAAGTCTATGAGAAATTCATACAATTCAATAACAACAACAACAAAAATCTGCTTTTAAAATGGACAGAGGATCTGGATAGTCATTTTTCCAAAGAAGACACAGAAATGACCAAAAGATATATTAAAAGGTGCTCAATATCACTAATCACTAAGAAAATGTAAGTCAAAACCACAATGAGATATCACCTCACCCTTGTTAGAATGGCTATTATCAAAAAGACTAGAAATAAGTATTGGTAAGGATGTGGAGAAAAGAGAACCTTTGTGTACTATTGGTGGGAGTATAAATTGGTGCAGCCACTATAAGAAACAGTATGGACATTCATCAAAAACTTAAAACTAGGGCTACTGTGTGACCCAGGAATCCCGTATCTGAGTATATATCCAAAAGAAACAAAATCACTATCTCAAAGAGATAACTGTGCCCACCGTGTTCACTGTCGCCCTATTCACTCCAGCAAAGACACAGAGACAACCTAAGTGTCCATCAGCAGATGGATGGATTCATAAAAGAATAATATTAGTCAGCCACAGGAAAGAAGAAAACTCTACCTTTTGTAACAACATGGATGGTCCCTGAGGACACTGTACTAAGTGAAAGAAGTCAGACAGAGAAAGGCAAATACTATATATTCTCACAAATAGAAAGTAGAATGCTGGTTACCAAGGGAGAACTAGGGAGTGGGAATAATGGGGAGATGTTGGTTAAAGGGACAAGCTTCCAGGTATAAGATGAACAAGTTCTGAAGGTATAATGTGTATATAGCATGATGACTACAGTTGGTAATACTGCCTTGTATACTTGAAAATTGTGAAGAGAGTAGATCTTAAATGGTATCACCAGACATATGCAAATGATAATTATGTGAGGAAGTGGAGGTGTTAACTAACCCACTTATGGCCATCAATTTGCAATACACATGTGGATTATATAGTCGTGTTGTACATGTTAAACAACACAAAAAAAGGTTTTTAAAACTTTGAGGTCAAAATAAATATTTTTAAAATAAATCAATTATCTGAAAATAACAAGAGAGTCAAGAAAAAGGGCAGAAATAAGGAGGCAGAGATGCAAAAAGAGGAGACTAAGAATTCAGAGGAAATAAAGATAAGGTCTCTGTAGTTACTTCTTTTCTATTTCTTTTCTTTATAGTTTCTGAAGTTCTTTTCAGAAATGCAATGTGACAGAATTTAACATCTGGTAGTAAACTGCATGTTTTCTGATTTGATGACATAACCACTGGTGGGATCACAGCCTCTGGCTGCTGAAAATAATGCACTTAAAAAAATAAAAATACTGTTTTGTTATTTATTTTTCATAGCTCGTAAATCATCCGCATGTCTTCAGTAGCATTTAAATGAATAAATAAAAGGTTTACTCCCAGTACTAAACAGAATGACCTCTCTGATATGAGACATACCCAGTGTCATCCAGGCATCCTTGCCCCCTTCTAGAGATGGGGTGGCTTGTTTCCTCCTATGATATTCTATTCCATCTTCACTATTAGAAAATGCTCCCTGTTGTTGGGCTAAAATCCATCTCCCCCATTTTCTACCAACTGGTCCTATTGTTCTGCATTTGGCCCATGTATAGCAAATCTCTCGCATATAGCAAAATTCTCTTATTTTTTGAGTAAAGCCATCGATTGTGTGTCTCCAAGCTCTATGATTCCATGGGTCCAATAGTTCCTTCTAGCTCATGATGCTTAAACTAGTCAACATCTAGTCATTTTCCTAGCAAACCCATGCTCCAATTTATCTTTGTCTATCTCAGTGTTACCCAAATTCACATTAGTTCTTTAACAAGCACACCACACAGTAAATTCATATTGAGTTTACTATCAATTCAAAACCCCTAAGTCTTGTTCACATGTACCACTGCAGCTGGTTCTCTTAGTTTTTTGAAACTAAGTATTAACAAAAAGCCCAACATTAATTCCTACAAAATTTCATCCTAGTGTATATGTGTTAATTCCAATCTCCCAATTCCTCCCACCCCTCCTCCTCCACCTTAGCCCCTTGGTATCTATATATTTGCTCTCTACATCTGTGTCTCTACTTCTGCTTTGCAAATATTTAATAGGATCACCTATATCATTTTTCTAGATTCCACATTTATGTGTTAATTGATAACTAATGAGAACATACTGTATACATAGTATAGGGAACTCTACTTAATGCACTGTGGTGACCTGAATGGGATGGAACTTCAAAAGGGAGGGATATATGTATGGCTGATCTATTTTGCTGTGCAGTAGAAACTAACATAACATTGTAAAATAACCATTCAGTTCAGCTCAGTAGTGTCCAACACTTTGCGACCCCATGGACTGCAGCACGCCAAGCTTCCTTGTCCATCACCAATTCCCAGAGCTTGCTCAAACTCATGTCCACTGAGTTGGTGATGCCATCCAACCATCTCATCCTCTGTCATTCCCTTCCCCTCCTGCCCTCAATCTTTCCCAGCATCAGGGTTTTTTCCAATGAGTCGGCTCTTCACATCAGATGGCCAAAGTGTTGGAGTTTCAGCTTCAGCATCAGTCCTTCCAATGAATATTCAGGACTGATTTCCTTTAGGATGGACTGGTTTGATCTCCTTGCAGTCCAAGGGACTCTCAAGAGTCTCCATGCTCCAATAAAAATTAATTTTAAAAATTTACCTTGAATGGGGCCTGTCATTCCTATTACAATTTTTTAAAATTCTGCCATCCAGTGTATTAACTACTCTTGAAAACTTCATGACATCTACAAATTGAAAAGCATGTCTTTTTAAACTTTACCTAATTCATTGATAAAATTGTTTGCATTCTAGTAATATATGATGTGTCCTTTAAGTGTGAGCATTAGTAACCAAATACAATTCTGGTATCATTCAGTTTACATTCCTCTTTTTTCTTTACACTTTCACAAGAGACCCTATTAGTACTGTATAAAGTGTGGGTGTATATGTTAAAAATTATCTCAATCTTAACAAATTAAGGAAAATCACCTTCTCTAAGATTACTTATACTTGGTGAACCTAAATTTGCTTCTATTGACCACTGATAGCTTTTTCTAATTTTCACAAACTACCCTTTTCATAACCTATTCTTGAGTATTGGATGGAACTGATGTCAAATTCATTCTTTACAATCTACTGGTCTTTATAATTTCCTTCCTTTTTTGTTAAATCTAGAAACTTTATATCCCTCTTTCTCCTAGCTCTGAGCACTTTTCTTCTCCTTTCAATCTCTTAGAAATTCTGTAGAAAATTCAGTGATCTTACTGTTCCTTGGTCCCCTCAGATGTAATTCATCCAGGCTACAAGCCACGAGCTCTCAATTCCCCACAACTAATTAATGTTTGTTCTCCCCATCTTAAGACAAGGATAAGTATCATGGCCCCAAGGAGGAAGTCTATCCAGACTGTCCTTTCTTGTTATCCTTTCTTCACCAACTGAACTAAAATGGCTCCTAACATTGCCATTAGTTTTCACCAGCATCAGCAGACCTGAAGCTTCAGCCTTCTGAGTGCTGTCTTTACATGTTGCTGCTTTGTCATACTCCTTTTTGTCCTTCTCTCCATCTTTAGAATACGTGCTCTCTTCCTCTGAGCTCTTGAAGAAGCTCCCTAAGCATTCCTAAGGGAACTGCAAAGAATCTCAGCAATGAAGGAAAGAAGGTAAGTTCTTAAATATATGTTCTTAAATATCTTCTTTTCTTCCTTGTGGAGATCATTTGTGAGTTGTTGAGTTACTTTTTTGAGAAAACCCCAACACTATTGATGTCTCTTTTCTGTTAGAATTAGATACCATGGAATCATATCTCCTGCTTTTTCTGACATTCCTACAGTCTGCCTTGTTCAAGTCTAGAATTTCTCTGTCTAGTCTTCTTTAAATTTTTTTTTATAATAAACTCTAAGGAGAGAATTGCTTTCTTTTGGAGTGCATTCTTCTCCAGGTCATCAATCTGGGGCTTCTTTGTTGGGCAAAATTCTGTCTACCTTGTCACTTCTTCCCCATCATAGAAGAGGACCTTTATTGTAAAGCATGTCAGTGCATTGTCTCACCCTCTGCTTTTCAGCTGAATGTGTTTGTCTGCACAGGTCCAAATATTTGAAGTCTCTCACTGTAACTGTATCTTGCATTTCTCCCAGTATTGTGCCCATGGTTTTACAAGCTGCTAACAAAAATCATGATCTGGCTAAAATGAGAATCTAGAGGAAAGGTAAAGATGGGGATCCTACAAAGGAGTGTTCATGAGGTATGCATAGAAGGCAGCAATTTTGCTTAATCACTTGTTTTAAGGTAATCATAGAACCTCTTTGGTCCACATAAAACACTGAGAATATGGAGAAAGAATAGATCTGTGCTGTGAACAATGAGCTAACCACTGAGATGCACGGTTTTGTGCTGCACTGTCCAACAGATGTCACGTGAGACACACATGTAATATAAACATTCTAGGAGCAAGAGACTGAAGAATTTCAATCTCACGTCCCTCAAGTTCGTGATTCTATCTAGCCATCCCATCCTCTGTCATCCCCTTCTTCTCCTGCTCCCAATCCCTCCCAGCATCAGAGTCTCTTCCAATGAGTCAACTCTTTGCATGAGGTGGCCAAAGTACTGGAGTTTCAGCTTTAGCATCATTCCTTCCAAAGAAATCCCAGGGCTGATCTCCTTCAGAATGGACTGGTTGGATCTCCTTGCAGTCCAAGGGACTCTCAAGAGTCTTCTCCAACACCACCAGACTGTATGCAGGTCAAGAAGCAACAGTTAGAACCAGACATGGAACAACAGACTAGTTCCAAATTGGGAAAGGAGTACATCAAAGCTGTATATTGTCACCCTGCTTATTTAATACTTACACAGAGTATATTATGCAAAATGCCAGGCTGGGTGAAGCATAAGCTGGAATCAAGATTGCTGGGAGAAATATCAATAACCTCAGATATGCAGATGACACAACCCTTATGGCAGAAAGCAAAGAACTAAAGAGCCTCTTGATGAAAGTGAAAGAGGAGAGTGAAAAAGCTGGCTTAAAACTCAACATTCAGAAAACTAAGATTATGGCATCCAGTCCCACCATTTCATGGCAGATAGATGGGGAAACAATGGAAACAGTAAGAGACTTCATTTTCTTGGGCTCCAAAATCACTGCAGATGGTGACTGCAGCCATGAAATTAAAAGACACTTGCTTCTTGAAAGAAAAGCTATGACCAATCTAGAAAGCATAATAAAAAGCAGAGACAATACTTTGTCAACAAAGGTCCATCTAATCAAATCTATGGTTTTTCCAGTAGTCATGTATGGATGTGAGAGTTGGACTATAAATAAAGCTGAGCATCAAAGAATTGATACTTTTGAACTGTAGTGTTGGAGAAGACTCTTGAGAGACCCTTGGACTGCAAGGAGATCCAACCAGTCCATGCTAAAGGAAATCAGTCCTGAATATTCATTGGAAGGACTGATGCTGAAGCTCCAATACTTTGGCCACCTGATGTGAAGAATTGATTCATTGGAAAAGACCCTGATGCTGCGAAAGATTGAAGGCAGGAGGGGAAGGGGATGACAGAAGTTGAGATGGTTGGATGACATCACCAACTCGATGAACATGAGTCTGAGTAAGCTCCGGGAGTTGGTGATGGACAGGGAAGCCTGGCGTGCTGCTGTGCATGGGAGTCCCAAAGAGTTGTACATGACTGAGTGATGAACTGAACTGATGTTGGAAAATGAGTGGAAATTTTTGTTTGTTATTATTATTGTTACTGCTGTATCTTCTTTTTAGTATAAGAAACAAATGATTTTATATGATCTGATTTATACTTTTAAAGTCTCATGCTGGTTGCTTTGCATAACAGAGGTGGAAGGAAGGAAAGATGGAAGCAGTAGTTAGGAGACTATTGCAGGACCCAGGCAAGAAGTGGCAGTGACCAGGGCTCGTCTGTAAGAATGGAGGAGGCAGAAGGTGGGTCAAGTTAAACTAGTAAAGAGTACCTACCTCATCAAGAGGCTCTGAAGAAAAACAAAAGAAGTCCATGTACTCTAAGTACCTAAGTACTTAAAACATGCTCAGAATACTCTAAGCACTTGAAATACTCTTTAGAATAGTACTTAGAATATTGTAAGAAAAATGGAATAGAAATGTGCTTAGAATATGCTAAGCCCCTGAAAAGTGCTTAAAAGAGCACCTGGAATATAGTTAAGGACTCACTGTGAGCTACGATCATCACTCTTCTTGGTAAAAGAACAGCCATCATCCCTGTGGGGAAGGCAGCCCTTTGTGTTCTTGGTCAAAGGGTTGTGAGGGGGCCTCATCTTCACAAGTTTAACTGCTGCTGAGGTGCTGGGGACTGTGACTGAAGCAAACTTTAATAGTGTTAAAATTAAGGCAAAATTATTCCTACTTTTCCCACACTACTGTTACCCCTGTTTCAATAACAGCCATTACAAGGATATGAAGTCAAAACTCTTCTGAACATTAGACTCTAGGGCAGGAATTAAGGACCTGAGCTCCATCCGGGTCCCAGGCTGAATCATGTCAGGTCGCTATGTTTCTGCAGCCTCTTTTTCATATTAGCACAACAGACAATTTTACTCCTGGATACAGAACTGAATCTGATGCATTTCAGTCTTGCCTGAACCCCTTTCTGTATGAGTCGGCAACAGACACTGTCAAACAAACTCTGAGTGATACAGAGGCTGAGAGTTTTCCAGAGGAGAAACCCTGACACTTTTCCCGGATGGCTGCTCAAGTCTGAGCTCACAGATAGGCAGGAGTGCGCAGGACACAGCCACACCTGTGCCCCTGCCCGCTTGATCCGGTGTGGTTTCCCTGGCCAAGTCCATGAAGTGAGCATAATTATCTTCATTTTATCACAGTAAAAAGCAAAGCACAGTGCAAATACGTGAGTTATTAATGGTCACTCAGCCAGGATTTGAACCAACTTGACTCCATTCTCCTCTGCCAGCACAGAAGAAAGTAATCAGAGGTGAAGCAAGTCCCTTCACAGTTTGTTAAGGTGAAAGGCAGTGATGCTATACTGCTTTGTAAAAGAGGTCTTCGATGCAGCCCTTCTTCCAGTGAAGTTTCCAATCTGATCCAATACAAGTTTGCCATTTATGTAAAATACTTCTCATCTAAAAGACCCCAAACATGATCAGGTTCAACAGTGATGGCAGGAGGGAGAAAGTACTCTGTATGTTTGTGTTTAAATGGTAATTAAAAGTTAGTGAAAGGAGAAGCTATGTATTACAATATTTATAAATTCTAAAATTTCTAGCTTATGTATAAAGATCATTGCTCATTATTTATTTATTTATTATTTTTGTCTGTGCTGGGTCTTGGCTGCTGAGTAGGCTTTTCTCTAAGTTGTAGCAAGCAGGGGCTATTTTCTAGTTGCGGTGCATGGCCTTCTCACTGCAGTGGCTTCTCTTGTTGCACAGCAAAGGCTCCAGGGTTCATGGGCTTCAGTAGTCGTGGCTCGCTGGCTATAGAGCAGAGAGTCAACAGTTGTGGTACAAGGGCTCAGTTGCTCCTTGCCATATGGGAACCTCCCAGATCAGGGATCAAACCCATGTCTCCTGCATTGGCAGGCGGACTCTCTACCACAGACACCAGGAAAGCTTGATCCTTGCTCATTTTACATAGGCATTATAAAATAACTTTAAATACAAAAACGCAGCAAGTTGGGAAATCTGGATGGCTTAGTCTGTAGAATTAGATTCAAATTTTAAAACTTGAAGGTGTTTGCACATTAGAAAAATTCTGAAGCCTAGGAGAATCCATGATAGATTAGGGTAATATGGGGTGCCATGCAGGTCCCTCAGGGATGACAGTGATGTCCCAGATCACTCTCTGATCTACACAGCCTTACATTTCTCTTGTCAAGTAAGCAAGAGCAATGTGGCAAATAAGTTTCCCCAAATAAGTAAGTCCCTACAAGAGCAGGGGGTCTTGTTTGTTTGCTCTTTCTCAGATCTTTCAAGAACAGAGTCATCTTAAAGAAGTACAGTAGGTAGTACCTAAATAATACAGACCTGATTAAGTGTCAGAAAAGGAGGGCTAGGCCCTCTTCCAGTACTCTTGCCTGGAAAATCCCATGGACGGAGGAGCCTGGTAGGCTGCAGTCCATGGGGTCGCGAAGAATCTGACACGACTGAGTGACTTCACTTTCATTTTTCACTTTCATGCATTGGAGAAGGAAATGGCAGCCCACTCCAGTGTTCTTGCCTGGAGAATCCTAGGGACAGGGGAGCCTGGTGGGTTGCCGTCTATGGGGTTGCACAGAGTCGGACACGACTGAAGTGACTTAGCATAGCATAGCATTGCTGCAAACACCACGCGTGTCACATACCAGACCACATGGTGAGAAAACAAAGACAGTGGCAGCAAACAGACAAGCAAAGGCAGGCAGAACAGAAAGGCCGGAACGTACCCTCCACTTCCTAAAGACCCATCCAAGAGAATCAGACAAAGTCACGAGGCATGGGACTCAGTCCTTTCTAAAGAAGCATCTGGACTAGACCACCTGATAATCAATAACTCTGCTAAACTCTGGCCCCTGAAATCCTGTATTTCCATATTATAACTGTTACTATCTACCATTTATTGGATGCTTCAGTTCAGTTCAGTTCAGTTCAGTCGCTCAGTCATGTCCAACTCTTTGCGACCCCATGAATCGCAGCACGCCAGGCCTCCCTGTCCATCACCATCTCCCGGAGTTCACCCAGACTCACGTCCATCGAGTCGGTGATGCCATCCAGCCATCTCATCCTCTGTCGTCCCCTTCTCCTCCTGCCCTCAAATCCCTCCCAGCATCAGAGTCTTTTCCAATGAGTCAACTCTTCGCGTGAGGTGGCCAAAGTACTGGAGTCTCAGCTTTAGCATCATTCCTTCCAAAGAAATCCCAGGGCTGATCTCCTTCAGAATGGACTGGTTGGATTGGATTGGATGCTTATCTTATGCCAAGTAAGAGGGAAGTTAAATGTTGCCTTGGTGCCTGGAGAGTAAACCTCAATCTTATCTACTGAACAATTTCTTAAGACTTGGAATAAAGGTTTTCTTTCCAGATGTCAGAGTTCGTGAAGGCTTGCAAGTGTCCTATGAGTCTGAGACTCCATCCCAGTGACTCAGCGGACTCTCTCCCCTTCATTCCTTACCCAGCTTCACATGCTCTTTTTTTGTTGTTTGTTTTCTCCAAATGCAACAATAGTACAATAGTAAACCTCATCTTGCAACTATAGTGCCTTTTGTTTGGCTGCACTGGGTCTTCATGCTGTGTACAGGCTATCTCTAGGTACAGCGAGCAGGGGCTACTCCCTAGTTGCAATGTGCAGGCTTCTCACTGCAGAGGTTTTGCCTGTTGCAGAGCACAGGCTCTAAAGATCATGAGCTTCAGCAGTTGTGGCTCATGGGCTCAGTAGTTGTAGCACATGGGCTTAGTTGCTCTGTGGCATGTGGGGTCTTCCCAGATTAGGGACTGGACCCACGTCCCCTGCATTGGCAGATGGATTCTTAACCACTGGACCACCAGGGAAGTCTCCATACACTCTCCTGGTCTGAACTTGTGTCCCTGCCTCCACTCTGTGTCTTGGTCCCCTCTCAGGAGCCTCTTCAGAGGGGCTCCCTGGATTTTGATTTCCAACACACCCGCAAGATCCTCTCAGATTACCTTGATTGATGTATTGTGATCAGCTCTGCCTGACCCCACCCTCAGTTCAGAACCTCAGGAGCCAAGGCTGGGCCCAGAGCCCCCCACCCTGCTTGTCCAGGGAGGAAGCTTTGCCAGGCTTAAGAAACCGAATCACAGAAGTCAGTAGCATTACTAAGGAAGTATAAGCTGCTATTATTAAATCATTTCTAAAGTAAATCTTCCTTCAGTCAAGGCTAAAAGCTGATAATCTAATCCAAGATAACACCTTTTAAAAACAGACTAGCTTTACAGATTGATGATATTTTTATCCTTCATTCACTTCAATTCTAGTGGTCTATTGTACATACTTCGATTTGAGAAATCACCAAATCACCAGACTTTAACAAAAACATTCTCAAATTTGCTAAGAGTAAGCCCCTCCAGAAAGATTCTAGTGCTTCTGATATAATGAATACAACTAAAGACTTCTTACATAAACTTATAACAATAGCTTTTATAAATTACTTTTGACAAACTGTGACTTACCATAACAATCCATCACTCTAATTATTGTTTTGCAGTTCAAATCTTTGGTTGTTTGACAGCCTGACTATGATGCTGACTGAAGTTAATGAATCCATAAGCCCATAAATTTAATATTTTATTTGGTTATAGTCTTGCAAGTGAGTGAAATGAGCAAATCTTTCCTTTTCCCTACACAATTTTGGGCAATAAATTCTACTTTTACTTCTGTTTCTCATCTTTACCTATAAATAGCTCACCTGCGGCAATTCCAGGTCCACCTGTGTTTTCTAGGTCCTTTGTCTCAGGCTCTGTTGAATATAGGAATAGTCGGAAGCAGGTCCTAACTTCCTACCAGTCTAGACAACTGATGCTGACTAATGGAAAAAACAGGTGGGAAATTCCCATTTGTTCCCATCTGTCTAAGTATTTAGCTTCCATGGATCTCAACTCTCATACTAACTCAATATACAAACTTATGTTAATAATATATACCCTGATTGGATGCTTAGTATGTGGCAAGCACTGTCACAATAAACCATCTATATACAGACAGGAGAGCTGAGGGACTAACACTTGAGTAAGTGGTCAAAGCAGGTGGCAGCACTAACCAACCATCATAACACCAGACTGTTCTAAGTAGTCATTGGGCCAATGCCTTGCACTGTTATTATGGGTAATGATTATGTTAAGAGGCTTTGTATACACATTTTTAATTTCATTTATTCTCAAAACAAACATATATGTGTTGAATATAGAATCATTTCCATTTTACTAAGGAAGAGACCAAAATTCAGAGAGACTATGTGACAATATTTTCTATACATTTTATTTTGATGTATTCTTAACTATCATTGTTTCTTCTGACTGTACCATTGCATCTGTCCATAGAGGAAGGTCTAGCAATTCAAATTCAGACTTCTAAGCCCACCTCAAAAATGACAGCCAGTAGCCAGGGAGTTGATTCCATGAAGATCCACCCTCACCTACTTTTGTCTTTCTCACTTGTTAATGACAGTAACTATAGTAATAATAGTAACAATGACATAAATCATGATAGAACATTAACAGCATGTCAGAATACTTTATTGCTTTCCTTGTGACAAAGCTGTGAAGTAGAAATGATAATTATTCTGTTTTAAGAGATAAGGAATCTTGAGTTTAGTTGAGATTATATAGATCGCGAGAGGTCAACCATTCAGGAATAGAGAGAAATGAGACTCTAACATAGAACTTCTTACTTCAAATTCTGAGCTGTTTCCAGTAAGTCACGTTGCTTCACTTAGATTCATTGAACCTCATCATATATATGACTTACAAATCTTTGCTACAGTCCTCATCTGTCTCCCAAATTCAAGTACAGCTCTAATATCCATCTGCTAGGCATCTCCATCCAAATGTCCTAGCTGTAGGTCTTATGCTTGTTCCCCTCACAGTATCTACAACAGGCTCCTGAATAAAGTGGGTACTTTTTCTGCTCTGATTGCTGTGGCCAAAACTTCCAAAACTATGTTGAATAGTAATGGTGAAAGTGGGCACCCTTGTCTTATTCCTGACTTTAGAGGAAATGCTTTCAATTTTTCACCATTGAGGATAACGTTTGCTGTGGGTTTGTCATATATAGCTTTTATTATGTTGAGGTATGTTCCTTCTATTCCTGCTTTCTGGAGAGTTCTTATCATAAATGGATGTTGAATTTTGTCAAAGGCTTTCTCTGCATCTATTGAGATAATCATATGGTTTTTATTCTTCAATTTGTTAATGTGGTTATTACACTGATTGATTTGCAGATATTGAAGAATCCTTGCATCCCTGGGATAAAGCCCACTTGGTCATGGTGTATGATCTTTTTAATGTGTTGTTGGATTCTGTTTGCTAGAATTTTGTTAGGGATTTTTGCATCTATGTTCATTAGTGATATTGGCCTGTAGTTTTCTTTTTTTGTGGCATCTTTGTCAGGTTTTGGTATTAGGGTGATGGTGGCCTCATAGAATGAGTTTGGAAGTTTACCTTCCTCTGCAATTTGCTGGAAGAGTTTGAGTAGGATAGGTGTTTGCTCTTCTCTAAATTTTTGGTAGAATTCAGCTGTGAAGCCGTCTGGACCTGGGCTTTTGTTTGCTGGACAATTTCTGATTACAGTTTCAATTTCAGTGCTTGTGATGGGTCTGTTAAGATTTTCTATTTCTTCCTGGTCCAGTTTTGGAAAGTTGTACTTTTCTAAGAATTCGTCCATTTCTTCTCTGTTGTCCCTTTTATTGGCATATAATTGCTGATAGCAGTCTCTTATGATCCTTTGTATTTCTCTGTTGTCTGTTGTGATCTCTCCATTTTCATTTCTAATTTTACTGATTTGATTTTTCTCCCTTTGTTTCTTGATGAGTCTGGCTAATGGTTTGTCAATTTTATTTATCCTTTCAAAGAACCAGCTTTTGGCTTTGTTGATTTTTGCTATGGTCTCTTTTGTTTCTTTTGCATTTATTTCTGCCCTAATTTTTAAGATTTCTTTCCTTCTACTAACCCTGGGGTTCTTCATTTATTCCTTTTCTAATTACTTTAGGTGTAGAGTTAGGTTATTTATTTGAACTTTTTCTTGTTGCTTAAGGTATGACTGTATTGCTATGAACTTTCCCCTTAGGACTGCTTTTACAGTGTCCCACAGGTTTTGGGTTGTTGTGTTTTCATTTTCATTTGTTTCTATGCAAATTTTGATTTCTTTTTTGATTTCTTCTATGATTTGTTGGTTATTCAGCAGCGTGTTATTCAGCCTCCATATGTTGGAATTTTTAACAGTATTTCTCCTGTAATTCAGATCTAATCTTACTGCATTGTGGTCAGAAAAGATGCTTGGAATGATTTCAATTTTTCTGAATTTACCAAGGCTAGACTTATGGCCCAGGATGTGATCTATCCTGGAGAAGGTTCCGTGAGCACTTGAGAAAAAGGTGAAATTCATTGTTTTGGGATGAAATGACCTATAGATATCAATTAGGTCTAACTGGTCTATTGTATCATTTAAAGTTTGTGTTTCCTTGTTAATTTTCTGTTTAGTTGATCTATCCATAGGTGTGAGTGGGGTATTAAAGTCTCCCACTATTATTGTGTTATTGTTAATTTCTCCTTTCATACATGTTAGCATTTGTCTTACATATTGACATGATCCTCTACATAGAAAATCCTAAAGACTCCACCAGAAAATTACTAGAACTAGTCAATGAATATAGTAAAGTTGCAGGATATAAAATCAACATACAGAAACCCCTTGCATTCCTATACACTAATAATAAGAAAATAGAAAGAGAAATTAAGGAAACAATTCCATTCACCATTGCAATGAAAAGGATAAAATACTCAGGAATATATCTACCTAAAGAAACTAAAGACCTATATATAGAAAACTATAAAACACTGGTGAAAGAAATCAAAGAGGACACTAATAGATGGAGAAATACACCATGTTCATGGATTGGAAGAATCAATATAGTGAAAATGAGTATACTACCCAAAGCAATTTATAGATTCAATGCAGTCAGTATTCATTGAAGATTCAATGAAGAACGGTATTCTTCACAGAGCTAGAACAAATAATTTCACAATTTGTATGGAAATACAAAAAACCTCGAATGGCCAAAGCAATCTTGAGAAAGAAAAATGGAACTGGAGGAATCAACCTGCCTGACTTCAGGCTCTACTACAAAGCCACAGTCATCAAGACAGTATGGTACTGGCACAAAGACAGAAATATAGATCAATGGAACAAAATAGAAAGCCCAGAGATAAGTCCACACACATATGGACACCTTATCTTTGACAAAGGAGGCAAGAATATACAATGGACTAAAGACAATCTCTTTAACAAGTGGTGCTGGGAAAACTGGTCAACCACTTGTAAAAGAATGAAACTAGAACACTTTTTAACACCATACACAAAAATAAACTCAAAATGGATTAAAGATCTAAACATAAGACCAGAAACTATAAAACTCCTAGAGGATAACATAGGCAAAACACTCTCCGACATACATCACAGCAGGATCCTCTATGACCCACCTCCCAAAACATTAGAAATAAAAGCAAAAATAAACAAATGGGACATATAAAACTTAAAAGCTTCTGCACAACAAAAGAAACTATAAGCAAGGTGAAAATACAGCCTTCAGAATGGGAGGAAATAATAGCAAATGAAGCAACTGACAACAACTAATCTCAAAAATATACAAGCAACTCCTACAGCTCAATTCCAGAAAAATAAATGACCCAATCAAAACATGGGCCAAAGAACTAAATAGACAATTCTGCAAAGAAGACATACAGATGGCTAACAAACACATGAAACGATGCTCAACATCACTCATTATCAGAGAAATGCAAACCAAAACCACAATGAGGTACCATCTCACGCCAGTCAGAATGGCTGCGATCCAAAAGTCTACAAGCAATAAATGCTGGAGAGGGTGTGGAGAAAAGGGAACCCTCTTACACTGTTGGTGGGAATGCAAACTAGTACAGCCACTATGGAGAACAGTGTGGAGATTCCTTAAAAAACTGGAAATAGAACTGCCTTATGATCCAGCAATCCCACTGCTGGGTGTACACACTGAGGAAACCAGAATTGAAAGAGACACGTGTACCCCAATGTTCATCACAGCGCTGTTTATAATAGCCAGGACATGGAAGCAACCTAGATGTTCATCAGCAGATGAATGGATAAGAAAGTGGTGGTACATATACACAATGGAGTATTACTCAGCCATTAAAAAGAATAATTTGAATCAGTTTTAATGAGGTGGATGAAACTGGAGCCTATTATACAGAGTGAAGTAAGCCAGAAAGAAAAACACCAATACAGTATACTAACGCATATATATGGAATTTAGAAAGATGGTAACAATAACCCTGTGTACGAGACAGCAAAAGAGACACTGATGTGTAGAACAGTCTTTTGGACTCTGTGGAAGAGGGAGAGGGTGAGATGATTTGGGAGAATGGCATTGAAACATGTATAATATCATATATGAAACGAGTCACCAGTCCAGGTTTGATGCACGATACTGGATGCTTGGAGCTGGTGCACTGGGACGACCCAGAGGGATGGTATGGGGAGGGAGGAGGGAGGAGGGTTCAGGATGGGGAACACATGTATACCTTTGGTGGATTCATTTTGATATATGGCAAAACCAATACAATATTGTAAAGTTAAAAAATAAAATTAAAAAAAAGTGGGTACTTAATAGTAACTACTGAATAAATAAATAAATAAATAATTTCAAAGGAAAAAGGAGAGAAATTCCCATAACTGAGCTAGGTGAGGTGGTGGGAACCTGGTCAGCATAGGAACCAGGAGATACCAAGCTCTCATCCTCTGCATCTCAGCACCATTGAGTACCACTGGCATCAGTGCTGCCCAGACCAGAACAGGGTGAGAGGCAGCCATTTCCTTCTGGCAGTTCAATTGACAAAGGGTCTCCACAAATGCAGCTGCAGTAGGAGAAACACCAGCCTGAGAGGTCCAGACCCTTTAGATGTCTCATGACTGGATTAAGATTGGTTCTGTAATATCCCAGGAGCAAATATGGCAGAAGAAAAGATAATCATGGCTTTGATTGTCTTATGGGGTAGCCAGAGTAGCAGCAAACCCATCTCTAATGTTCATCAGCAGAAAGAGCCTGGACAAACTTCCTAAAGTTTGCAAACCTCAATTTCCTCATCTATTTGATGAAGCTAATAACATACTTCTCAGTGATAATAGGAGGGTAATAAATGAGGTATTGCATGATGTAAAATAAATATTAGCTATTATTATCAGATCAGATCAGATCAGTCGCTCAGTAGTGTCCGACTCTTTGTGACCCCATGAATCGCAGCACGCCAGGCCTCCCTGTCCCTAACCAACTCCCGGAGTTCACTAAGACTCACGTCCATCGAGTCAGTGATGCCATCCAGCCATCTCATCCTCTGTCGTCCCCTTCTCCTCCTGCCCTCAATCCCTCCCAGCATCAGAGTCTTTTCCAATGAGTCAACTCTTCACATGAGGTGGCCAAAGTACTGGAGTTTCAGCTTTAGCATCATTCCTTCCAAAGAAATCCCAGGGCTGATCTCCTTGCAGTCCAAGGGACTCTCAAGAGTCTTCTCCAACACCACAGTTCAAAAGCATCAATTCTTCGGCGCTTAGCCTTCTTCACAGTCCAGCTCTCACATCCATACATGACCACAGGAAAAACCATAGCCTTGACTAGACGAACCTTTGTTGGCAAAGTAACGTCTCTGCTTTTGAATTTGCTGTCTAGGTTGATAGTAACTTTCCTTCCAAGGAGTAAGCGTCTTTTAATTTCATGGCTGCAGTCACCATCTGCAGTGATTTTGGAGCCCAGAAAAATAAAGTCTGACACTGTTTCCACTGTTTCCCCATCTATTTCCCATGAAGTGATGGGACCAGATGCCATGATCTTCGTTTTCTGAATGTTGAGCTTTAAGCCAACTTTTTCACTCTCCACTTTCACTTTCATCATGAGGCTTTTGAGTTCCTCTTCACTTTCTGCCATAAGGGTGGTGTCATCTGCATATCTGAGGTTATTGATATTTCTCCCGGCAATCTTGATTCCAGCTTGTGTTTCTTCCAGTCCAGCGTTTCTCATGATATACTCTGCATATAAGTTAAATAAACAGGGTGACAGTATACAGCCTTGACGAACTCCTTTTCCTATTTGGAACCAGTCTGTTGTTCCATGTCCAGTTCTAACTGTTGCTTCCTGACCTGCATACAAATTTCTCAAGAGGCAGATCAGGTGGTCTGGTATTCCCATCTCTTGAAGAATTTTCCACAGTTTATTGTGATCCACACAGTCAAAGGCTTTGGCATAGTCAATAAAGCAGAAATAGATGTTTTTCTGGAACTCTCTTGCTTTTTCTATGATCCAGCGGATGTTGGCAATTTGATCTCTGGTTCCTCTGCCTTTTCTAAAAACAGCTTGAACATCAGGAAAGCATGTTTTATTCTCCTTGCCATTAAATGACCACAAGTTAGAAACCTTCATGATTAAATATTGAAAACACAATTTCCCAAATCCCATGCTTCTTTTAGAAGATATAAGGATAATAAGCCTGCCTGCTGATGCCATGCTCTTGGCTGTCAGGGTACGTGGTGAATGTGCTCATAGGTGGTTCTGTCACAGACTAGCCAATGAAGTCCAGCTCCTTAACCTGTGAATTTCTAGGGAAATCAAAGGTCACAGGACAGGGTACACTTCCAGCTCAGCCTGGAGAAACTCTTCCCTGAAAGGAAGATCTCCTTATTTTATAGAGAGCATATGTAAGAGTTATTGTCCTTCGCTGTTCAGTCACTCAGTCACGTCCGACTCTTCGCAGTCCCATGGACTGTAGAACGCCAGGTTTCCCGATCCTTCACTATCTCCCCAAGTTTGCACAAATTCATGTCCATTGAGTCAATGATGCCATCCAACCTCCTCATCTTCTTTTATCCCCTATCCTTTTGCCCTCAATCTTGCCCAGCATCGGGGTCTTTTCAAATGTGTCAGCTCTTCACATAAGGTGCCCAAAGTACTGAAGCTTCATATGTAAGAGTTAGTAAGAAACTACTCCCTACCCCCATTCCTGTACCACAATTTCCTGCCATGCTCAGAAAGCTGATTAAATCAACCAGAGCAGGTTTGCAAAGCAGATGAAAGGCCTTGCATTTTCAAATAATGAGTCAAGAGCTGCATTATGAAGTGCTACTTGACACCTAGCAGTTCTTCTTTTTTGTAAAGATGCTCTCATTTACAGAATTTGAAAAGACTCCAGATATTTCCCCATGGGTAGTTTCAGGGCTTCACACATGGCATTAGTCAAAATGTTTGCATTTAATGTGTACAGTTTGCAGAAAGAAAAGCAAATAGAAAGCAATGCTATATCAGAAAAGGTGGGGGCAGACCAGATTCCAAAGAGAGGATTAAAACTGAGTGGACAAAACATTAACAAATGGGCATCTTACTACATGGTTCTTTCACAAATGATTTCTTGGCAGGTGCTGCAGAGAGGTTGAATTGAATAGCTTCAAGGTCAAATGCATCTCTAAGGATTCTCATGGACGTCACCTGTATCTGAGAAAGTGGAATGTTAAACATTTATCTTGGGTAATGACAATAAACACTCATTAAATTGCATTTGCCATCTTCTTTTGCTATAGAACTCAAACCATTTGCCAGAATCACAAACTGATCTCAGAAGGTCATGTCAACCTTTTCTTTGATTCTGAGCAGCCTTCAGATGAATGGATGTCCAAACGGCTCTTCAAAGATCTCTCAAAAGTGGGGAGTCACAGCTTTCCATTTCCCAGGGCTATACAGTTAGAAAGCTATCTCTTAGAAGCTAAAGCTCCCTTACTGGGAGAGAACTGTCTTTCACATAGATGTTATGGGATGAGGGGGGATATTTATTCTTATAGAGGAGACTTCTCCTGAAGTGTCTGCCCTGGGGTAAAAACAAACCAAGATTGCTGTTAGACCTTCTATTAATTGGGGGGAAAACTGCTTTAAAAGGAGTATTTCACAGAATCACAGTAACACACAATTTAGAGCCAAGAAGAACCTTCATGATATGTTAATCCAATGTCTGATTTTAAAGAGTGGATAATTCCCTACTAACATGACCCGTGATAAAACTGGGACAGTATTGGGTCAATCAGTGTGGTTGGTTGTCTTACCCCACCAACCACCAATCACATTCAATCTCTCAGCAAGTCTACTTAGCCCAATCTCCCAAATAGGCACCAACTCTGATGCTGCCTCTCTACCCCCACTGGTCCAAGCCAGTTTCTAGTCTTGCCCATCATAATCACTCTCTAATGTGTTTCCCTGTTTCCACTCTTGTCCCCATAATATATCTTTTGAACCATTAAGAGTAAGCTCTTTTAAAAAGAGATCAAAACATCAATATCCTCCTTAAACTCTTTCAGCTGCTTCCTTTGGCAAATGGAATAACAGAAATATCTTATCAAAGCAAAAAAATAGACTTGCCTGTACATTGCTACCTTCCAAATAAGGCTGTTCTTACTGAAATTCAAATTAAATAAAAAATACATTTATATATCTCAAAAGAGTGAAGACGATGAAATAATACTGGGTTTGTAGTTCTAAACCTTTCTATTTGGTATAACAATGTTAGAAGAAGACCCTGCAGCATAGGTTCTACATTTTGAGAAGCATTTTCCAAAGCAAAGCTCATTTAGGTCTAGGGGATGTTTACAGCCCATGGTAAACATAATACTCTAAGAGAAAAGCAAATGGGTCCACAAAGTCCTGATGTGTTAAGTGAGACATTTAGAGTTGCTTTTATATATTTTTTAGAAATGATCCAGTGATAGTTTTGACACTGACTCTTTAAATCACCACCCTGCATGAACAGAAGTAGGACAGGGTTCCGCTTTAAAAGCTAATTGTATAACCAAGACATGAAGTCATCTAAATGCCCATCAACAGACGACTGGATAAATAAGATTTGGTACATAAGTACAATGGAATACTACTCAGCCTTAAAAAAGAATGAAATACTGACATTTTCAGAAACGTGGCTGGATGTAGAGATTACTAAATGAAGTAACTCAGATAAAGACAACTATCATATAATATCACTTAAGTAGAATCTAAAATGATACAAGTGAACTTATTCACAAAACAGACTCACAGACTTAGAAAACAAACTTATGGTTACCAGAGCAGAAAAGGGGGAGGGAGAAATTAGGAATTGTGTATCTGGGATTAACAGAAACATACTACTATATATATATAATAAACAACAAGAACCTACTGTATAGCACAGAGAACTATATCCAGTATCTTGTAATAACCTATAATGAAAAAGAATCTGAAAAATAATATATACATATATATGTGTGTGTGTGTGTGTATACATAACTTAATCACTTTGGTGTACACCTGAAATATAAATCAGTTCTACTTCAATTCTTTCTTTTTTTTTTTTGGCCACATCGCATGGCATGCATGTTCTTAGTTCTCCAACCAGGGATCACACACGTGCAGTGGAAACTTGGAGTCTTAATCACTTGACCACCAGGGAAGTCCAACTATGCTTCAATTTTTAAAAAAGACTAATTGTAGTAGCCAACCTTAAGCCTCAGTGAGACTAATCAAAAGCTTTGACACTAAAGCTTTTGCCTGTGAATAATATCTTATACACTATTAGCTAAAAGAGTATCAGAGGAAGCATACACACACACACACAGAGTACCAGAGCCAAAGTAACTGAGATGCAAAGAAATACCACTATCTTTTTAAAGCCACATAGCTAGCAATAAGCAGAGCCAGAACTAAGCATCAAATCCCTTGAGTTTTTTGTACCTATTTCCCTACTGCTTTAGCCCAGTTAAGTCAATGCAAGAGACTCCAAAGTGTGGTGGGCTTCGTCTGGCAGGGAGAATCTGGAACAGTGGATATCAAGATAGGAAGGGGAGGGAGAAAGTATTGGCTGTATCAGAACAACTGATCTTGTTTACCACCAGAAGGCTTCAAACCTAAAGCTGTTCTTTGAGACTAAAAAATTTAACAACACATGAGAGATATTGTTAAGAGGATGAAAAGACAAGCATAGAATGGGAGAAAATATTTGCAAAACACATATCTGATAAAAGGATCTGTATCTAAAGATGTATAATAAGAACTTTTAAAACTCAACAATAGGTACTTTCCTGGCAGTCCAGTGGTGAAGACTGTGCTCCCAATGCAGGGGGCACAGGTTTGATTCCTGGCCAGGGAACTAAGATTCTGCATGGCTAAAAAAAAAGCCCTCAACAATAAGAAACAAACAATCCAATTAAATACAGATAAAATATCTGAATAGACACCTAAAGAAGATAAGCAGATGGTCAAAAGCACTATGAATAATTGCTTATCATCATTTGTCATTAGGAATTGGAAATTAAAATAATAATGAGATGCCACCACACACCTATTAGAACAGCTAAACCCAGAAAACTGACATAACAAATGCTGGCAAGGTTGCCAAGCAACAGGAAGTCTCGCTCATTGCTGCTGGGAGCGCAAAATGGTACAGCCACTCTACAAGACAGTTTGGCAGCCTCTTACAAAGTAAACACAGTCTTACTATCCAGTCCGGCATTCATGCTCTTATGTATTTACTGAATTGATTTGAAACTTTATGTCCACACAAAACCCTGCACATGAATATTATTAATAGCAGCTTTAGTCACAGTTGCCAAAACTGGAAACAATCAAGATGTCCTTCAATAGGTGAATGGATAAACAAACTAGAATACATCCATCCAATGGAATGCTAAGTCACCTCAGTCGTGTCCGACTCTGTGTGACCCCATAGACGGCAGCCCACCAGGCTCCTCTGTCCCTGGGATTCTCCAGGCAAGAACACTGGAGTGGGTTGCCATTTCCTTCTCCAATGCATGAAAGTGGAAAGTGAAAGTGAAGTCGCTCAGTCGTGTCCAACTCTTAGCGACCCCATGGACTGCAGCCTACCAGGCTCCTCTGCCCGTGGGATTTTCCAGGCAAGAGTACTGGAGTGGGGTGCCATTGCCTTCTCCGTCCAATGGAATATTATTCACTAAAAAAAATAAAAAGAGCTATCAAGCCACAAAAAGACATGGCAGAATCTTAAGTGCACATTGCTAACTGAGAGAAACCAGTGTGAAAAGGTCACCTACTATATAATTCTAACTACATATATGATCTTCTGGAAAAGCCAAAACTATAGATACAGTGAAAAGATCAGTGATTGCCAGGGGTCCAGGGGAGGAAGGGTGAAATTAGGCACAGGGGATTTTTAGGCAATGAAACTATTCCATACAATACTATAATGTGGATATACGATACTAAACATCTGTCAACACTTACTGAACTGTATAACATAAAAAGTGAATCTTAATGCATGCACATTTAGAAAAATCATTTGGAAGATGAGAAAACATTGAAAAAGAATGACTATGATGACAACGAGAATCTAATTTTAATTGCAAATGTATGAAATAAACGTATTGAGGAGTGCAGAGAAGACGCTACTCCATGTAACTTTGGAAATGAAGTCTATAAGACTACAGGCAAAATGAACTGCACATGGCCCTGTACTCTAGTAGACATAGTTGTCTCCCACAGGGAAACAAAGGGTCAACAGTTCTGATATTGTTACACGTGTAGACCAGAAGTGAGCCATTAAGTAAATGGATGGTGGATGGATGGAAACAAATTTTTCACTCAGTTCAATTCAATTGCTCAGTAGTGTCTGACTGTTTGTGACCCCATGCACTGCAGCACACCAGGCCTCCCTGTCCATCACTAACTCCCGCAGTTTGCTCAAACTTATGTCCATTGAGCTGGCGATGCCATCCAACCATCTCATTCTCTGTCGTCCGCTTCTCCTCCTGCCCTCAATCTTTCCCAGCATCAGGGTCTTTTCCAATGAGTTAGCCCTTTGCATCAGGTGGCCAAAGTACTGGAGTTTCAGCTTCAGCATGGGTCCTTCCAATGAATATTCAGGACTGATTTCCTTTAGGATTGACTGGTTTAATCCCCTCTCAGTCCAGGGAACTCTCAAGAGTCTTCTCCAACACTAAAGATCAAAAGCATCAATTCTTTGGGGCTCAGCTTTCTTTTTACTCCAATTCTCATGTCCATACATGACTACTGGAAAAATAAAATGACAAGGGTATGTCAAAAGAGCACAGAAGCCAACTGAAAGAGCTCCCAAGAGCTCAAATAATAGGAGCCACAAAACAAAGTGATACCGGATTATAACTCAAAGTATAAAACAAATATCCATTATTTTGGGGTCCTTTCCCCATCATTTACATTACCACCTGAGTTACACCGCCTGTCAGATCACTGGTGGCATTAAATTCTCATACGCACACAATCCCTATTGTGAACTGTGTACGTGAGGGATCTAGGTTTCATGCTCCTTGTGAAAATGGACTGTCTGATGATTCGAGGTAGAACTGAGAAAGTGATGCTAGCACTGGGGAGTGTCTGCAAATACAGATTATCCTTAGCACAATAAATTTAATTAGTTTGACTCATCCCAAAACCATCCCCCCAACCCCAGTCTGTGGAAAAACTGTCTCCCACAAAACCAGCCCCTGGTGCCAAAAAGACTGGGAATCATTGCATTGTTTCACACTAAAGTAAATGAGTGAATGCATTAATAAAGGGGGAGATGAGACAAATCTATGCAGGAGACTTCCAAATAATGTATGTATGCTCCACCCTCAAGGAAGCGGAGCGTAACTCCCCACTCTTTGAATGTGGGCCATGCATAGTGACCTCCCTCCAAAGATGACAATGTGGATAGGCAGGTAAAAAGCACCTTGTCTGCGGAGAAACCTGCAAACATTGAATCAGCCGGCTGATCAAGGTCAGCACCATGAGTCATAAACCATCTTGATAACATGTACGCTTGATATGATGTGATGAACTCGACACTCCACCCCTGTGATCTTCCTCTCAAAAACTCAGAACCACAGCCTAAACATAAGAAAAACATAACCAGACAAATTCCAACAGAGGTGCCTTCTACAGTATCCCTGATACTGTAGTGGGGTGCCATCGCCTTCTCTGATGAGTACGCCTCAAAATCGCCAAGGTCATCAACAACAAAGTCTGAGAAACTGTCATGAGAAATCTAAAGGAGGCATGACACCTAAATGTAATGTAGAATCCTGGATGAGATCCTGGAACAGAAAAAGAACATTAGGTAAAAACTAAGGATGTCTGAATAACTATGGATGTTAGTTAATAATAAGGTATCAATATCAGTTGATTAACAGTAACAAATGGACCATCCTAATGTAAGATGCTAATAATAGAAGAGACTATGAGGGGGAGGAGAAGGCGATGGCACCCCACTCCAGTACTCTTGCCTAGAAAGTCCCATGGGCGGAGGAGCCTGGTGAGCTGTAGTCCATGGGGTCACGAAGAGTTGGACACGACTGAGCAACTTCACTTTCACTTTTCACTTTCGTGCATTGGAGAAGGAAATGGCAACCCACTCCAGTGTTCTTGCCTGGAGAATCCCAGGGATGGGGAGCCTGGTGGGCTGCCCTCTATGGGGTCTCACAGAGTCGGACACGACTAAAGCTACTTAGCAGCAGCAGCAGCTGCATGAGGGCGAAGGGGAGTAATATAGGAACTCTGTACTATCTACTCATTTTTATCTGTAAATATAAAACTGTTCTGAAAAATAAAGCTTATGGAAAAAAAACCCACAACATTAATTTGTCTTCTGGCACACTATTTTCTTAGGGCATTTACCAGCAAAGCAATATGAGTATGCTGGTTGCCTCTCACTTTTTCTGGTATTTTATAAAGAGGGAGTTACAGGAGAACCTTGCATACAATTTTTTCTGATGTTAATAGGATTTCTAATTATGACAGGATATACCCCCAAAATAGCATATTTTGAAGGATTCTGACCTTATACAGTAAAACCCATGTCAATTCTTACACTTAGATATCAACAGTTGAAACATTTCCCTGGATACAATTATTCCAATTAGGAAGTAAATCCTTGAAAGTCACTGTATGCCTCTCCCAGATGATTCTGGGGTTCCTGGTCTTATGGCTCCCTAGGGCACTGCCATACTTTGGTGCATATTTTATTTAAGAATGAAGGTAAATAATGAGAAGAAGGTCTACTCCATTCATTTCACTAGCACCGCACTGAAACCACTTTAGGTCAGTAAGAACAACAGAATGTCACTGTCCGTCTAGAAATTACAATCTCTTTTTTTCAGTAAATTTTTATGATCAATTCTCCATCAGTTATGTGTCTCTCACCCCAACACACACACAGAACAAGAAAGTTTTGTTCTCTCTTCCATATTCCAAAAGTCACCTGTCATCTTTATCTTTTAACAAAGAAAACTCAACATCCTTTAGAAGTTGTTATAGTATTATTATTTTAGAAATAGAAAAAATATAAAAGATAGTTTTATATTATGATACTCCCATTCAATAGAATGCTAAATAGCCTCTTAAAATAAACATACTAACATGGAAAAACATCTAGGATGATTAAATTTAAAAAGTTGCAAACTCAGCATAATGTAATTTGATTTTTATTCAGAAAGGGAATACATTAATATGGTATAATATACATTAATTATATACGTGTTATTATATTACTAATAATATAGTAATTAATATACTAATACATTAGTTATATATAATAATATATGTTAGTATATTCAGAAGAAACTTTTGGAGAAATGCACTCCAAACTCCTCTATAGGAGGATGATGTGATAAAAAATTGTGTGTATGGATTTATGTCATGTTTGAACTTCTATAAGCAGAGAATATTAATTTTATAATTTGAAACTTTTTCAATACTAAAAAATGTATTTTCTCTTGAATATCATGTGGCTTGATGAAAGGAGGTGCTGGCAATTCAGGAGATGTCTGTGCACCAGGACACAGATTGTTCTACCAGGACCCAGGTAGAGCCCACACTTGACAGAGAATGAAGTCTGAGGCACTCTTCTGTCCTATTACCTTCTCCTCTGCTCAAGCAGGACTTTAAGCTATGATGTCATTCATGGCAGAAATGCTCTATTGAATCTCCACCTGGTGGTTACTCAGCTCCTGGCTGGACATGGGGACCACACCACCTCATGAGACAGCTACTTCATTCTTAGGAGTTCGGAGGTATTTCCCCAAAAAATTCTGCTGGAATTTTGGTGGCTCAGATGGTAAAGAATCCACCTGAAATGCAAGAGACCTGGTTTGATCCCAGGGTTGGGAAGATCCCCTGGAGAAGAGAATGACAACATACTCCAGTATTCCTGCCCGGAGAATCCCATGGATAGAGGAGCCTGGCAGGCTGCAGTCCATGGGGTCACAAAGAGTCCGACACAACTGAGTGACTAAGCACAGCACCCCCAGAATTGTAAACATGATTCAAAATTACAGAATAGTTATTCAATGACATCCTGAATAGCCATTTTTAATGCTACGTCTAGCATAATTCATGACTTACAGTGGTTACTCAATAAATATTTATTGAATGCATAAGCTGACTGTTGAGAATAGATAGGTTTACACTCTGCTCTATTCTTCTCTTACCTGACTGCATCATATATTTTAGACACTATATCACACAGTTACTTCATACTGAAAAAAGCAACAACTGAAAAAAAAAAAAAGAAAGAAATGAATTAGAAACCAAGAAACAGGAGTTCTGTTTCTGGTTGTGCTGTTTATCAACTGTGCAAATTTAGGGAAGTCATTTCACATCTCTGAACTCTTCTTTCATATCTATAAAATGTGGGGAGGATTGGGAAGGTGGATTTCAACAAAAACTCTGAAAATAAGCTACAGCATCCAGACTTTTGTCATCCTATGTGAGAGTAGTTATGTCTAAGCCCAGGGCTTTTACACTTATTAAATATAACCTTTATGTCTTGCTCTTTTATTCTGTATATTAAGTCACATCTCGTAACCCTCCTCCTTGCCCACTTCAGCTTTCTAGTGGCCATAGATTTAATAACTCAACTGAAAGTAGAATGAATAGAAAACAGATCACGTTGTCTAAAGAAACCATCTTCAAAATGCTTGTATTAAATGTACTCAGCAAAAGTCTTTAATGCAGAACCAGTCTTCAGAGTTGAGTGGAAACATTTGAGAAATGTTTTGAAACCTGTGGTTTTAAGTGCCACCCAGAAAAAATATTTTGCCTGGGAAAATAAACATTTTTTTTTCTATATGAACTGGCTGATTCTAAAACTTCTTTTGGAAAAAAGTTGTGTCCGCTAAGAATGAATATCTTAAAAACAAGCAAATGGAGAACTGAGAGCTTTGTTAGGAAACACTTACCAGTGTGGATACAGCCACCGTGGGGGCTAACTGTCCTAATTCCAGCCTTCATTTGGAACATGGTCAGTACTGGGAAATACGTTCTAGGAAGCAATAACTTTTCATTACTCAACTCAGTACTTCCATAACATCTGTTCAGCCATTTGGCAGATTTTGGTACTAGATACAACGTTAAACTAAGTCAATGGAGTTGTGGGTGTTTACAAGGATGGATGGAAACTTCACCTTCAATAAAGGCAAAGAGTTTTCTGTCTTTGGTACTTCTCATCACTGGGCAGTAATACTGCTTTGTAAAAAAAGCAACAATAAAAATTCTTGCAGGTGAATAAGTATTTTTGAATATAAGCGTGCAATAACAATTCAGGACTTTTTCCTCAGAGAGCTTTCTGAATCCTAAAGTAAGATTGCTAGAAGCTGCCACCTTTGGCAATCTCCTTAGCCTTTCTCCATTTCACTAATCATGCTCCAAAGCCAGAGGTTACCACAAATTACTACTGTACAGGAAAAATGCAAACACCCAAGACATCTTTTTGATTAAGTAGTCAAGCTGTTTGCAACTGGGCCAGATAATCAGAAACTGAAGCAAAAGCTTGCTTCTATTCTTGGGATGGCATGACTCCTGGCTACTTCATCTGAAAAATGAAATCAAAACAATGGGGATAGAAGATAATAATAAACGTCCAACTATTTTGAAAATCTCAAAATGTGTGGACAGGAAATAAAACACTAAAAGGAAAAAAAAATGTTTTTTCACTTAAAGGAGCAATCTCTTTTCCTCAAACAGTAAAAAAAAAAAAAAATAGGCAAGGATGATCACAAATCATCCTGAAGATGCAAAGGGCAGAAAAATTCAAAAGACAGTAAAGTGTGAGTTTCTGGGAAGTCAAACTAGGGGAGTGAGGGAGAGCAAAAAATAGTGACAAAATAGCCCAAAATAAATTCTCTTGTGTGATTCAGCAGGAGGTACCACAGAGAAGGCAGTACAGAGAAAAAAAACACAAAAGGAGGTGTTTGTTAGGCTTCAAAGGAGAAAGGGAATAAAAGATGAAGGCCATTTTTTATTTTTCATTTGACAACAAAGGGCAGGTGAGGGAAACTGGGAGCTTGTGGGGAAGCAAAGAGCTATCCCCTTGTTTTTAAAGAACTCAGAACTTTCAGAGGACCTGTGGAAGTAGACTTTACTTATACCATGATGATGCTATAAAATACTGCACTCCCAGTAAAGACAGCTCCATGCATTACCTTGGGAGAAGGCAACGGCACCTCACTCCAGTACTCTTGCCTGGAAAATCCCATGGACAGAGGAGCCTGGTAGGCTGCAGTCCATGGGGTCAAGAAGAGTCAGACACGACTGAGTGACTTCACTTTCACTTTTCACTTTCCTGCATTGGAGAAGGAAATGGCAACCCATTCCAGTGTTCTTGCCTGGAGAATCCCAGGGACGGGGGAGCCTGGTGGGCTGCCGTCTATGGAGTCGCAGAGTCGGACACGACTGAAGCGACTTAGCAGCAGTAGCAGCAGCATGCATTACCTTAACGACTGCTCTTATATATATGTGTGTATATATATATATATACACACACACACACACACACATATATATCATGATGTTCCCTGACTCCAATTTCTCATTTCCATTATCAGAAAGAGCTTTGCTATGATGTTTTTTTCTGTCTTAATTAGCTGGAGCAAGACAAAACATTTAAAACAACCAACTCTGTTTTATACTTCTGCACCTTTAGAATCCCTTGAGATATTATATCTAAATATCTCTTAACAGATCACTATTTGTTCTCCAACATTACCTAGGACGAGGGACCTAGGGGCTAGAATTTGAACAGAACCTCTGAGCTGTGAGTTAACATCAACAAGAAATGTCTTTGTCTTTTGGAAATGGTTTTGAGGTTTAGTCTCAGAGTGCGGCTGGGAAATTCATAGTTTGATTAAAATTGTAATAAGAGCTAAAATCTGAGGCAAAAATTCTGGTAGCTGGAAAAAAAAATTTCTTTAATAAAAACCCTGCAGTTCTGAAGGGAAGCATCTTGTTTCTAATTCTGGACTTGGGGGATGGAAAAAGGAATATAAAAAGGAAACTGACTGACACGAACTGGCTCTAACTACCCTCATCAAGACCACTGGATAAAATCAGGTACATCAATGAGAGATGTACCTTGAAATGATTTTTTAAACTATTGCAGGTCATGGAAATTTCCCTTATTAAAACATTCCAATCCTTAGTCAACAGATATCAATGCATCAAGCAGAAAATGGGCATCAGAGCTTGATGTCAGTATAAGAAATGAACACTACATCCCAGCTCAGCTGAGAAGAAAGACCATCTCTCAACTTTGATCGGGTACAAAGTTCTTTTTAGGAGCATAACTTTCATTATCTTGTATTTTATTCCTGATTTGTGAAAACTGAGATTGAGGCAACACAACTAATTGTCAGTTTTCTAAACCCCACACTACGGAAATTTGCAGATGGCAGGGGCCAGAAGTCAGTGAAGGCTCCCCGCAGGAGCGTTTATGGAACATATGCAGCCCTTCCTAAATGCTGATGTAATCCACCCCACCGCAGCTGCAGGGGCAGGACCTGCTGCTCCACTGGAAAGCAGAAGCCCTGCCCATCCACTCCCTTATTGTCCCTCTTACTTGTCCTGCTGAATCATTTGTTTATCATGCTAAGTAGGTATGGAGCACCTGGACTGGCCAGATGAATCATCAGACCTCAATTCTAGTTCTGGCCCTGCCACCAATTTGTCGTGTGGCTTTGAGTAGGTCATCCTTGAATCTCAGTTTCCTCTTCTAAAAAAAATTGCTTTCTGGTCTAGAAATAACTTACAATCTCTTTGAACTCCACTGTCTTTTGATTTTTTTTAAATTTCTTTTTGGACAGAAAGGAATGACAGATGAGATAGAGTTTCTGCTCTCTTACAGGCTGTGGACACCACCTTGAGAAAAGTAAAAGTTCATTACTGGAGTCCTCTGAGTATGCTTGGACCGCTAATTATCAGTCCTTTTCAACAGAGTTTCCATGAGGGGTGAAGATTTCATATTCTAAGATATCCCCTCTCTGTGATGAAAGAACCTCCCTTTTATGCATCTAGATTGGTACACGTTATGCACCATCCTTTGGAGAACTGAGAAACAGCCTCTCAGATCAACTTTCAGGTTATGTGATTCAGATGAGCAACTCCAACTGGGAAAGGCTGCAAGTTATGACTTTCCCATAGGATCATCATAGAATGCCAAAGCTAAACCATTCTATCCTACTGGTTCTCAAAGTGTGGTCCCTGAGCCAGCAGCAGCCAGCAGCACCTGAAAACTTTTTCAAATGCAAAGTCTCGCTCGCCTTAGTCCACTGAATCAAAAACTGTGGGGATGGGACCCAGTAATCTGGGTTTCAACAAGCCATACAGGTGATTCTAATGCATGCCAACGTTTGGGATCCACTGTTCTAGTCCTTGGACCTTCCTTTACAGATGAAGAGGGCAGGAGTGCAAGAAAAGTCACTTGCCCAAGCTGGCACCTCTAACGTATGGTTAGGCCTTGATTAGAATCAAATGTTACGGACAGAATTATGTCCTCCCTACAAACTCATATGTTGAAGCCTTAATTCCCCAGTGTGGCTGAATTTGAAGACAGGGCCTTAAAGAGGTAATTAAGGTTAATGAGGTCAGAGAGTGGGCCTCTAAAATGAAATGTCATCCTTATATCAACAGGGAGAAGTGGCCAGAATGTGTACACACAATGAAAAAGCCATGTGGGGACTCAGAGAGAAGGTAGCCATCTGCAAGTCAAGGAGACAGGCCTCAAGAGAAATCAAACTGACCAACACCTTGAACTTGGAGTTCTAGCTTCTAGAACTGTGAGAAATAAATTTCTGTTAAGTCACTCAGGCTGTGGCATTTTATTATGACAGTTCTAGCAAATGAATACTCCAGGTCCTCTGATTCTCTGGACATGAATCTATTATGTCAATTAAAATGACTTTAGAATTCTAACAAGTTTTTCTGAGATGTAAAGAAACAAATGAATCCCAAGAATGGCTGTTCTTCAGCCGGACAGATGGTAAGAAGAGGGCTTCCTAGAGCCCTGACCATGCACACATCCCAGACACTGCTCAGAGGGTAAGTTCTCCAAACCTGCATCTTATGCAAAGATTTTGACACAGTCATATGAGAGTAGTGGTCCTCATAAGAGGGGTTGTGTGTGTGTGCGTGTGTGCTAAGTCGCTTCCATCGTGTCTAACTCTTTGCAACCCAATGGACTGTAGCCTGCCAGGCTCCTTTGTCCATGGGATTTTCCAGGCAAGAAGATTGGAGTGGGTTGCCATACCCTCCTCCAGGGGATCTTCGTGACCCAGGAATCAAACCAGCATCTCTTATGTCTCCTGCATTGGCAGGCAGGTTTTTTACCACTAGCACCACCAGGGAAGCCCTACAAGAGGGCTTAACGGGGCCACTAAATCAGGAAGAGTTAAGAAAGAACGAATAACATTAGGTATGAGGTTCCTGTCTTCCCGCAGAAGCAGGCAGTAGTAGACGGACAGGGTCTAGGAGGGCAGTGACCAAATGTCCTTTGGACAAGCCAACCCTGGATATCCCTCAAGCTCTGTAATCTTCCTCTCTCCTTCCATGTTGGACTACACACACACAAATGCCTCCTCTTGCTTCCATAGCCTAGGTAACAGCATTTTCATCCCTCTGATGATGCCAGCTAGAATCATCTTAATGTTTTTGATTTTCCTCTTCCATATCCACCAGGCAGCACCCAGTCCTGTCCATTCTGTCTCTGAAATACCTTTCAAATCTTTCCTCTCTTCTCTGTCCTGGCTGCCACTGTTTTTGATAATCCTTTCGTCACCTCTTGCCAGAGCTAAACTTTCAAAGTTTTATAAGTTGTCTCCTGATCACTGACTTACCCTCTCATATTCTCTCCAAAAGATGGTCAGAAGTCTGCCTTCCGAAAGACAGATCTCAGACAAGGCTCTTCATAATCCTATCGGCCCTTCCAGTCCACCCTTCGGCCACATGCCCATCCCTCCACAGGCACAGCAGCCCCACACTTCTCCAGTCCCCAAACCCAGCATGACCCTTCCCTCTACCGGATTGAATTATCTGGTAGTCTTAACTCTTTTGGGGAAATGCTTATTATTTTTTTCCTCTGAGCATGTGTGTGTGTGAAATGTCATCTATAACAACAACAACCCTCATATCCCCACCACCAATATAAGAAACAGAATGTCACCTATTACCCATCTTACACAGCCCTCTTCTCCTTCTTTCCATCTGCCAGAGGTCTCCTTGATATGCAAGCCTTTCAGTCTCCTGATTTCCTTAGTAGCTTTACCACTTGTGTCAGTTCAGTTCAGTCATTCAGTTGTGTCCAACTCTTTGCGACCCCATGAATCACAGCACGCCAGGCCTCCCTGTCCATCACCAACTCCCGGAGTTCACTCAGACTCACATCCATAGAGTCAGTGATGCCATCCAGCCATCTCATCCTCTGTTGTCCCCTTCTCCTCCTGCCCCCAATCCCTCCCAGCATCAGAGTCTTTTCCAATGAGTCGACTCTTCTCATGAGGTGGCCAAAGTACTGGAGTTTCAGCTTCAGCATCAGTCCTTCCAAAGAAATCCCAGGGCTGATCTCCTTCACAATGGACTGGTTGGATCTCCTTGCAGTCCAAGGGATTCTCAAGAGTCTTCTCCAACACCACAGTTCAAAAGCATCAGTTCTTTGGCGCTCAGCTTTCTTCACAGTCCAACTCTCACATCCATACATGACCACTGGAAAAACCATAGCCTTGACTAGACGGACCTTTGTTGGCAAAGTAATGTCTCTGCTTTTGAATATGCTATCTAGGTTGGTCAAAACTGTCTTTCCAAGGAGTAAGCGTCTTTTAATTTCATGGCTGCAGTCACCATCTGCAGTGATTTTTATGTACCCATGAATAATGTTATTACTTTTGCTTGTTTTTAAGAGAGACCACCTGTTTGTAGCTTTCAAGGACTTGTTTCTTACCACTGGATTCATAAGATTTGCCCACGTTGTTGCACGTAGCTAATTCATTTCACTGTTCTCTACAAATCTACATAAATATATATGTACAGTATGCATACCCTTTTCCATTCTGTTGCTGACTGGTATGTGGGTGTTTGTACAATATTATGAACATGTTTGAACACATGTACATGTGTGTAAGTTTAGAGACTGCTTCTAGGACTGCTGGGCCCTGGGTATGTGCATGTGATCTGGCAATACTAGATTGTATTCCAAAGTGGCTATACCAATTGACACTCATAACTTTTTCATCTGTTGATAAAAATCAGTCAGTGATATTCTGTTTAAGATTTTGCATCTGTGTTTAAAAGTAAATTTGGTAACTTTCCTTTCTTAAATAGTATTTAACTGATTTTAATATAAAGGTTATACTGACCTCACACATTAATTTGGAAGTATTCCTTCTCTTTACACTCCTTCAAAAAGTTTTGCAAGATTGGAAATACCAGTTGCTTGATTTTTTCTTTTTTTTTGCCGTTGTACAATTTGTCTAATAAATTACCTAGGCCCCAGTTTTTGAAGGAAACTTATAAATACAGTGATTCATTTAATAGTGTTTAGGAGCATTCCAATTTTCTTTTTCATTTCAAATCAGTTTTACTAATTTATACTCTTTTAGGAATTTGACCTAACACCCAAGTTTTCAAAATCATTGGCATAAAAGTGGTTCATGATATTCTCTTATCATTTCAGTGTCTGCTACATCAGAGATTTAACAATATTGTTCCTAATACTGTTTACTCATGCCTTCTCTTCCTTTTTATATCAATCTTATCAGACTTTGAAAGATATTATTAGTCTTTGTATTGTAACATAATGTGCATTCTTGGATTTTCTTGACCACATTCTACTTTCTCTCGCTTGCACGGGGCCCTGTCACACTGGCTCACCCCTCCACTGTCACCTGGATGCTAGGTCACACTGCTGAATGAATGTGCTGATGGACTATGCCCTTTGATAGTTCTTTGGGCTTTCTCTTTTTTCTTTTTCTTTTTTTTAACCTTACTCCCACAGCCCTGGGCTTGTATCTCTCAAGTGAAAAAGTGTTCATAACTTCAGTCTTGACCTAAGTAAGGATCTGCCTTCTGGAGCAGTGAGGCTAAAGCAGTCTTTTTTTCAAAAATTATTTATTTATTTTCGGTTGCGTCTTCATTGCTGTGCATAGGCTTTCTCCAGTTGCCATGAGCGGGGTCTGCAATGAATGGGGGCTGCAGTGAGTGGGAGTCACGCTTCATTGTGGTGTGCAGGCTTCTTAATGTAGATGCTTCTCTTACAGCAGAGACAGGCTCTAGGCACACAGGCTTCAGTATTCGCAGTGCGTGGACTCATGAGTTGTGTGGCTCACAGGCCCTAGAACACATGGGCTCCAGTGTGGCACACCGGATAGCTGTTCCATGCCATGGGGGATCTTCCTGGACCAGGGGTCAAACCCACATCCCCTGCATTGACAGGTGGATTCTTATCCACTGTTCCACCAATGAAGTCCAAAGTAATCTTTTTAAATAATCAGATTTTGGCTTTGGTTTAGAGAGTCTACCATTTCCTTCCTCTTCTTTTCTCTGGGTCTATTTTCTGTTTTGTTTCAAAAGTTTTTAAGTTCAATGATTAGTCATTAATTCAACCACTCACTTTTTCTAATATCCATCTTTAAGGCAGAGGTCAGCAAACCAATAGCCCACAGACTTGTTTTTGTAAATAAACTTCTACTGGGACACAACCACACCCATTTGTTTTCATATTGTCTGTGGCTACTTCTGTGTTACAACAGCAAAGTAGAGTAGTTATGACAACACTGTGTCTGTAACTAGTAATATTTTAGTAGCTATTTCTTTACAGAAAAAGTTTGCTCTAAGGATATAGATTTTTCTCTAAGTATTCCTTGAGTGACATCACAAATTCTGCTACATAATATTTGCATAACTCTTCTGAACTCTGTGTTTTCTCATGTCTAGTATGATTTCTTTGATTCATATGTCATTTAGAAAGTATATTTTTAAAATTTCCAAACATGTTTTTTTTCTCCCAAGGCTTTTAGTAACTGAACACTAACTTGTTCTATGATGAGAACGTAGATTTGTGTGACATTAATTTTCTAAAAATTTTAGAAATTTTATTCCTGGCCTAGTATATGATCACTTTTGTAATTTTTTGCAATTCATGGGGTCGCAAAGAGACACAACTGAGCGACTGAACTGAACTGAAATGAATGTATGTTTGAAAATAATATGTATTCTCTATACATATGTATGTGTAGTGTCTTATTAATCATATCTTTAAAATCTTTTGTATCCTTACTGATTGTCTGCTCAAACAATTAATTACTGAAAAAAAGTATTAAAATTCCCCACTAAAGGGTGGATTTATCAGTTTCACTTATAGCACTGACCATACACACTTTTTCAGATATATAACAATTAAACCTTCTATAATTTCCAGGTGAACTGATTCTCTTATGAAGATAAGCATTGTATCTATTCATTTCTAATGATATTCATTTCTAATCATATGTCATAAGTGTGTCTCTTATAAATAGAATATAGTTGAATTTTTTTATGTATCCACTCAGAATCTTTAACTTTAATTAGATGTTAAGTCCATTTAGTTGATCATAATTATTTGATATATCTGGATTACTTTGATCATCTGATTTATTTCTCATTTTGTCTGCCTTTAGACATTTCTTTCACTGTATTTTCTTCTTTACTTGCTTTAAAGTTACATAATTTTTCTTTCTTGTTTTAAAGGTTAACTTAGAAATTTTAACATATATTTATCCTAAAGTCTCAAATTAATGTCTTTACCTTCCTACAACAATAAAAGAAGCAATCACCTCCTTCCCAATTTATATGCTATTATTTTCCAGAATTGTAGATATATATAGATTCTTTTAACCCCCAAACTCACTGTTACTGTTTCACATCAACTTGTTCACTATTTTTGTTTTGCTTTGTTTTTACCATTTCCTCTTTCTTCCCAGACCCTCTTCCTGAGATCATTTTTATTTCACATAAAATATATTTTTTAGTTAAGTCCTGTTGGTGGCAAGCCTCCTTGGCTTTGTTTTGTCTATAAATATTAATATTTAGTTTTTATACTTGAAAGATAATTTCACTGGATATCTCCTCCCTTAATATGCAAAATATATTTATGTATATGTTTTTGTCACCCTGGAATTAATTACATATTTATTAAAGTAATTATAAAATTACTATATGTACTATATAAATGTGTTGTATGTATATATTTTTGTCACTGAATAGTTAGAAGCATTAGCTCTAGGTGAATCAAGTAAACTAAAAGGCTATTTCTAGTTAAACTATTAAGAGTTTATTTTATTTGCTAGTGAAGAGACTATTTCCAATTTGCTACCAAAAATTAGTTAATTAAACCAGACTATGCTTCAGTACATCTTCCTAAATGTGGAATTAGCTAGTGATCTACTTTATAAGAACATCAACAAATTAAACAGCTATAACATAATAGAGAGAATGAACTTAAGGATAGTTTATTTTGCCTTAACTATGTGAATGTACCCCAAGGTGCTTGACATCAAGAATACTAAATTAATATATATTTAAAAGAGAATGAATCAATTTTAAAAGATTATTTTTTCAAAAGACACAAAAAATATTTGTCCATAAAAATGATGTTAACTCTAATGTATTAAAAAATATATACAACAGAGTGAAGAGGCTGAAAACCTCAAACACCAACCTTTCAAATAGATTCTCTCAACTCAGCTCATAAAACTGCAAAAAAGGCACTGCCACTTGAGTGCTCTGCTCTTGGGAGAGGTGAAGTCCTCTGTATTTATAGGAGGTTGATAAATCTGAATACATTAAATCATCAAATGTACCCTCTTCCATCCCAAATGAAGCCCAAACTAAAACAGACATACTGAGTACAAAGATACAGGAGGGAAAGATAAGAGCACAGAGATAAATAATTCTGGAAAGTCAAAGCAATCTTGAGAAAGAATTATGCTGAGGGTATCACGCTCTCTGATTTCAAGCTCTAGTACCAAGCTATAGTAATTCAAATCATATGGTACCAGCATAAAAACAAATACATAGATCAATGGAAGAGAATAGAGAGCCCAGAAATAAACCCATATATCTATGGTGAGATAATTTACAACAAAAGCATTAAGAATATACAATGAGGAAAGGGTGGCTTCTTCAATAAACGGTGTTAGGAAAAGTGGACAGTCACATGCAGGAAAATGAAAGTGGACCACTTTCTGCCACTATAAAATAGATTAAAGACTTGGACATAGATCTGAAACCATGACCTCCTAGAAGAAAACACAGGCAGTAGACTCCTTGAGATAGGTCTGGAAATGATTCTCTGAATCTGACACCAAAAGCAAGAGCAACAGAAGCAAAACTTAACAAGTGGGACTGCAGCAAACTAGAAAACCTCTGTACAGCCAAAGAAACCACAATCAGATGAAAAGGGCAACCTACTGAATACGATAAAATAGTTACAAATCACATATTGGATAAGGAGCTAACATCCAAAACATGTAAAGAACTCATATAGCTCCATAGCAAAAAAAGGAAATATTTCAATTTAAAAATGGGCAGAAGACATGAGTAGACATTTCCCCAAAGAGAGGTATTACATGAAACAATGCTCTACATGATTAGTCATCAGGGAAATGCAAACCAAAACCACAGTGAGATATCACCCCTGTTAGAATGGCTATTAAAAACAAATTGGAAAAAAAAAAAAAAGGGCTGGTGAGGATGTAGAGAAAAGGGAAATTTTATGTGGTGCTGGTAGAAATGTTAATTGGTGGAGCCAGTATGGAAAACAGTATGGAGGTTCCTCAAAAAATTAAGAGTAGAACTATCATATATCATCCAGCAATTCTATTTCAGGGGTTTTTAATCCGAAGAAGACAAAACAGTAATTCAAAAAGACATATGCATTCCTGCGTTCACTGCAGTATTATTCACAATACTCAAGACATGGAAATAACTTAACCTCCATCAATGGATGAATACAGAAATACTATTATATTATCACAATTATATATATATTATTCAGCCATAAAAATAATGAAATATTGCCTTTTGTGACAAACTCAAGGGCATTATGCTAAAGTGAAATAAGTTAGAGAAAGAAAAACACAGAAGATCTCTCTTATATGTGGAATTTTAAATATTTAGTGTGTATATATGTATATGTATATACATATGTGTGTGTGTGTGTGTGCTCATAGATACCAAGAACAAACTGATGGTTACCAGAGGCATTGGGTGGTGGGTAGAAGAAATGGATGGGTTGTTTTTTTGTTTTTTGGACTTTTAAGCCTAAATAATTTTGAAAATAAAAATAAGCACGAAGATGCACAAGTGCATAATCACATACATCGGTCTTTGACACGGCTCAGTGTTCCTTAATCTATCTTGGTCTAAGACCAAGCAAACCGTATTCTATCTAAGCCACTACCTCCTCACCAGGACCACTTCAGTCACCTTCCAACACGTTTCCCTGGTCCTACTTCTCCTCTACGAGAGCTTTCAACCATGTCATTCTCTTCTTAAAACCCCCCAACCACTTCTTATCAAAACACCATCTCAACTCAATCTCAACTTCCTATTTAAAAACAGAGCACAAAGGTCAGAGGTGGATTCTCTGGAGACAGACCACCTGGCTCAGGCTTGGGCAGACTGTGTGAACCTGAAGAAATTGCTTATCCTCTCTGAGCCTCAGTTTTATTATAAGTACAATGGAGATAATAACAACGCCTACCTATAACATAGGGTTGACATGATTCCCACATGATACGATTAACAAGGCTTATGAGATCCCACTGCTGACTCCCTCCAACTTCACATCCTGCAATCTTCCTCCTGTCCGTTCCACATCAGCCTCACCAGGCTTAGGGCTCTGACTTGTCTTCTTTCTTTTTTCTCTTATGTTCGCTGTGGCTTCTCTCTCATACCATTCAGAGCTCAACTCAAATATAACCTTACAATCATGCTAAATCGCTTCAGTCGTGTCTGACTCTTTGTGACCCTATGGGCTGTAGCCCATCAGGCTCCCCTGTCCATGGGATTCTTCAGGCAAGAACAGTGAAGTGGGTTGCCATGTCCTCCTCTGGGGGATCTTCCCAACCCAGCGATCGAACCTGAGTCTCCTGCATTGGCAGGCAAGTTCTTTACCACTTGCATCACTGGCGGAGCCCAACATTACAATCATTTCACCTTAAATAACCACCTAGACCTTCGCAGACCCTCGCTCTCTATACTCAGATCATATGTTACTTTTCCTCATAGCTTTCAGTCTTCTATGAAGTTACATTTACTCCCTATTGTATGCTCTTTGTCTCCCTCACTGGAACGTAAGCTTCGTGAGGGCAGGAGTTTCCTATGTCAGGTTTACTATCACATCCTTAGTACCTACTGCAGTGCCTGGTACATGGTAGGCACTCAAAAAACATTTGCTGAATACTAGAATAATGAAATGCTTACTCAGACAGATAGTTCATAAATAAAATGTCAGTTACTGTTATCATTAGGGAATGTTAGACCAAATTATCTAGCCACGTTCATTTTAGAAATGAATGCGCAGTAGTTCAAATTTGCAGAATTAGTGACATAGTTAAGACTACAACCCAGTTGCTAAATGAGTGTGTACTTTCAAGAGATAATCCTGTGAAAACAAATATTTCACTGCTCTTTAGTTCATTTTAATTCTGTGCAACAATATCCATAAGACTGATGAAGGGACGTGATGGCCATAGGACTAGGGTGCCTGTGAGTGACTATTCTTATTGTAGCCACAGTCTATGCCATCCTGCTGGTAGTATGCCTAAAATCCCAGTTATTATTCACTTATATGAATCAAAGCATTGAAGACTGATTTTAAAATAAAACTATCTAGGTACAGTATTGGTAATTCTTTAATATCTTAGCTCAAACTAATTCATAGCAATAGGAACAAGATATTGAATAGAATCATGATGTAAAGGAACCCTGGGAAGGCAGACTTCGGAGGGGAGGAAAAAGAAGACAATTTGAGCACAGCATAGCCTCCTGGATGAGCTAGCTTACAAGCAGCACTCCCAAGTACGTGTGTGCAGGAAGGCACCATCAGTTGTGGGAGGAAAGCTGGGGAGCAAAAAAGCCATGCGGGCAACTGTTCCCGTGAGACTTCTTCAGAAAGGGGGATACCAGGGCAAAGAAAATAAAAACAAAGGCAAGGACATTCTTCCTTGAGCTTTATTTAGTGTACGTTCTGGAAGTAAACAGGGGGCATGGGGAGGGAGTACAAGTAGGTTTGGCTGGTGAATGGAAGACAAGGGAGCCCATGAAAGGGTGTACCCCAATAATTTGGGGATGAAGAAAATGTTACCCAAAATTAAAGAACCAGCACCTTGAGATTAGTTACTCTTGAGATGGATTGGTCAGAATGGTGCCTCCAGAGAATGTAGCACAAGTAAAAACTGACCAGCCTGACTTAGGCCCACAATGTCTCAAGCCTGTGTAACCAGGCTGCCCTAAAAGACCCTTGAGGTCTTTGTATTTAGATCCAGGATCACTTCTTTTTTGCCCATTTATACCGCTATGTTTAACTCCCAACTTTCAGCTCCATTTCCTGGACTGAGTTTAGTTAGAACATGAGGTATCAGATTTCAAATAAATTTAAGTTTCCTCCTATTTTCTCCACTTTGTTTTATTAGGTTGTTCTGTAAGTATTTACTCAGTACATGCCGTAGGCTATAGTGCCCTGTTTGCCATTGGAGATACATTAGAAACAACAGCAAAAGTCTAAAATGCCTTAATCACAGACATACCACCACCAACAGACACACACACACACACACACACACACACGCACACACCTTTATGGGAAACGAGTCAGTCCTATTAGAAGTGCACACTGTCTAATTCAGAATGGAATCTGCAATTTGTAAGTAACTAGGTAAAAACACCAGAGAAGGCAATGGCACCCCACTCCAGTACTCTTACCTGGAGAATCCCATGGACGGAGGAGCCTAGTAGACTGCAGTCCATGGGGTCGCTAGGAGTCAGACACAACTGAACGACTTCACTTTCACTTTTCACTTTCATGCATTGGAGAAGGAAATGGCAACCCACTCCAGTGTTCTTGCCTGGAGAATCCCAGGGACAGGGGAGCCTGGTGGGCCTCTGTCTATGGAGCCGCACAGAGTTGGACGTGACTGAAGCGACTTAGCAGCAGCAGCAGCAGGTAAAAACACACCATTTGGGTGTGCTGAATACCTAATCTAAGCAACGAGGTCTTGCAGAAACACAAGAAAAAATCATGCAAGAAATCACTGAGCCACTGTGTACATGAATATGAGCACTGATAGGAATTGTTAGAAATTAAACTAACTAAAGAAGACCTTGCCCCTAGAGAGCAATTCAGTTTTGCAGAGAAAAGGAGATTTATGACTCATGAAACCAAGTTTGCACAATATGATCAAGTGCCAGATTACTTAGTTCAGACAACAATAATTAGCGAGCACTTTCCAGTAATAGTCCACACTAATCTTATAGCAAAATTTTAAACAAACCATCTGAATGTGCTGATTTGAATTCTGATCTCCTATTTTTCCTCACTATTATATATAACCATATAATAGGGCAGCAAAGGCAAGAACCAGCATAGAAAAGCCTATAAAGTCTATTCAAGAAAGGGTCACATTCCACTACTACAGTGGCTTTAGGGCTCAGGTGCCCCGTGGTCAAGAAATGGCCTCTGGAAGAAGCACAGGAGCCAAAGTTAAACTGTCTGAGGTATGAGGGACACTGATGATACTAAACTGTTAACAGCCAGAGTCTTCCCTCAGTAACACCTATAATAGAGCTACAGCCCTTCAGCGCTAGCCAGTTTCTATTTTCTAGATGTTCCTGAAGTGCCCACTGCTTTTTCTGTTACCTTAAAGCCTTGTCCTGAGCCAAGATGAAACATCTTCTATAGCTATAGAGTAGATCTCATTCCATGAGGGAAAGTTTAGGTACAACGTGAGACTCTTCTTTCATTTCCATTCCATGGCCAAGGCCAGGACCCTGTTATAGTGAAGGTTCTTGCTGGTAATAGCCTAAGTCCTGTCAAGTCCTGTCTTTACAGATGATGAAGCTTGAGTTATCTGTATCTGTCCATAAAGGGGAGAAGGCAATGGCACCCCACTCCAGTACTCTTGCCTGGAAAATCCCATGGGTGGAGGAGCCTGGTAGGCTGCAGTCCATGGGGTCTCGAAGAGTCAGACACGACTGAACGACTTCACTTTGACTTCACTTTCATTCATTGGAGAAGGAAATGGCAACCCACTCCAGTGTTCTTGCCTGGAGAATCCCAGGGACAGGGGAGCCTGCTGGGCTGCCATCTATGGGGTCACACAGAGTCGGACACGACTGAAGCGACTTAGAAGCAGCAGCAGTCCATAAAGGGACAACTGGATTCTCAAAGTATCAGATATACAACTGTGAACTGAAGAAATCAGTAGAAAAGAGTACCCTTACATAAGCTGGATCTGTATGTTCTACTCTACCAAAGCTATGTAATAGTGAATTACCATAAGCATATATCTTCAGATCTTCAGAACCAATTGTATTTATGATAGGTTGTTCTCCATTACCCAAAGAATTAAGGTCAGATCATCTTGATTTGCTCTCAAAATAGTCTTCCACTATCGTTGTTGTTGTTCAATCACTATGTTGTGTCCAACTCTTTGTGACCCCATGAACGCCAGGTTTCCCTGTCCTCCACTATCTGCAGGAGTTTGCTCAGATTCATGTTCTTTGAGTCAGTGATGCTATCTAACCATCCCATCCTTTGCCGCCCTCTTCTCCTTTTGCCTTCAATCTTTCCTAGCATCAGGGTCTTTTCCAATGAGCCGGCTTTTCACATCAGATGGCCAAAGTATTGGAGCTTCAGCTTCAGCATCAGTCCTTCCAATAGTCAGGGTTGATTTCCTTTAGGATTGACTGGTTTGATCTCTTTGCAGTCCAAGGGACTCTCAAAAGTCTTCTCCAGCACCACAATTCAAAGACATCAATTCTTTAGCACTCAGCCTTCTTTATGGTCCAACTCCGACATACATTCCACTCTTATACGCCAGTAATCTTTCACGTACCCCCTCTACTCTACTCTTTGCTGGTAAGTCGCTTCAGTCGTGTCCGACTCTGTGCGACCACATAGACGGCAGCCCACCAGGCTCCCCTGTCCCTGGGATTCTCCAGGCAAGAACACTGGAGTGGGTTGCCATTTCCTTCTCCAATTCGTGAAAGTGAAAAGTGAAAGTGAAGACGTTCAGTCGTGCCCGACTCTTAGCGACCCCGTGGACTGCAGCCTACCAGGCTCCTCTGTCCATGGGATTTTCCAGGCAAGAGTACTGGAGTAGGGTGCCATTGCCTTCTCCGACTCTACTCTTTAGTGTTCTGTGAATGTGTAATATATTTTCACACCTCTGGGTGTTACTTGATGGTGATACTTCTGTCTGAAATGCACTTTTAACCCCATTTTCCGTTTACCAACACTTTATAGAATCCACCTGATTCAAATACTCCCTCTCCTCAAATTTTTCCTGACTCTCTAGTCAAAATTAACCATTTAGGCTGTATAACTTTTATCCTTGTCTTAATCTACTGTTAAAAACTTTAAGTTGTCTGAGGATAGGATTATGTATTTTGTTCCCCTTTACGTCTTCTTCAAACTATTCATAGGGTTCTCAAGGCAAGAAAACTGAAGTGGTTTGCAATTTCCTTCTCCAGTGGACCATGTTTTGCCAGAGTGAAAAAGTTGGCTTAAAACTCAACATTCAAAAAGACTGAGATCGTGGCATCCAGTCCCATCACTTCATGGCAAACAGATGGCGAAACAATAGAAACAGTGACAGACTTTATTTTCTTGGGCTCCAAAATCACTGCAGACGGTGACTGCAGCCATGAAATTAAAAGACACTTGCTCCTTGGAAGAAAAGCTATGACAAACCTAGATAGCATATTAAAAAGCAGAGACATTACTTTACCAACAAAAGTCTATCTAGTCAAAGCTATGGTTTTTCCAGTGGTCATGTATGGATGTGAGAGTTGGATTATAAAGAAAACTGAGCGCAGAAGAAATGATGCTTTTGAACTGTGGTGTTGGAGAAGACTCTTGAGAGCCCCTTGGACTGCAAGGAGATCAAACCAGTCAATCCTAAAAGAAATCAGTCCTGAATTTTCATTGAAAGGACTGATGCTGAAGCTCCAATACTTTGGCCACCTGATGCAAAGAACTGACTCACTGGAAAAGACCCTGATGCTGGGAAAGATTGAAGGCAGGAGGAGAAGGGGATGACAAAGGATAAGATGGTTGGATGGCATCACTGACTCAATGGACATGAGTTTGAGCAGGCTCCAGGAGTTGGTGATGGACAGGGAAGCCTGGCGCACTGCAGTCCATGGGGTCACAAAGAGTCAGACACAACTGAGAAATTGAAGTCTTCTTCAGTTCCTAGCATGTCTCTTTCACACAGTAAGTACTCAAAAAATGCTTTTTGGACGGATGGATAGATGGATGATGAATGAATAACACATAGCATCTCAGTTTCCTAACATAAAAATTAATAGATGATTTCCAAGGGACATTAACTAGCTATAAATGTCTTAGGATTCTTTTAGAAAGCTATTAGTTCTCATTTAGTTCTCATTTAGACACTGAGCGGGGGGTAAAAAACATCTCATTAGACTCACACAAGAAAGAAACAGGAGCCTCACCAGAGTCTTACTCAGGATCCTACAGGAAGAAATCTCAGAAAAGGGTCTAGAAGAACCTCTAGGTTCTAAAGGAGGGCTAGTACTTGGAGGAAATAGAAATAGCGGTAGCATAAAAGTAGAAACAAGCTGAGCAAAAAGCAATGTAGGAAAGGACATTTCAAAGCCAAACAAAAATAAATCTTGAATTAGCAACACCTTAAACTACTAGTAAAACACTTCCTTTCATCTGTAGATATGAATGGTGGCTAAGTTTTACTTCAAATCTGCATGTGCAGTGAACATGCCTCTTCCAGTGGAGGATGCTGCTATATGCTGTTGCTAGTGCTCGAGAATCTCATGGAAATAAAGGGCCCATACAGAAGGGTTAATGGTTTCTATCTTGTACAGATTAAAGACTGTGAAAGCACATAAAAATCTTTCCCAAAGTAGACTGACATCAGAACAGCCTTCAGCTACTCAAATAAGCATGTTTGCAAACATCTAGAAACACAAATAGTATAAAAATGTCAGTAGTCATCAAACTGATATCAATGATATGTAGCGCAGACATATGTTCCATACATATGGAATTGCCCCATATTCATTTTCTCTTTCCATAAGGACCTAGAAATGTCCCATGCGTGTTTAATTCTGAGAGGCAGGCAAACATATATGTGATCCAGAGCCATTCTCATTTCCCAATTTTTTATAAGCTGATTCGTGTAAGTATTAAGGTCAGAAAGTGAGACATTAGTCCTCATATCCCCAAGCCTGGATTATTCCATTATATGATTGGGATTTTTATCTTCATGGTAAACCACATTTCACTTGCTTCAATGTCACCAACTATAAGGGCACAGAGAGGGGAAGAGAACAGGGAAATCGGGCCGTGAGAACACAGTAAGGTAGGGACATGGGCTGGAAGACCAGCATGTGAGAATGTGTTCACTAGCTTAACAACTGTTCTTGGAGACCTACTATGTGCCAAGCACCATCCTTAGTACTGAAAATCTAACAAAGGAAAAAAGATAAAATTCTGACCCTCGAGTAGTAGGAGATTAAATAAATAAAATAAGTAGTATGCTAGATGCTGGTAAGTGTGAAAGGTGAAGAAAAATCAGCAGTAAGAAAAGACAGTTAACATAAAAGTCACTCAATTGCAAACACTGAGTTCCATCTAAGATACTGACATTTACAAAATAAATTGGGATGAAAATTATGAAGTTAATGATGCTTGGCCTCTCTGCTCCTTATCCTTATCCTTTAGGTGCTATTTACTTTTTTTAAACATACCTTCTCTTTATTCCCCTAGGAGATTCAGGGTAACCAACTGTGGAATTGAAACTGCCAGTGTCCTGGTGACCATTCTTTTTCTTTCAGCCCCACGTGCTATATTACGAGATCAGTATTTTATTTCTAGATAATCTGATAATCCAAGAGGAAGCATAGCAACATCTAAAGCCACTCCCCTATCCTCAGACAATATGTTTGTTGTTGTTTAGTTGCTAAGTTGTGTCCAACTCTTTTGTGACCCCATGGAAAGTAGCCTACTAAGGCTCCTCTGTCCATGGGATTTCCCATTCAAGAATACTGGAGCAGATTGCCATTTCCTTCCCCAGGGGATCTTCCTGACCCAGGGATAGAACCCACATCATCTGCATCGGTATGGAGATTCTTTACCACTAAGCCACCAGGTAAGCCCAAACTATAGAGACAATGCCTTAAGCTAAAGGAGTTTCTTGAACATCAGGAATTTCATGCACCTTGTCACACAGTGAGAGAGAAGTCTCGGGCAAAGGGGCCTCTCTTCCCCAATGACATACTTAACCTATGGTCTAAAGAGAGGTTAACCCTAAATCTTTTTAACCCTAAAACCCCAATAAACCTACTTTTAATTTTTATTTGATTTCAAGAGTTTAAATGTACTCTGTGAGACATTTGCCTTCCGATTTGTATTCTGGGGGCCCTGCCAGGACGTGAACATGAGTGACATGCACTGAGCACAACCAGGGGCCAAAGCAGAGCCTGGGGATCAGTACCTGAATCTGTCATCACCTAATAAGCATCCGGAGAAGGTAATGGCACCCCACTCCAGTACTCTTGCCTGGAAAATCCCACGGACAGAGGAGCCTGGTAGGCTGCAGTCTATGGGGTCATGAAAAGTCAGACACGACTTCACTTTCACTTTTCACTTTCATGCACTGGAGAAGGAAATGGCAATCCACTCCAGTGTTCTTGCCTGGAGAATCCCAGGGATGGGGGAGTCTGGTGGGCTGCCGTCTATGGGGTCACACAGAGTCGGACACAACTGAAGCGACTTAGCAGCAGCAATAAGCATCCAGGAGTCAGGCCCAGGTTCCTGTTCTTCGTTAAAAGCACGATTTGGGACTGCAACCTTCATGAGTGCAGAAAACCAAGGAGGAACATGTGCACGCCCACAGGATTTCAGTTGGCGGAGGCTTCTAGGGAGCAGGTGGGAGAGCTATTTAGATTTTTTTCCAATTAATTGAGTTAGAAATTGTAGTAAATAAACAGTTTTAAGTACATTTTCTACCCTCTAAACAGTTCCCATATCACTGAAGAGCAGCTGCTTCAGGATCCCAGGTGGCTCATAGAAGCACAGGCTGGGCATGGGAGCTGGGGACCTGGCAAAGGGAATCCCCAGCCACTGTGGGGGAGGACCTACCATGAGAATCTGTATCCTATCACATCATATATATTGTAGCAGAGGAGGACATAGGCACAGCATGAGATACTGTGCTCACTCAGTTCAGTTCAGTTCAGTCCCTCAGTCGTGTCCAACTCTTTGCGACCCCATGAATTGCAGCACGCCAGGCCTCCCTGTCCATCACCAACTCCCGGAGTTCACTCAGACTCACATCCATCGAGTCAGTGATGCCATCCAGCCATCTCATCCTCTGTAGTCCCCTTTTCCACCTGCCCCCAATCCTTCCCAGCATCAGAGTCTTTTCCAATGAGTCAACTCTTCGCATGAGGTGGCCAAAGTGCTGGAGTTTCAGCTTTGGCATCATTCCTTCCAAAGAAATCCCAGGGCTGATCTCCTTTAGAATAGACTGGTTGGATCTCCTTGCAGTCCAAGGGACTCTCAAGAGTCTTCTCCAACACCACAGTTCAAAAGCATCAATTCTTCGGTGCTCAGCCTTCTTCATAGTCCAACTCTCACATCCATACATGACCACTGGAAAAAACATAGCCTTGGCTAGACGGACCTTTGTTGGTAAAGTAATGTCTCTGCTTTTGAATATGCTATCTAGGTTGGTCATAACTTTCCTTCCAAGGAGTAAGCATCTTTTAATTTCATAGCTGCAGTCACCATCTGCAGTGATTTTGGAGCCCCCCAAAATAGAGTCTGACACTGTTTCCACTGTTTCCCCATCTATTTCCCATGAGGTGATGGGACCAGATGCCATGATCTTCTGTGCTCATTACAGCTATACAAACGTTACCACCCTCAATGATCTCAACAGTTACATGAAAAGTTATCAATATGTGCATTTGAGAGATGAGGAAACTATCAGGATCTTATATTGTGCAAACGATCAATCCAAAATTCACACTCAGGTTTGTTTGACCTGCAGCTCTTAAACTCTCTTATCAAGGACGATATACAACGATGGTGTTGACACTGATATTAATGAAGGTAATGGTGATCTGAAAACGGTAGTAGTGCTAGAAAAACCATCAACAGAAGAACTGTTAATAACAGGAGAGCTAAGACATGCAATTTTTAAAAATGGTCTTGCTAGGCAACATTTATACTAATTATAGTCATTTATGTGAATCGTGTACAATTATGCCTAATTATAAGTCACCACAATATTTATGTACAAAAATAAATATGTCAGAATAACTTTGATCTAAAATGGATTTGATTATAATAGTCACCTCTCTATATATGTAATCAGACTTCACTGTTGCCCAGGTTCTAACATGCACGTGTGACATCTTGACAGCATTTTATATTCTGCAAAAGATGCTGTCTGAGGACATTCTCAAGCACCAGACATTATCAAGTATTGGGAGGAAACAGGCAACTAATAATAACAAAATAGGGTATGGCTCTGGAGAATCTCAGGGTGTGATCATTTCATCCTGACCTCTGCCATGAATTATGATAGTCATAATTCTATAGATTAGGAAACTGAGGCTAGATTCAATGAAATAGCTCATCCATAGACTTTAGTTTTCTATTCACAACTAAAAAAGTGAAATTTATTGCTAGTGAAACACCCAGATTCAATAACCCCACCCCCAAAAAATCTCTTTTCTTCAAAGAAATCAAAAGCCCACCCATTCTCTATTAGTTGGAGGAAATCTCATTTTAATTGTTTAAAGCATAATTTCTCATCTACTGAGCCCAATCATTTTGGTTGTTGGAACCAGCTTTATGAATGAAAATAAAGAGCCCACTGGGGGTTAAAACCTAATCAAAAACAAGAAACCATCAGCTAGCCCACGTGCCTGCTGCTGCTGCTTGGTCACTTCAGTCATGTCCGACTTTGTGCGACCCCATAGATGGCAGCCCACCAGGCTCCCCCATCCCTGGGATTAGACTCCCATTATACCTGCCACACCTCAAGGGCCAGAGAGATTTAACTAGGTAAACATCTACCCTCATCCAGGGAAGGGAAAATTTCTAATAAAGATTAAATAACCAACATTATCCAACTTAATTCCACAGAAAGCAAAGAAGAAATAATGGCAATAATGTTTGGTAGGGAAGGAGCTAGGTAAAAACCAGAAGCTTGGGCCACTGCCTGCATCAGGACCCCTCAGGATAGAGAGCTCTAAAGCAAGTATCAAGGTTTATGTTAGGTTCAGACTTTGCAGCCGCAGACATGAGAGGGCATCAGGTAAGGTGCATAGCTGATCTTTATAGTAGGATGACTGCATTGCTGAAAATACAGAAAATTTCCTGAAAAGCAAATTCCTATATTTAAGACATAGGTTGAGAAAAGTCTCGCCAAACCAAGGACAATGAGTTGCTTGTGTTTAGGATTTTGCAAACCACTTTGTCCATCCACTCTTACAGATAATCAAAAATTGCCAGAGGATGAATCAGTTAGCATTTGCATCAAGAGGTTGTGTGAAGCAGATACTCTGAGAACTGACCTTTCAGTCTGTGCACTTGGGGCCATGTACATCCCCAGCTCATTTCCATTCACAAGGCCTGGTCATATTATACTTAAGCAGAATGTCAGCAATCCAGACCATGGAATAATCCCAAGGTACGGTCCCTTTGTACTTTCCAACTCTAAAATGGATGTGCAATGACATTTGGAGTAGCTAATGTGACTAAGGTCAATGTTTTACACTGATTGTTGAGACAATATTAATAGCTAATATTTACTGGGGACTTAGTATATGCCGGGCACTCTTCCAAGTACCTTACATGGATTAACTCATTTAATCCTCACATCAGCCCTTGGAGACACACACTATTACTACTCTCATTTAACCCATGTGGAAATAGGTACAGATGTTAAGAAACGTCCTTAAGGTCGTAGATTTTAATAAGAAAATTTCTGGACCACTGAAGTAGGGGAAAGTTAAATTGTTATAAATGCATCTGAAGTGACTGATATCTTTGTTACCTCAAAAGCAAACTGAGCCCCCTCTTGACCTTCAGCTGTTAGAGGTGTGGTACATTAAGATGTCTTACTCATCTATGCAACTCCCGGTCACTTGTCAGGGCCAGGCTGGTCAATAAATGTTGAATGAATACCCTGCTTACCTTATATTTCACAATATCTATATCTATGTGACAACTTTAAAGGGTATTTAAAGGCTAGAGCAATCTGCATTCATTTTGAGGATCAAGTCTATCATTTATTAAGCCTACTAATCTGTCTGCCTGCCAATCTCTCCTATACACTGTGACAGATGATACATTGTCTTTTATGTTGACATTTTCATCCAAGGACCTTGACGTGCATTGTGAACCTGATCCTACTCATAAAAATATTCATGCATTCCAGGGAGCACATTCGCTCAGAATCTAAAGGTGCGTCCACGGCTGCAAACTAACTGGCAGACAGCTCAGGATCCCGCTGCAGATGTGTTTTGCTTGGCTGGCAGTGTTTAAAATTTTTATTTGAATGTGTAGATCAGGCCTGCCTTTCTTTGCAAATAAAGCTAGATTCACACATTTTGTTACCTGAAAGTGAAAGGGTCAGTAGCTCAGTCGTGCCCGACTCTTTGCAATCCCATGTACTGCAGCCTGCCAGGCTCCTCTGGCCATTGAATCCTCCAGGCAAGAATACTGGAGTGGGTTACCATTTTCATTACCTGCCTGGACCCAAAAGTGTTTAAAAGTGAGTCCTCCAATCTACTGGTACCCAGGGATTTGGAGTAGACTGAATAGAGACCTCTGTGCTCCTAAAATTTATAATCTATAGTCAGCACTTCAGGTCGATAGAAAACTTTTCATGCAATGAGGCCACTAAATATCCTTTATTTCAAATGACTCCTTCCATAATCACATATCTAATTCTCCTAGAAGAGACTCAGGATCACCTCACTCCTATTTTCAAAGCATCCCTGAGATACACTCATTATGGCCACATCTTCAGAAATGGATAAACTACAACCCAGGGAAGGACAGACAATCCTACAGGTATCCAGTGATGGAATGCCCCAGAATAAAGCAAATGCTTTCACTCCGAGTTTACCCACTAGACTGGAATGTTCTCTGTTACATTTTTCATCTTAAAACCCCTCTTGTGAAGAAATGAGATTTATTCAAGACATCACCATGGTTTATTCTTGGACTCCTCTTTGCCAGACACCCTGGAGAGAAGAGAGGCTGACTTGGAGGTGGACCACTGCAGTAGTTGAGAATAACAGCCACATGTCCTGTATGATAGAGATGATGGGGCTTAGGAGGGGCTCACAGTCCTCCAGGACTGCTTGCTCTCTTTCGATATGACCTCTTGGATTCAGCTTTTGAGTCAATGTGAAGCTGCGGCCAACCAGATCTCTCTTACCGCCTCAGTGTTATTTACAGTCTGGATCTGGTCCATGGTGTGGAGTACAGCAGTGTCAATCAATACTTCTTACACTGTAGACATTTACGTGCCATTGATGGAGAACTTTCCATTTCTTCCTGTAGTCCCACTGACTAGCTCTCTCTGCTCAGGCCCATTAGAGAACTCAGCTGTGAAATTATCAGGGAGTAAATGCCAGGCCTTATCACTGGTGTGTACCTTCCAGTAAGAGCCTTCCCTATTTGCTCCACTGGAGGATAGGTGGCTTTCCTTGGCATTCTTTTTTGCTGCAGGATTGTTCTAATTGTCTCTGGATTGGTCTCAGGGACTCTGGAGCATTTGTTTGGGATAACGATGAGCAACACATCACCAAACATTGTAAATGACAATGGAGTTTTGTGGCTTGAACTCTTTCCTTCTTCAAGAAAGCACTGCCTTAGTGCTCAATTTGCCGTAGAGTCACCTTATAGTATAACAATCAGAGTCCGTCTTTTTCTAACTGTTGTCTCTCATTTGGAATTATCTAAAACAAAGTATTAAGTAGCACCAATCCTGGCTGTAAACAGTGATCCTACTAATGCCTGAAATGAGGTTGGTTACTTTCTTCTATGTAGCTCAAGGATTCCTCACCTCTGATCAAAAGTCACATGCAAATAAAGATGGGGGTCTCTGTGCCACCACCCCCACAGGCCAGACTTCTATGCCCTGATGCTTCTTCTGCCTACTCAGGGTTCCCCAAGAACCAGTGAAGTGCTTCACCTAGGCTTGCCCCACTTAGGAGTTCTCCCAGGTGTTCTCAGGTGACAGCAATCCAATTCCTAGTGCTTCAGAAACTGGCTCTGCTCAGCTGTTAATGATGCTAATCACTGATGGTACCCACTGAGCTAACAATTTCGCATTTCTATCTTTTGATAGAGGGAATTTCTTGAGTCATTGCCTTATCCCAAAGGCAGACCAAGGAGAACTACAGCCCTCTGGGTAACACTGACACCAACTCAGATTTCCATTCCTACACTTCCCTGAAAGCTATGCTGCCTTGCTCATCACATGGGTTTGTTCCTATGGCATAAAATCACACATAAACTCAGTAGAAAACTGTTGATGGTGTTTAAGGTTCTGCACAGGGGCAGCCGCTCTGTCTCCAGAGTTCTCTCCTGCCTCCTCTGCTCTCTGAACAGTAAGCAGCAGCAAGCAGCTGCCACCCTTGAGGGGATGGCTCCTGTTGAGTGAAATTTCTGAATCTCTTTGGGATCTGATTTTAGGATATAATGTTTGTTGTCCTTCTTGGGCACTGGGCCCAGTAAAGTAAGACCTCTTCAAATAGTCAAGCCTGAACGGGGGCTGGGGGCTTTCCTGGTGGCTCAGTGGTACAGAAACTGCCTGCCAGTGCAGGAGACACAGGTTGGATCCCTGTTCCGGGAAGATCCCATGTGCCATGGGGCAACTAGGCCTGTGCGCCACAATTATTGAGCCCGCACTTGAGAGCCCATGAGCCACAACTACTGAAGCCCACATGCCCTAGAGCCTGTTCTCTGCAACAAGAGAAGCTACCGCAATGAGAAGCTGCCCACTGCAACTAGAGATTAGCCCCCGCAGCAACTAAGATTGAGCATAACCATAAATAAATAAAATTGTGAATGGGGCTGCAAGACCTGTAACCAATGAGAGGAGTTCGCTGCCTAAGGAGATGGAAGGTGAAAATGAAGAAAGAGCCAACAAAGAGAAAATCAGGGCCTCATGCCTCAGTGTCTCCTACTTGTATGACCGTGTCCAGCCTAAAAGGGCAGTAGCCCTGAGCATTCCTGTGGAGTCAGCAAGTGCTCTGAGCTAGCCAAGGGAAGCAGTGCATGTGAGGAGAGGAAGCACAGCTCTTGTATTTTTGAACACTGCATCATTGGTCTCAGAGCTGATCTGAACTTTGTTTTCTAATAATCAGGAATCATAAATGACAGAGGAGGAAAAAAACAAGCTTGGCACCTCCCAAGGCCTATCCCCATGGCAGGATCAGGACTAAGGCGCCAGCACTTTTCATTCCCTGAGTTGAAGAGGTGCTATAACGGCAAAACTCACTGAAGCAAAGGAAGATGCAGTGACTGGAAATGTCTTTGTCCCTAAAATACCCCACTGGCTTTTAAACAGGGAGAGGACTGAGAGGATGCCAGCCCAAGGACCCGACGTGGCTCCCTGGGGAGATTTGGTGCCCTGCAGCCTCAGCATTGGCTGGGATCCTGCCATAAAAGCATCTGCTTCCTCCAGGTGTGGCCAAAAAGGAACTCTTCAAAGGTCCTGACTCTCCAAACAGACGTGACTGAAGCAGCAAAATCTCTAGGAGGAAAAGCAGGGTTGGCTTTAGAGAAAAGCTGGTCCCAATGCTCTGGGGAAGGGGCTCATAAAAGCAATGAGAGGGACAGCTTTGAAAGGAAGATATTCAGTGAGAAAGGGATTCAATAAGGAAAGGTGGTCCAACAAGAAATCATAGCTTTGGTAATTTTCTGGGAAGACAAAAAATAACTCTGAATGTTCTGTTTGGTGGCTGGAATCCTGGGTGGGGGGTGGGGGGGTACTTTTTGAAGGTTCTAGCACCAAGTAACCTGCCTTCTCAATCAAGTCTTTCGGTCAAATAGCTTGAGAGAAGCTGGTGTTGGTTTTAGTCAAGTAATTTCCCAGATATGCTGCAGGTGAACCAACACTGGAGCCCACTTAACAACTCTGGGATGAAGGGGAAGCCCTGTGGCAGAGAGCACGTCAGATGAAGGGAAATGTGCTTTTCAACAAGACCCAGTCACACGTAGGGTTGATTTTTCTCGTGCAAGAGAAACACAGCAATAACACCCGACGAAATACACCCTCTTCGCTCCTTTGAAGTACTGTTGAAAGACCACTGCCACTCGTGACTCTTCTGTGAAGCAATTAAAGCAGGTTCTACCTCCAGACAGAGAGGAAAACCTTCATTTTCTTAAGGGACTCATTCAAGGTCACACTGAGCTAGGGACAGAAACAAGAATTCCTGCCTCCAGTTTAATTCTTTTTATTACATCATTCCACCTCTACTGGATAAATTTCGTAAGAAGGGTAGCTTAAAGACAGAGCTAATAAAGAAGGGTTTATATGGATGTGGGATTGTAGGAAATGAACCAGAATGCTGGTTTCTGAAGACATTCCTGGGCCCACACAAGAGATGAGGGAGAATCAAGCAGGAGGATGCAGGTCAATTAGAAAATGATGGAGCCAGTTGTTTCTAAACTCAACATTCTTTAATCTGTAAGGTAGAGTCAAATGATGAAATGAATAATCCTTCCCAGGAAGCAGTGAAAACAGGTGATCACAAAAAAAGCAACAGAGGCAAATAAACACAGATACTCATAATAAAATCTATTTAATAATACAAATCCTTAAAAAATAATTACTAGGGTATTTCACTCTCCAGATAAATTCCTCTCACCCTTTCTTTTTCAACATTTTCCCCCTCAGATCGACCCTAAGGAACTCAGCAATATATTTGTATTTCCTCTAATTCAGTATTGGAAAGGAAACAAAGAACTGTTTTAAAAAATGCATTTCACTGACGTGTCCTCGTCCTGCTTGACAATCATATTCACATAAAAAAAATTATGCCAACATCAGACACACCTCAGTCAACTGCCCACCTGCTCTGGTCTCACTCTTCCTACACTGGGCTAAAATGCATTCCAATATTTCCAATTTCACAGTTATCATCACCTCATTCTCTGGAACTCGATGGCTCACAATCCCTCAGGACAACCCTGGTCAGGACAATCAGTGCCTCGAGGTAGAAGCTACCACCACCCCGCCACCCCCAGTGCAGATGTGACCTTTCTAACACAAGTCAATTTCTGTGAGAAGGACCTGGCTTTCTTTTTTGTCCACCTGGGCCATTTCCCTGGAAAGGAGGGGATATTGGATGTCCAGCTATTCTGCTACAGCTCCTTAATAAGATCAGCTTCCCAAAGTCAAAGGAAAAGAGACCAAGAAGGTGGGAAGTGATGTTGGGAGATCCAGAGTAGGGGGACATTCTGCATTTTGCCATTTTAACCGTCAAACCTGATTCTATAGGACAGCCCAGCCCTGCTTTCCAGCCACATATGCCTGGTACTGGGTCTGCATTCTGGCACTGCCTCCATCACCACACACTGTTGTTCCAAGCCGCTGTGCTTGAAGAAGTCACTGGTGTCGTCCTCCTCCCCCCTGCCTCTGTGAGAAAAGTGATCAAAGGCACGGCATTGCCAACATGCCGCTGTTATGTAATCAGACTCAGCTGAGGGCAGAACCAAGCAGGAATCTATATACCGTGGAGGCCAAGTTCACTGTCATCCCAACCCGGGACTACTCCGTTTTCTGGACCGACATGAGCTCACATTGTTGCTGCAGCTCAAATTTAGGGATTTGTCCTAGCCTTCCTCGAGGCTGGAACCCAAGACCACAGGAGCAGTCTCAATTCTCAGCCCAAGTGCCTTCTGTCACTTGAGAGCTGCAAATTTAGATGTAGGAGGACAACTTTCTATGAGGAGGGCTAAATGAGGCATCTACTTGACCAATTTTTAATGGAAACTAATAGAAATGAGTGTCTCTCTCATGCTGAGTTCTGTTTCAGTTAACTTTATTGTGGAGAGGGGGCTGGCAAAGAGAAGGCTATGACATTTTAAAAACAACTAGCTGAGGCCTGGAGGTTTTTCTTTCTCTCTTTTTCCAAGGATGCTGCAGTCCAAGGGGAAAAACAATGGGAGTGGGGAGGCAGAGAAACCATCTTCTCCCTGGCACTCTCAAAGCCTGACGCGGTGCCAGCCGCTCCACCAACTGTCTGGAGAGAAGGTAACTGTCACTCTTCTCACCGTAACTTCTTGCTTTCAGATCAGTGGCTGGCAGGTTTATCTGCTTCTGAGCAGCTTCAGAGCCGCGTCAGTGACACTGGCTACGTCAGCAAGAGCAATCGGAAGGGAGCATGATGCCACTGCCAGCAGAGGTGGGAGGGAAGATTGTAGCCTTCAAGAAAATTCTTAGGTCTGTTCGTGTGGCTGACTCGCTCACATTGACTTAGATGACTGCCACTGATTTCAGAAAGACAGAAGGAAATAGGTAGCTTTACACAGCCATTTTCGAGTTGGGGGTGCAGGAGGTTTTAGTTAGTAAAGGCTTACGCTTTCAAACCCCTTGTGTAGGACCTGCCTCCAACTTAGGAGAGGGTGGGCTTCAATCAGAGGATGGAGTCAAAGTGAACACCACCACCCAGCAAGTGCCTGAAGCCCCCGTCCACACGCCTCCAGTGATTACTGCAGTAATTCTGGCCCATTTCAGGTCACCCATAGTTCTAGCTGCTTTCATTTTTGTCGTTATGATAAACAGGGCACAGTGATCACCAAGGGTCCTTGACACAGCGCTATTCTATGATCTATTTTTTTTTAAGTAGGTTTAAAGGCATCTGTTCTTGGAGCAGCAACCCCTGAAGTTCATGGTTGCAAAGATAGAATTCTATTTCATCGACTTCTGGTTCAGGACTTTCTGGTTAAAAACAATGTTAAGGTGAAAAGACATAACATGACTAACACACAGTCCAAATGCTTTCAAAGATATTGTTTTGGGAAAAGAAAGAAACTCTAAGGTAAATATAGGTGGGGAACTTTGAAATATGTTCTTTAGCCCAGTCTTGGTCAAAGGTGAAAAATTTCCACAGACAGCACAGCCCCATGATTCCTGATAGCCCTAAAAGCAGCAAGTTAAAGTCAAAATCTTGTATCAAAAACTCATGTTGATTAGATTTGAAGAAATAACTTTGCCTAATCCATGGATATGGAGACAGTGTCAGGGTTCAGAAAATGGCAGTTCTCATCTCAGTATATTCTTAAGATTATAAATAACCTCTGGAGTAATGCTCAAGGCCAGGCTCTAGTGGGAATTTAACATTATGGAATGACAATTATTAGTAACTTGCTGGGCAACCATGGACAACGCACTGAATTTCCTATGCTTCCATTTCATCACCTATTCTGCCCCCAATAAGCTAAAGATGAGGAAGTTAAGCTGTTTCTCAGGTTTACTGAGGAACACATCTAAAGGTCATTATTTGAAGTAAAGGGATCAATACCACATTTGGAGTCACTAGCCTCATGGTCACTTGCAGGTCTGGATCAAAGCCATAACTGATACGCAGTACTTCTTCCGAGGTTCTTACCTTGGGACCTTGAACCCCATGGGAGGCCATAAATGGGCTTTAAAATGAACCCACCTGCTCTGATCTAGGGGCAGGACACCCACTGACACAAACAGTTTAAGAAGCATTGTCCTACAGTAAGCCTTGGTTACAGGTGTACCAAAAAAAAAAAAAAAAAACCAGCGACACTGCCTGATGGAGAGGAACAGTCTAGGAGGATGGTCACAGAAGCCAAAGGAAATACACAGCATCAGATCTCGAGAAAACCATCAGGACTTCACCTTGACCTTCTGGGTCATCTATCCATTCGGACTGAGCCTATCTGTCAGAATGGAATTTCTCCAATCAGCAATACCTGCTGCTGCTGCTGCTGCTAAGTTGCTTCAGTCGTGTCCGACTCTGTGCGGCCCCATAGATGGCAGCCCACCAGACTCCCCCGTCCCTGGGATTCTCCAGGCAAGAACACTGGAGTGGGTTGCCATTTCCTTCTCCAATGCATGAAAGTGAAAAGTGAAAGTGAAGTCGCTCAGTCGTGCCCGACTCTTAGCGACCCCATGGACTGCAGCCCACCAGGCTCCTCCGTCCATGGCTAGAGTACTGGACTGGGGTGCCATTGCCTTCTCCGCAGCAATAGCTACAGGATCATTAATAATAAGCAGAAGAAATGACTGACTGAGGAAGGCAAAAGGCAGGAAGCACCTGGAGGAGCTGCCAACCATTTAATACCAAGAACACCTGTTGGAAGGAAAGCCTAAGGATTTCACAGGGCTTTGTTGGTGTGAAGGAACAGGCAGATTCACAGCAAAAAGGCTGTAAAGAGTGGTAAACATGAGGCTGTCTTGTTCAAAGTGTGAGAGCTGAGACTGAGGTCTGGGTCTGTGGATCAGAGTCAGGATGAAGAGATGGATAATTCTATAGTATCAAAAGGCAGTATCAAAGGGTAAGAAAGAAAAAAATGGAAGTCATTCAGTCATGTCCGACTCTTTGCGACCCCATGGACTGTAGCCTACCAGGCTCCTCGGTCTGTGGGATTTCCCAGGCAAGGATACTGGAGTGGGTTGCCATTTCCTTCTCCAGGACCAAAGGGTAGTACCAAAGGGTAGTAGGTCCCAAACAAGACCTAAGTCCCAGCCCCAAAAGAGAAACCATATTTGGAAGTAAAACTAAAGGGATTTGTAGGGAACACTCCAAGGAGAGGGGAATGGTGCAAAAGAAGGACAAGAGCTCATTTGGGATCTTCAGAAACCAGGTTTGAAGGTGGCACTTAGAAAAAGAGGGAGAGAATTGGAAAGGATTCCAATTCCTGAGATCCAGGCAACAAATAAAATGCTCTAACACTTACAGAGCAACTTACAGCTTACAAAACATTAGGACATTCACTATCTCATTTAATCCTTATCACCCTGAAAAGCTGGTGTAATTTTCTTTATTTGACCCATGAGGAAACTGAGGCTAGGAAGGGTGGATTATGCGACTTGCTCAAGGTCACTTGGCGAAAGTCAGAGCTGGGACTGCATCCCAATGCTCCCACCCCTCCTGATTGTTATCCACTTGGAAAACCTTTATGTTAACTCCTAAGGGGCAAGGTTGATGTGATTACAAGGAACTCCACCCCCACCACTATCCCCGCCACTTGCCCTAAAATCTGGGGCGGAGCAGCGCCCCCCGGTGCCAGGGAGGGGACCCGAGTGACGCGGAGCCACAGCCCGGGGTTTCCCTGTCCTGCCGGGCTCTGAAGAGCGAACAGCAGAAACCACGGTTCTTACACTCGGAGCAGTCAAGTAACGCTCCAGCAGCAGCTGCTGGTTCGGGGCTTAAAGTGCGAGGGGCAGTGCTAGGCGAATTCCCTTCCAAGCGATCTTAGGTCCGGGACCCAGCCCGGGCGCCGGCTTCTCCGTATCCCAAGCTCGCCCCTGCCCCACTGGTTCCTTCTGGCGGTTCTCCAGTGCGTTGAGGAGGCGACAGGAGCCTGGGGTGGAATATTGGGGTGAAAGAGCGGGTCGACTCTGGGGCAACAGTTTCCACTTCTGATCCTCCGGGTCAGAACCATGAGCAAACCCTGCCTGGAAGTTTGGGCATCAAAGGTTTCAGATCAACTAGCAAGTTGCCGGGAAAGCAGTAGAGGCGGGGGAAGATGGGGGTCTGGGGTGGGGGTGGCGATAGGGGAAAAAGGGACAGGCAGGAAGAGATGCCCCTTCCCACGCAGCCCCCCTGCGGCCCCGCGGGTGGGTGGCCGGTCCGTCTCTGCAGCCCGCGGGTGCGGAGAACGCGCCGGGCATCGGGCACCGCGCATCGGGCACCGCGCATCGGGCACCTGGGCGCAGCGCAGCCCCTCCTCGCCCGGTTCCGCGCTCCTCCCCACCTGCCCGCCGCCTCGCCCCCGCCGCGAAGACTCACAGTCCGCAGAAACTGGATCTCGTCCTCGCCTCCTTCTCCCCCTTCGGCCATGGCTCCCGAGGCGTCGGCGGTGCCCCAACCTCCGGCGCCTCTGCTTCCACCGGCAGCCGCTCGGCGTGCGCCCGCAGCTGCTGCGCTCTTTCTCCTCCTCCTTCTCCTCCTTCTCCTCCTCCTCCTCCGGCTCCTGGCTCTGCCTCAGCAGCACCGAGCTAATCCCCGACCATATAGGGAGCTGGGCAACACTCCACTGCACTGCAGAGCGCCAACGCCAACCAAGCAGCCCGCCTACCCTCTCGCCTCTCGCCCCAGCCAAGTGCGCGGCGGCCACCGAGCCCGCGGACAGCGCAGCGCCTGGCGCACAGAGCGGGCGGGGGCGGCGCTGCGACCCGGGCGGGGGCAGTGGGGCCTCCCCCGCAACGCACCGCGCCGCTCTGCCAGCTCAGCGGAGACGTGCGCCCCGCGGCGACGAGAGAGTGCCCCTACCCTGCTCGGATTCGCAAACAAAGGCCAGTTGCTTAGCTCCAGCGTGCCCAGACTAGGCATCTACCCTCTCTTTGCCCACTCTGCCCTCGTGCATGTGTGTGTGTGTATGTGTGTGTATTGGGCTCCAATGCTTTGCTCCAACCTGAGTGCCTCGTTCGGACCCCCAGCCGCGGAAGGCTGAGAGAGGCGTGCCTGTGATCTTCTGATCAGCAGAGAGCAAACGGTGCAATGAGGATGTCTGTCCATTCCTAACAAAGTTTGCCTTTGCCTTTGCTTGCATGGCCCTTTCTGAGAACCCCTTCTCCTCTGCAAAACCCAGTCAGTATGTTTTACCAAACTGCTTAATTATCCATTGTTGGTGGACGGAGTACCATCTCTCTGCACCTCAGAAACCTTCCAGGGATTCCCCCATTCCATCCACAGTTCAGAGGTTAGGTGGCATGAACTGGTTCTCTCTGCCTACCCTCCTCTCCTAAATTTCTTCTGCATTTTAGTGTACCAGCCCTGGGAACTCTGTAAAAGAGAAACAGTGAGACCTCTTCTGTCTTCGGACTGCTGACATCTCACTCAGCCTTAGGTCACTTTCTGGAGCTGGGAGGCTGTCAGATTGTTCATTGCTAAAGCTGAGGTTTCAGGATGTCCCCTTCTGTCTGCTGGCCAAGAAATTCCAGGGCCAGAGAAGCTTTCAAGAGAAGGCACGCTAGGAAGAGCTGCACACCTAGGTTGAAAAGAAACCGGAAAGAGGTATGGGTGACAATTCTGGGCTACTGGTGGCACAGAACACTGGAAACCTCAACCAATTCCGCAGCTTCCTTGTGGACAGCCTCTCTCTTGATTCTGCCTTAAGACCTCTTTCCTGGGCTCCAGTTCTGCTTTGTCTACTGGACATCAGAGATGCTAAGAAGAATGTGGTGGTGTTGTTTTATATTTTACCAAAGCTGCTTCCTTCCAGAGGTTGCACCTTGACCCTTGTTCCTCTTCTGAAGCCTGCCTAGAATAAACCAAGCCATCTGCACATCTTGGCCCTTTACATATTGGAGGGCACCTGTCATGCTCACCCTCATCCACTTTTCCCACCTCCTGACTAAAGATTCCTCTTTCCTTCGCCGTCCTCTAGCATAGTTTCCAAAGCCTCCATCATCTCTGATGGCCTTGTTATAAGCATTCCAGTTTGTCTTCTTCCTCCTAAATCAGAGTGCTCTCCTCCTTTGGACAGTCTGTACACAAAGCCTAATTGGATTGGCTTTGGAGCAGCACCAATGACACTTTATGTGTACATTTAACTAGAATTTCTGTAGTGTTTTTTTTTTTTTTTTCTTTCCCACATGAGCCACTAACATCAAAACTTTAACATTTTGTTCATGTCCAAATATTGATAAGTACCAGCTTTAAAAAATATTTATAATTTATTTTATTTCTATCTATGGTCCCTTAAGACATTTTTAAAATCTAGATTATACCATTTCAAAGTGCTGATTATCACTAATCTATAGTATGGCCTACTTTTGCCATACCTTCTTGGGTGATGTTGCATACTTTCATCTAAGACTATTTGACAGATAAAGAACCTACATAAATATAGTATTTTGCATCCCTAATTTTTTCTTGTTCATGAGACTACAAGTACATTTTCACACACTTTACTGAAATCAAGATATGTGAGATAGAACACTACTTGCTTTATTGGTCAAATAACCTCTGAGAAAAAGGAAGTGGTAATGAGTGATCTAACACTGTGAATGTATCCAATTGGATTTTGGGTGATCCTTACATTCCTCTAGTGTGTTTAAAAGTGAGCTGTTTAAGTATCCAGTCTAGGATTGATTCTGGGGCTCAGCATACATTTGGGGGAACGTAGAACATTTGTCCCTATGTGAAATCCTCTTCCAATCTTTAAAATGTCCCCCAAATTCACCAATAGTGATGCTCTAAACAGGTGAAAACATTATCTCATTACTTTAGGATTTATTTAATCCAGGTCTGCAGATATAACACTGAATACGACAGCTGAATCCCTTGTTCTCAGAGACACTTGAAAGAAAGGAAACTGGGATGGATAAGATAGATAGATGACAGATTTCAGATATTGGGCTTTGTTAGTCCTTCCGTGAAGCCTGGGATAGAATAAACTAAGATTGTTACTTGTCTTAAGTTATACATCTGGTAAGTGGCAGAGCTGTCATTCAGACATGGATTGTCTGACTCCAAGCCTAATACTTTTTGGTACTTTTTGTCCTGTGCCACCTTGCTTCTAGGGCAGTAAAGTGGAAACCATCAGTTTGATATACCCCTTCCCCACCACCCAACACCATCACATATCAGGCTTGTTCTCCTACACCCTGTATTTCAAACTGTCTCTCAGAAAATTAGTTACTCTTCATAGAAAGCTAGAGGACTTGGACCTCAGTTCTCAGAGGACTTAGCATCTACTATAGTCTCATTGGAAAAAGCCAAGCCTCTCAGGTTTCTAAATCCTTGAAAGTTGTCTGTCATTATTAAATTTTCAGGAAGGTGTCCACAGAGCAATCAAATACCATTGGGATGCTCAAGTTGTTCAAAGACAGCCCTGGAAGCTAGCAACTTTGGAGGTAGGGCGCTGAGCAGCCAATATCACCAACAGCTGGAAAGCACACTGTAACAACTCTGAGGCCTATGGGGCCAAACTGGACATTTTTATCCTTGCATTTATATATGTACATTTATATATGTTCCTTTTACATACATATTTTAAAGCCCTGAAAAAAATCTAAAGCCTGATTATTGAAATAAAATTCATGTATTTATTTTTCCTCTGGCAAATTCTCAAATGAAGTCCTGAGGATTTTCTCACATTACAGGGCCTTTTATATGTGTTTTATCAGAAAGATTGATATAGCTTTAAAATATTAATGAAAAATTGCTGTAGTCATATAATTCAGTATCTTATTTGCTATGCTTTATTACTCATGGTGGTCAATTGCTCAAGTGGTATTAATAAGGCCAGGGCTGTGGATTCAATTCCAGGAGGGCCAGTTAGTCTCACTCTATTTGCTGGTCAAAGACCTTGGTCCCTTTACTCTGGCCAAGAGCCTCATAAATCTTTGCTGGTTTATCCATAGGAAAGGCAGGTCCAAGCCTTGTGACTAACTAAGACCTACCATGCTTGGAGAGACAGAAGCTAAGAGGCCACACTTGATAGAGATAGCCGTCCCCATCGTACTAGAGATATATTAAACTCGACACAACATTGAATCCGTCTTCAATATCCATTTCAACCTCACTTCCCAACTACAGGAGTCATCCATCTACTGAAAATACATTTCTCCAGTTAATTGTGCTCATGACTTTGGCCTGAGTTGACTCAGATTCCACCTGGGGAAAGTATCAAAGGCAATGATGGAAAAACTGTAGAGGAGGGGCTGACCTCTGCTAGCTGCCACCTTTTCTGATCCAACACTACACATGTAAGTACTATTTATAAATTGACTGAAGATTTATTTAATTTTTCATTAACAAATAGAAAAAAACACATTTCTGTGCTTTTTCTCTAAGTATTTAAATTGTGAAGCTCTTTTACTGATGGGAGGGCAAGAAAGGATTGTCCCCATTTAAGCCCATGAACAGAAATAATTCCTAAAAAGGACACCTGCTTTTGATTTGGCCCTGATTGGAATGATGGCGTATAAACTTACAGATGTCTTTTTTTTTAATTTAATGTTAAGCAGTGATTATCATTAGTTTCCAAAATGTTTTGCAATAAGTTACTCAGTTGATAGCTTCCTTTGGTCCAAAGAATTGGCTGCTGCTGCTGCTAAGTCACATCAATCCTGTCCGACTGTGTGCGACCCCATAGATGGCAGCCCACCAGACTCCCCCGTCCCTGGGATTCTCCAGGCAAGAACACTGGAGTGGGTTGCCATTTCCTTCTCCAATGCATGAAAGTGAAAAGTGAAAGTGAAGTCGCTCAGTCGTGTCTGACTCTTCGAGACCCCATGGACTGTAGCCCACCAGACTCCTCCGTCCATGGGATTTTCCAGGCAAGAGTACTGGAGTGGAGTGCCATTGCCGTCTCCGCCAAAGAATTGGAAGTCATACCAAAAAGCCTTGACTTGAATTCCTTTTTTTCATTAGCAAGGGGACAGATGCAGAGAAATATTTATCTTCTTCTACTGATATCTGTTTTATCTCCTTTATAAAAGTCACAGACATCACAAATGCCTAACATAAACAAGATGTCATAGTTAAGAGACCTTCCTGCAGTTAACACATGAAAAATGTCTTTATTCTTTTTCTGACACCTTAAGATTGGAAGATTATATAATAAGGTTAAATCGCCACTTTAGTGAACCACTCAAAGAGGGGACAAAGGAGAGGGGGTTAACTGAATTTCAGCAGATATGAAAAGGCTTCCCAGGTAGCCTTTAAAAAAAAAAAAAAAAAAAAAGCCTGCCAATAAAAGAGACACGGGTTCGATCCCTCAGTTGGGAAGATCCCCTGGAAAAGGAAACGGCAACCTGTTCCATGGGCAGAAGAGCCTGGAAAATCCCATGGGCAGAAGAGCCTGGTGGGCTGCTGCTGCTGCTGCTTCTAAGTCGCTTCAGTCATGTCTGACTCTGTGCGACCCCATAGATGGCAGCCCACGAGGCTCCCCTGTCCCTGGGATTCTCCAGGCAAGAACACTGGAGGCTACTAGTTAGCAACTAAACATCAGCAAAACAAATACAGATTTGGAGGCGAGCTGAGCACACCAGCAGAAGCCTGAAGGGTGGATCCTCGCACCCCCTGTCTCCTTGCAGCTGAGCTTCAGGGCATCTCCTGCTGGAACAGTTGTTAAAGCAATAGATTAACAATAGGACCATTGCTCATTTACATTTGCCTCCAGGAAAACCATGATTTAACCTTAAACTTGTACTCTGGCTAGTACACAGGACAAAGTTTACACTAAACAGATGAGAGTTTGAGTTCTATGACCCTGAGCAGGTGATTTAAGCTCTCATGAACCTATTTCATCTGGAAAATGGGAATGAAAAGACCTACTTCTCAAGGTTCCTTTAAGGATTAAATGACCTAGTGATTAGAAAATGCTTAGAAGAGTAAAAGTGCTCAGTAGGAAATCCTGAGATCTCTCTTGCAGATCCATCCCCTTCCTCTTCCTTTGTATTGGTTTCCAATGCCTGCCCTTCATATCTATTTGTGTGCCTCTTTAAAAATTGAAGTATAGTTGATTTACAATACTGTGCCAATATAGGGAACTGTATTCTACATCCTGTAATAAACCATAATGGAAAAGGATATCTTAAAAACAATGTATATAGGTCTGCCTCTGTCAAAGTTCCTTTCTCTTCTGATTTGTCATGAGGCCTCTCCCCACCAAGAAAGACACAATGCCTCTGATTTCAGGACCCAATTTCATGCCCCAATAAGCAAAACGTTCTGGGCCGATCTCATGTGTTGTGAGTTCATGGTGAAGGCCGACACTGCTTTTCGGTGCTTGTTTCCCACAGAGTTTTGTTCCGAGCTGTATTATGTCCACATCTTTAATAAGAAATGTATTCTGTTGCCATGGCTTATTGAAATTCATGGCTTCCTCTGGTAGGTGGAATCTTCCCTGCCCACCTCCATCGTCAGGTTTTGCCTAGGGCTTTATGAGACTGAGATCTCTGAAACTATACTTAATCAGATAAGTCTCAGTTACACTCAACTCAATGCCTTTGATTTCTAATTTCTGCATTTTAATTTTTCCTGCCTGCAGTTCAGTGGCACAGATTTATTGAAACTGTTGCCAGCAACAATTTGCTCTGACCCGCTACGGTTTTAAGAGTTGCTGCTGAAATAGGCAGGTACACAGTGGGAAGGAGATAAATGGAGTTTCGTGTCATTTATTTCAGGTGCCAGGGTAAGACCCACATTTCAGGAGGTAATAATGGAAGTAAACAACTTTTATTCTGGTTCTAAAGTAATGTTTCCATAACCAACTTCTGGGTTAATTTGTCTTTTCAGCCTGTGCTGAGCAGATCTCATTTCCAGTGTCTTTGAGCTGGTGAAATTTCCTTTACAATGATTAAGGAATTTATCAAAGCAAATCTTCTTGCTCTTTACAAGGATGCACAATTTTCCATTGGCATTCAGAGCTGCGGTGTCCTGGGACACGAGCTCGGCTTTTGAAATTTCTTCTCAATATGTCACTGCTGCTGACAAGTGTGGCAGATCGCTCCAAGACTCTGATAAGAGTTCGGAGACTGGCAGGGCTCCTGGTTGCCTCCTGTTGCTCTCATCTGAGATCAAAATAAAAGTCAGAGGTTTTAAACTCTACCTGCCTCATTCAACCTAGAGTTGAAGAGGAGATAAGCGTTCTAGCCCATTGAGTCCATAGACCAATAAAAATCTAGAGGAAATTGTCAGCAGTACCATGAAGTTGCCAGCTTTTCCTGTTGCTTTGTAAACACATTAAAAAATCCAGTTGCTAATGCCAGCTTATTAAAAAGCAGAGACATTAATTTGCCAACAAAGGTCCATCTAGTCAAAGCTAGGGTTTTTCCAGTAGTCACGTATGGATATAAGAATTGGACTATAAAGAAAGCTGAACACCGAAGAATTGATGCTTTTGAATTGTGGTGTTGAAGACTCTTGAGAGTCCCTTGGACAGCAAAGAGATCCAACTAGTCCATCCTAAAGAAAATCAGTCCTGAATATTCACTGGAAGGACTGATGCTAGAGCTGAAGCTGCAATACTTTGGCCACCTGATGCGAAGAGCTGACTCATTTGAAAAGACCCTGATGCTGGGAAAGATTGAAGGTGGGAGGAGAAGGGGGCCACAGAGGATGAGATGGCTGGATGACATCACTGACTCAATGGACATGAGTTTGAGTAATCTCCAGGAGTTGGTGATTGACAGGGAAGCCTGGCGTGCTGCAGTCCATGGGGTTGCAGAGTCAGACACGACTGAGTGACTGAATTGAACTCAACTGAATGCCTAGACCATTGTTTTATAAAATAAAGAACATTTTAGCATAACAGTAGAAATGACAAATCTTAGAATTAAAAATAAATTTTACTTTATAAACAACTCACTACATAATTTCTTTCTTCCTATCTTTCTATCTTCCTCCCTCTCTCTCCCCTCCCCCATCTACCCTCCTTTCCTGCAAAGGAGATGCAAACATCATTAGAGACAAATTCTGGTCTGAGAATCAACCTCCTTATTCTCTGATTGGGAAAACGGAGCCTCTCTGAGGTTTAATTGAACTGATGAAAGTTGGAGCTGCACCCAGACCTTCTGGCTCTTTGTCTGGTATTTATTTTCCAGTTTTCTTTGTAATGAAATTCAGGGTAATGTCCCAGAGGTACAGCCTGATCCTGGAGTGTCTTCCTAATCATCAAATACAATTATTTTGCCTTCTCTTAAGTTGTAATATTAAGTGAATTGACTATGGTCTAATTCTTTAGAAATAAAAAATACCTGTTTGGGAATTCTCTAGTGGCTAACTGGAGTCCTTGTTCCCAAAGGAATGATTTCCTAGTCTTTAAAACCAGTAACAACAAAACAAACCCAGAAAGTTAAGATTGAGGTCAGTCTTAAAGATTATTAACACTTATACATTAAAACAGTATGTTGAAGTGGCTTGGGGATAGGGTGGTTCCAGAACAGCCTTCATAAAAGCGGAGGATTGATTTACTAAATTACATGACCAAATTGATTGTGTGAAAGTCATTTTCCATGACCTTCCTCCTGTTAGTGTCTACCTCAATATTTTAGTCTCTGACCTCCAAGGTTGAGAGCGACATCCCAAGCATGGCATTTTAATTTTAGTTCTTGTTCTCCTCTTTGACCATTGAATTATTTAGTCCTGTCGATGAGTTACTATTTCTTGGAACTAACGCTATTCCTTCCTTACCCTTAGGGTCCATCCTTGAGGAGCACTCCCCTGGCACTCCTATGTCTCCACCTTCTTTGATGACTTCTCTTCCTCATCAGGAATGGGCATTCCCCAATATTCCATCTTTGACCCTCCTTCATCCTCTATAAAATCCAAGCCTATCCTTTCTTATAACTTTAGCTACCACCACTTCTAGGCCCAAATCTTTATTACCAGTTCTTCCAAGTCCCAAACTCATTTTGTTTAACCTCATGCTGAACGTTTCCAACTGTGTGTATCACCGTTTCTTCAAACACAACGTGACTAAAGCAGAATTCATCTCATAAGTAAGAGCCCTCCCCATGAACTCTCCTTTTCCACACCAGCTGTCTTCTTTTTCCTCCCAGTGTCTACATCTCTGTTATTGGTACCACCATTCTTGAAAGAACAATTTCTAGAATCAAGCCCTTATTCCTCCAGTGACATGGACAAGGGAACCAGCAGAAATAATAAATACCACTCAGTCAAGATATCAATACACTCTGCTTCTCCCTGTTGTACTGCCCTGCCCTTACTGTCTGTAAGAAATAAAAAGTACGGGGAGGGATAAATTAGGAATTTAGGACTAACAGATACACACTAATATATAAAAAATAGATAACCAACAAGGACCTAGTATATACACAGGGAACTATACTCAATATTCTGTAATAACCTATAAAAGAAAAGAATCTGAAAACAAATAGATATATGTATATCGGAATCACTTTGATGTACACCTGAAACTAACACAACATTGTAAATCTGCAATTTTTGAAGTCTTCATTTTTAAAAAAAATTTAAGAAAGGATTTTTAAGTATTTTTTTTAAAAAAAAACTTCAATTTTTAAAAATATAATGCCCCCCAAAGAATCACCATCAAACTAGAGACCAAGGTCATCTAGACTTAAAATATTTAAAAGCAAAGACAAGATTCAGAAGTTAATGAGAGAAAATGAGCTTGGCCAAAAGACTTCTGGAGAAAACTGTGATTCTTCTCGAATAGGTGTGGTATCTACCTGGATCAGCAAATTTCAAGGTCTCTTCACTCTGGAACCCTATGCTTTGAATCCTGGTATCAACATATATTAACTTTGTGAATTTGGGTAAGACACCCGGCTCTTCCTTGCTACAATTTCAAAATTAAAAATTGTTAATAGGATGGTTGAAAAATTAAAAGTGGTCACTATCTGTAAAGCTTTTAGAACAGTGACTGGTAATGAACAGACACTGTGTTCAAGTCTGGTTTCCCAGAAGTGGACCTGAGACATGGATTTAGGAGTTGATCCCAGGAAATGCCTGTAAGTGATGAAGGGAAGGGAAGGGAAGAAGCAGGCAAGGGAAGAAAGCCAGTAAGGGGTAAGTTATCAAGTCAGTTTCCCTGTGAGAAAGTGGACACTTAATCTCACTGGGGAACTCTAGGGGTCAGTAAGGAACACCCACCTCAGAGTCACCCCCAGAAGGACAAGGAGGCTGAGGTATTTATATACTAACTCCGGTCAGTCAGTGTTGAAGCCTGCTCCCAGGGAAGTGAATTCTCTGGCACTTTCACCAGCTCTGGCTGCCAGAGAAAGCCCTCAGGCAGTTGGAAACTGGGCTGGCAAGTCCCCTACAATAGTAGGGCCCAAGGAGATACATGGGGACATTGTCTACCAGTATGCTCAATAAATACACATCTTCATCATCACTGTGGAAGTCCAAAGGTAAAACAGATGAAAGCCAGGCTCTCCTGGCTGAGAGGAGAGAGTGGGGGTGATGAGCCCAAGGTTTGCATGGGGAACCCAGTTCTCTGCACAGAATCTTAGAGATCTACAGAGCAGTTTGAGAAGCACAGTTCATGGTGGCTGCTCCTGGGATCCTTTCCATCCTTAAGGAAATGCAGCTTAGTTCCTGAGACAAACTATAAACATAGTATTGTAAGGTAAGCAGCAATGGAAATTAGGACTTGCTCAGTGTCCAGCAAGTGGAGTAGAAGTTGTTTGAAAGGCTGAGATTGTCATGAACTGGGGCTATCAGAATGGACGCTAGGGAGTAAATAGGATGAAACTCAGCCCTATATGCCGACTGTCTTCCCAAGGTGGTGCAGTGGTAAAGAATCCACCTGCCAGTGCAGGAGACACATTTTCGATCCCTGGGTCAAGGAGATCCCCTGGAGGAGGAAATGGCAACCCACTTCAGTATTCTTGCCTGGAAAATTCCATAGGCTGAGAAGGCTGGCAGGCTACAGCCCATGGGGTCGCAAAGAGTCAGACATGACTTAGTGACTGAACAACAACATGACGATTAGTTGTCAGTTACAAGAACAAAGGCAGAGTAGAGTTTACAAGAGGTAGCAATACACTGATTGGGCCCAAGTGTTTTCTAGATGCTAGTTATCGCCCAAGAGTGTCCTAGATGCTAGGTATCAATGCCGAAAGCCTAGGGGCTGGGACTTGCTGCTTTGGAAGGTCTGTCAGTTACCCTGGAATATGCAATGTGATTTATGCGAGCTGTGTTGCCATTCTCCCTAAACCAGCACTCCTAAAGGCAGATCCAGCTTTCAGTCTCTCTCTCCACCCTTGCACAGATTTTCCATCTTAAACATTACCTTTCATATCATAATAACTATCAACAACTCTTTGAGGTAGGCATTTTTATTACCACTTTACAGATGAGGAGATTAAGAGTGGAGGTTAAGGAATATCTCTAAAGTTAAATTTGAATTTGCACCATAGTCTATCTCATTTCAAACCCACACCAAATCACTATACTTGATGCCTTCATTTCAAGCAAAGAGGAGACAAAGAACTCTTTTAATTACTTGAAATTTGGAATAGTCACATTAGATCCTGCAGACTGATTTAAAGCACTTATATTGATAGTTTTTTTCTTCTGAGTATCAGCACTGTTATGGGGACTGCTTCTAAGGCTCCTTCTATCCCAGCAGCTGCTGCAAGCTTAGAGAAAACAAATTGGAAAGGGACAAAAGAGAATAGATTGAGATCCATTTGAGTGACAGCTTCCTTGCCTTGGTCAACAGATGGTGCATTTATGGCATTCTTGGATCTCTAGGAGAAGAAGAATTCCTTGAGATCTGAGTTCAGCCCCATTTCTGCAAAAATTGCAGGGCTCATTCAGCTAGTACTTAACATTCCATCTGTTACCTTTTGGCAGTTTTTTTTTTTTTTTTTTAATCAAAGGTATTCATTACCTGAAGCCTCCTTTCACTGTAACAGATGTGTTAAAGATATCATCATTCAGATATTCATTCATTCATTCATTTCTGATGACAGCTTAGGAAAGTAAAGAGAGTAAAATATTATTCTTTATTTACAGGTAAGGAGAGATGGCCAATAACCATCCTTTAATTTGGCCTTTCCCTCTTGCAGACACTCCCCTGCCCACCCCCCCACACCCCCACCCACCTCCTCCCATTTTAGCATCCCCAGAGAAAATACTCTGCAAGCGTCTGGAGTAGATCACAGGAAAGGCAGATGCAGGCTCTTCACAGAGTTCCGGTTAAGTGATGGCTTGCCAATCCCTGAGGCCAGAGGTCTTCTCCAATTTTTTTAATCAGATAAATCCATAACTGGGTGCTGGAAATCCTTGGGTAAAATCATACCAGGATGAAAGGGAACAGATACAAAAGGATCACTTTAGAAGTCATTTTCCAAATACTTCAGAAAGGTTTTAGGATATTCTGGGCTCCTTGAGGCACTAGGCTCTCTGGGACCACCTGTGTATGTGGACATGCCATTCCAAATTTAGAATCACATGAAGCTAGCACGAGCTTGGGAAGTTAATGTTGAAAATGTAAATCTAACTCCCTAAGGAGCAGAGGTTAGTCTTAATTATCTGGAGGTGACTGTGTGTTTCTCTGGAAGGATATACACAATGATCCTTCCCTAAACTTTTAACGGTGCTGCTGATAATAATCGTAATAGCCACTGTAGAGGTAGTAAGCTCTGTGTTACTTTTGACTGTGTGCCAGGCACTATTTGGTTTCTATATGTATTAAATCATTTAGTCCTACAGTAGTCTTATATAGTCAGTATTATTATTATTGTCCACATTTTACAATTGAGTTAGCTAAGGCACAGAATTAAGGTTACTTGCCCAAGGTCACATAGTAAATCAGTGGTGAGATTTAAATACAGGCAGCTTGTATCGTTATCTATTGCTGTATTACAAGTGACTCCAAAACTTAGTGACTTAAAACAGTATGTATTATCTCATACTTTACATAGTCCTACCCACTCTCAGAGTGTATAATATTAATACAAAAGTTGTCAATACCAGGGAGCAGGATCATTGAGGGCATGATGCATTCCACACGGTCTGAGTTGAGAGCCTAAGGCACTGATCAAGAGAGGAAAAGGACAAGTTTTCTTTATGGTCAAATTCAGAAGAACCAAACCTGTGTCAACAAAGGGCATAGAGATGGAATGTCTTAGCCTGAGACCAGCTAAAGTTAATAATTTTCAGATCACTTATGCTTTGGGAATTCTGTTTCCCTACCTTGCAAACTTTGCCATTTAGCTCCAAGGACAAGGAAAAGGAAAAGCTGGGGATAATTATTTCTCTAATTCCAACCGTAAAGTTAGTGATAAGAGAAATTAACCTGAGGAACAATCCCTCTTCCCTCTTTTTGTCTTCCTGTCCTTTGTCTTTCCCGCTCTGATTTTGGGTCTCTCTGGCAATTTCTCTGTCTCTCATCCATTCCCCTCCCACCTGACCAGCTTTCTCTTCCTAGTCTCTCCTGAGGTATCAGTTCAGTTCAGTTCAGTCACTCAGTCGTGTCCGACTCTTTGCGACCCCATGAATCGCAGCACGCCAGGCCTCCCTGTCCATCACCAACTCCCAGAGTTCACTCAGACTCACGTCCATCGAGTCAGTGATGCCATCCAGCCATCTCATCCTCTGTCGTCCCCTTTTCCACCTGCCCCCAATCCCTCCCAGCATCAGAGTCTTTTCCAATGAGTCAACTCTTCGCATGAGGTGGCCAAAGTACTGGAGTTTCAGCTTTAGCATCATTCCTTCCAAAGAAATCTCAGGGCTGATCTCTTTCAGAATGGACTGGTTGGATCTCCTTGCAGTCCAAGGGACTCTCAAGAGTCTTCTCCAACACCACAGTTCAAAAGCATCAATTCTTCGGCACTCAGCCTTCTTCACAGTCCAACTCTCACATCCATACATGACCACAGGAAAAACCATAGCCTTGACTAGACGGACCTTTGTTGGCAAAGTAATGTCTCTGCTTTTGAATATGCTATCTAGGTTGGTCACGACTTTCCTTCCAAGGAGTAAGCATCTTTTAATTTCATAGCTGCAGTCACCATCTGCAGTGATTTTGGAGCCCCCCAAAATAAAGTCTGACACTGTTTCCACTGTTTCCCTGTCTATTTATGTATATATTAATCTTTTATCCTTTTTTCTCCCTAGGTTGTTTTTAAGTTTTAATTTATAAAAAGGTTTTAGGAAAGAAGAAGTCAAGATCAAACAAATTCACCAGAAGGTGGTAGGGTGGTCATTTTTATGTCAGTGTGGCTAGACCATGGCACCCAGTTGTTCATTCAAACACCCATCTGTTGGTGCTGTGAAGATACTTTGTGGTGTGATTAAGATCTATAGTCCATTGATTTTATGTAAAGGAGATTATCTTGAATAATATGAGTGGAACTGATCTAAACTGTTGAAACTGAAGTTTCCTGGAAGAAGAAATTTTGCCTGTAGATTGCAACGTCAGCTCCTGCCTGAGAGTTTCCAGATTTCTTGTCCTGATAGCTTGCCCTGCAGATTTAGAACTTGCCTAGTTCCCACAATCACCTAAGTCAATTTCTTTTCATATACATATCCCCTGGAGGAGGAAGTGGCAACCCACTCCAGTATTGTTGCCTGGGAAATCCCATGGACAGAGGAGCCTGGCAGGCTATAGCCCATGGGGTCACAAAGGAGTCAGATAGGACTTAGTGACTAAACAACAGCAAAACAATAAATACAATGTAAATTGAAAATATCTTAAGTCAAAAATGCATTTACTACACCCAACCTACCTAACATCATAGCTTAGCCTAAGCCTGCTTTAAACATGCTCAAAATACTTACATTAGCTTCCAGTTGGGCAAAATCATCAAACAAAAAGCCTCTCTCATAATAAAATGTTGAATATCTCATGTGATTTATTGAATATTGTACTGAAAGTGGAAAACAGAGTGGCTGAAGGGTACAGAACGGTTGTAAGTGCATCAGCTGCTTATCCTACTGATCATGTGGCTGACCGAGAGCTGCCCTTGCCCAGCATCACAAGAGAGTATCGTACTAGCCTGGGAAAAGATCAAAATATGAAGTATGATTTCTACTGCACCACTGTAAAGTCAAAAATCATAGTCAAACTGTCATAAGTTGGGGACTGTCTGTATCCATATATGAGTATGCAGGCATGCATGTTTATGACCCCATGACTGTAGCCCACCAGGCTCCTCTGTCCATGGAATTATAGATATATAGATAAACACACAGCTTGCTGATTCTACTTCTCTGGTAGCACCCAGAATGACACAGGTGGGAATGTCCAAGAGTTCTGAAAGCAGTGGTTGGGAGAGGCAGGCTCACATTCATCTTAAAACAGGAGTTGATTAATGTAAAGAAATGAATTGTTAGTGATACTTTTATTTTGCGATGAAAATTCTGGATGTCCCTCAAGTTATGCATGCTGGCCATCTCCCCTCTGGTCTGAATTAGTCCCTGGTAACACCATCTTCAGACTTTTTTCAGTCACTCTTCCCTATCCCATCAAAGCTTTACTTGTCATGTTTTCTGTTCTCTCAGGGACCTCATTGCCAATACATCGTTCTATTATTCTGTTTTATTCACATTTACATTCCTAGCTCTGAGCATTGCAATTTATGCCATTTTGTACAGGTTTACCTGAAGACCGATTGGTAAGTTTACATTTAAATAAGAGCATCCAGTGTCTTAACCCAGTGATAAGACAAATGGTCAGGTTCATGTACCATGAGGGGCAGTGAAAGAGAATACCTTGGGGCAGGAGCTCCTCCTCACGCTCCTCAAATCCTATTACTCAGCCACCTAATCAACTACCCGTATTCATACACATTCCTGTGCCCTTTCCCATACATGGTCACAGACTGATATTAAACCATGCAAAATGGTTAAAGATCCACATAAAGATCAGTCATCTCAAAGTGTGGTCTCAAGATCCCAACAGGTCCCCAACATACTCTCAAGGGGTCTGCTAGGTCGTCCATGTCCACCTGTATTTCTGTACGATACTATATATTCTTCATCCACTTCAACCAAACCAGCATATTAGAACATATTAGAAATGAAAAGGCAGATTTAAGAGTCATGTTCTCTTTTACTGTCATCCATGAAAGAGATTTGAAAAAATGTATCATTGTGGTCTTTTTCTCACTAGTTTTTTCAGGAAAAAATATTTTACATAAAATGTTACACACAATGAGTTTATTATTATTTTAAATGAGTTAATACATGCCTATTTTTAGAAATTTGATCTGTTTTAATTTCTAATATGAGAAATATCATTAGCTATAACCCATATAAACAAAAGCTCTTTGTGCTCTCAGTAATTTTGAAGAGAGTAAAGAGTTCTAAAACCAAATGCTTGAGAAACTGTGGTTATACATCACTGATTATGTTTCTGTTGGACTGAGAAGCACAGTGTACCCCGGGGGTGTGGGTGTGGGTGTGGGGGTTGACTGGCCAGCCTCAGGAATTGGAAGCAATTTAGAGTGACAAGGAGCCTCAAGCCTGTTCCTCTCCTTAATGGTCAAATCCACATCAGAGGCTGTGTTTTATATTCCTTGTCTTCTACAGAACCTAGAAGGACCATGAGTACACAATATACACTGTATAAAATGCATTGACTGATGTCTGTTGATCTTCAATTGTGCAGAATGTATTAGTCTGAAGTAAGGAGGTCTCTGTCATGCAGCTCAAGAAACTTAATATCAGTCTCAAAAGCTACAACATGAACAGTTTTGTACCATTGTAAAGTCGAAAAATCATAAGCCAAGTCATCATAAGTTGGGGGCCATCAGCATCCATATATGTGTATAGATGTATAGATAAATGCAGAACTCATTGATTCTATTTCTCCGGTGGAACCTTGAATGACCTTGTGGGAATCTCTGCCCCTCACCCCACCACACACACACACACACACACACACACACACACACACATACAGCCTAGAGCCTGAAGCCTTTTCTCAGTACATGGATGGAGTCACTAGGTCCAGGAGATTTTGAAGTTTTCCTTTGTTTCAAGAAACTAGCAGGCCAGGACACCAATATTTACAGCCTGGATCTTAGATCAACTACAGATTAGAGACTGGTGATATATAACCCAGGGTATACTGACTGTGTACATGTCTATCTTGTACAGTTTTTAAGTCCAGACTAAAGTACAGTTACAAGTGCTGAATCAAAGCTCATCCTACTCGCTGTGAGATCTTAAGCAAATTTCTTACACTCTACCAACCTCAGTGTCCCTATCTGTAAAATAGGAATACTAGTAATACAAGTTGAAAAGGTTGTGGTGAATATTAAATGATATAATGTATGCCAAATGTTCAGCAAAGGGGCCTGGCGCCACGAAACACCTGGAAAAAAATGTGAAATACTATTGCTCTTATACGCCTGGCACTTTTTTGTGTTAGGCAGAATAGAGGGGCCAGAAAATAAAGTTTCTGCTCCTACTTGATCGTTAACGTTTAATATTCGAAGCACTAGAGAGACCCATTGTTTCCCACAGTGCTTGCTGTGGATGAGGAAGGAAAACACAGATTTGTCTTGCTTCTTTCTTCATTCTCATCAAAAGCCCGGAAATGCAGGACAACCACTGGGGCATTAAAGACACAGTGCTTCCACTTTGACCTTCTGCTGTGTGTGAGTTTGGGACAATCCCCTTCAATCCAACAAGATCCTGTTTGAGTTGGAACAGGAGCTTCTCTTGCTGGAGGGAAAGGGCACGGTTCTGACCGGGCAGCGTGTTTGTTTGCCAAGGATCTTTGGGCTGCTGGTTAACTGTCAGCACAGAGTTGGTTTTCATGTCTGGAGCCAGGAAAACATATTCCTAAATGCCCACATATTTGTAGTGTGACACACGTCTTGGAAGCCCATCACACAGATTGCAGCAGTCACCTGATTTGTTTCCCAGGAAAGACTGTCTTCATGAGATATTATTAGAGATGAACGCTATGAGCGATGTGCACCGAGGACAGGGCGGCAGCCACCTAACTTCAAAGTCTTCTCTCCTCCCCAGGCCCCTGTAGGCTGAGCCCTGTCATCAGCCTGCCCCCAAAAAGATCTTTCAGCAGCAAGGGGACTGTGACTCGCCTGGTATCTGCATTTGAGAATCAAAGGGCCAATTTCAGGTAATGATCTGCTGTTTGTCTGGAGACAGGTTTGGGGACTGCTCTCCTGTTCTGCTGAAGGAATGGCAAGCAGAATGATTTCACACCAAACGGCTGGTTCTGGTGTGAGTTTAAAGTAAAACTGAAGAAAACAACGAACACCCACCACTTCACCAAGGCACCCAAAGAGGCAAGTTAATGCAGAGGGTTGGAATGAAAGAGTGCTGAATGTGAAATCAACTGACTCGTTTGTTTCAGAAAAGGGCGCTGAAATAACAACGAAGCTAGAGAGTTGTAACGCCAAGTAATGTCTGAAAAGAAGCTAAAAAGAATGCATATTGTTTAATAGGAAGAGCGAAAAACCGAGGAAAGATAAAACAAAACTTTCTGCGTTTAACAAGCTGTTTCCATCACTACTGGACAAAGGAGGAAAATGTGGATTAGAATTAGTGTTAAGTCACCAGAACTTTGTTGCTGTAGTAACAGGGGAGAAAATAGAACAAATGCTTCAGTGCATCATTAAAGCAGGAGGGGTCCCTACATGTTAGGAGTGGCTCGAAACCATCTTTCAATTTTAGGCTGCTGCTGCTGTCAAGTCGCTTCAGTCGTGTCCAACTCTGTGCGACCCCATAGACGGCAGCCCACCAGGCTCCCCCGTCCCTGGGATTCTCAAGGCAAGAACACTGGAGTGGGTTGCCATTTCCTTCTCCAATGTAGGAAAGTGAAAAGTGAAAGTGAAGTCGCTCAGTTGTGCCCGACTCTTCATGACCCCAGGGACTGCAGCCCACCAGGCTCCTCCGTCCATGGGATTTTCCAGGCAAGAGTACTGGAGTGGGTTGCCATTGCCTTCTCCATCAATTTTAGGCAGTGAGTTGCAAATACTATAGTGCGTTATTCTCTATCTAATCTTTTCTTCTTCTTCTTCTTTTTTTTTTTTTTTGGTCACATGGCATGGGGGATCTTAGCTCCCCACTCAGGGATTGAACCCACACACCCTGCAGTGGGAGCATGGTGTCCTAACCACTGGACCACCAGGGAAGACCTCCACATGAACTTTGACCTAAAGAAACTTTTGTTATTGCAATAACAATGAGGCAATGGCAGGGTTTAAAAATAACCAAGACAAGACATTAAAATATCAAGTAGCAAATAGTAAGTGTGTCCTTAATAAATGAACAGGTTTTTAGAAACAAGGAAGTATGAAGAGGGGGAGATGGAAGACTGCAAGCATGTGTATGCTTAATTTTCCAAACGTGTGTTCTTGTTGAGGATATTCTCCCTCAACGATTGGAGGCTCCCTCCAGATCCAGCTCATTCATCTCCAATATCTATCCACTGAAGCTGAAGCTCCAATACTTTGGCCGCTTGATGCAAAGAGCCAATTCACTGGAAAAGACCCTGATGCTGGGGAAAATTGAGGGCAGGAGGAGGAGGGGAAGTAGGAGGATGAGATAGATCGCATCATTGAATCAATGGATATGAATTTGAGCAAGTTCTGAGAAATAGTAAAAGACAGAGAAGCCTGGCGTGCTGCAGTTTACGGGGTCGCAAAGAGTTGGACACTGACAGCGAATAAACAGCAACAACCAATTCTGATCCATCCATCACCCTTCCTGACTTCTGAGCATCCCCATAATTAGGTTAGATCGCCCTCTGGTGGCAAGGAGCTAATCTTATCCTCTGCCTTCCCTCTGATGAGTTCAACATTTTGGTAAACAGCGTTTTCATATGAAGAAAATACAAACTCACAATTTTTACAGAATAAAGAAACCATAAAATATAAACTACTTATAGTTTCTTTTAAATTTCTTGTAAATAATTCAGGAAGCAATTTGGGATATTGAAGAACCTGAGTAATAATTATTCGACTATTTTATAAAAAGGGGAGGGGTATCATTAATAGGGATTCTTTGTTACTGAGATTGATAGGAAGCCTGGAAAATAAGCTTTCACTGTTGATGGCAAATAAAACACTCTGATTTATAAGTAGATGTTTTCAGCCAAAACAGCCTTCACAAACCTACTTGAAATGAACCTGAAGGCCAACAATTACTGAAAATAACTAGGTGATAAGGGGGAAAAAAGGTAATAATTGAATTTCAACCATCGTCTAAGCAGATAGGATTAATAATTAATAAACAGACAGGATTCTTGCCCTGATACTGTCACTGTCTGGTTCTGTGTTCTTGGATTTCACTAGATACTCTGATGATATTCAAATAAATTTTCTCGGGCTTCCTTGGTGGCTCAGTGGTAGAGAATCCACTTTCCAATACAGGAGACTCAGGTTCCATCCCTGATCCAGGAAGATTCCACTTGCCATAAAGTACCTAAGCCAGTGCACCACAACCATCGCACCTGTGCTCTAGAGCCTAGGAACAATACCTATTAAGCCCATGAGCCGCAACTACTGAAGCCCTGCAACCTACGGCCCATGCTCTGCAATAAATAGGAAAAGCCACCGCCATGAGAAGCCCATGGCCTGCAACTAGAGAAGAGCCTGTGTAGCAATGAAGACCCAGCACAGCCATAAATAAAGAAATAATTTTTTTTAATTTCCTCTTTTTTCTTTAAGTGTTTCCAGTATTACTTGCAACCTAAATATTAACCAAAGTAACATTAACTCAGTATTCTGCAGAAAGCTGCAATCAGCATTGACCAATAATATGTGTACACACATTAGGGAGATAATTAAAAACAATGAATACATGAAGAAGGTTTCCTCTGATTATTTAAAAGGCAGTGGAAAATATGGCAGAAATGAACATCAAAGTGGACATTTTATGGACACAACTGCAGGGAGAGGGCCTGACATTTAATTTCAAATTCAAATTTTAAAGGAAGAGTCTATAAATGAGCTTTGGGCAAGGGTTCATCCAGGTCCACATAACCATGACTGCAAGCAGGGTGAGTAGGATAGGGTTGGGGGTTGGGGCAGGTAACTCAGCAGATGTCCACTGCAAGGATAAAATTCATATCGTCTAAAATAAGTGAATGATCTCTAGATTTGACCCCAATAAGTACAAGTTTACCCTGCTGCTACTTTTGTTGATAATTAACAAGGAAGTGGATATTTTTTATTTATCTCATTGACTTTAGGTAGTAGAACTAAAGTTATATTATTCACTTAATATATTCTACCTCATGCTACAAAAAAGTTTTATGTCTCTGTTAAGATTTCTTACAAGGAATATAATAGTAAAAAAAAAAAACTAATCTCTTAGGTAAGAATGCATCTGAGCCTTAATGTCTGCTGTGAAAAGTGGAAGTCATTCAGTCGTGTCCGACTCTTTGCAACCCCATGCACTATACAGTCCATGGAATTCTCCAGGCAAGAACACTGGAGTGGGTAGCCGTTCCCTTCTCCAGGGATCTTCCCAACCCAGGAATCGAACCCAGGTCTCCTGCATTGCAGGCAGATTCTTTACCAGTTAAGCCACCACAGAAGCCCTAAATATCTGCTATAAAATTCCATAATTTGAAAAAAAAAAAGTCAAATTTTAATAGAAGGATTTGAGACAAGATCAAAGATCATTGGTGAAGTACTCTTTTAGTATGATTTTTGTCTAACATTTTTATGTTTCCAGTGTTTTTAGATTCATACACTAGCTATTTCCTCTAACACTGCAGGCAGAAGGATTATTAGTTAATGTCCACTTCATTAATTAGAGGAAAAAAAAATGAGGGCCTTCTCAAGATCACAGAAAAACTCCTAGAGAAGTTCACGGGTTCTTGTTTGATCCTTTCATCAATTCATCCAGTCATTTCCCAACAGATACCTATTGAGTAAATCTGTTTGTAATGTGTGTATCCTTCTAAGTGTAGAAAATGTGAATAAGATAAAATATCCATATATGCAAGGAGTCTAGAATACAGTAGGACCAATCAGGCAACTAGAAAATAGGCTGAAATGGGTGCTTTATAAGTTCGTGGAATCAGAATTGCAGAAGCTAAAGAGACCTTAGAAATTATGTAGCCTGACTTCTCTCATAGGGTATACACTCTATAGAATATTTGGTGTGTGTGCATGCTAAGTCGCTTCCGTCGTGTCCAACTCTTTGCAATCATGTGGATGGTAGCCCACCAAGCTCCTCTGTCCATGGGACTGTCCAAGCAAGAATACTAGAGTGGGTTGCCATGCCCTCCTCCAGGGGATCTTCCTGACCCAGGGATCAAACTCACATTGTTTATGTCTCCTGCATTGGCAGGCAGGTTCTTTACCACTAGTGCCACCTGGGAAGCCAAGAATATTTGGTATCCAGGATCAACTAAAGCCCTAGAAATTGCTGTTCCAGCCAACATCCTGGCCAAGGGAACTATACTGTGCAGTGGGAAGGGAGGGCTAGTTAAGGAAATGTCTCTTACATTTGCTGGGTCTCTGGAACAGAATCTGGGCATGCGGACAGAGGAGTGAACCAGGCTGGCCCTTGTCCTAAGTTTGGGGGCCCAGGCTAAGGAGAAAATGGAAAAAGGAGTCCTGAATGAGGGCAGGCCAGAAAGCAAGGGAAAAATAGAAATTTAACAGCTAAGGAGCAAATCAAGATAAAAACCAAGATCCATAGTAAAATGGTTTCGAGCAGAAACAGGCAAAGTTGCAACACAGGTTAAAGAGGTGGTATCCAGAATGAAAACTTGGAGCAATTTTAGGTCTTCCAGGAATGAGCCCAGAGAACAAGAGAAAGCTATGAAGAAGACCAAGACTGTTCCAGCACTTTCACTTATTATTTCCTATTTGCTATGGCCTGGGCTAAGCACTAGGTAGAAAATATGAAGATGATCTAATCCAGATCTCAGAGTTCTCACAGCCTCCTTTTGGGCAATGGTCAAAGGCCATCTAATATGATCAGTACGATGATGGAGGAGCCATAGGAGCCATAGAAGAGGAACAAGACCTCTGAAGGAGGTGGCTGTCTGAGTCTTACAATATGAGAAAGACTCGAGTAGATGAAAGAACTGGGAAAGACTTTCTAGATGAAAGAAAAATGTCAAGGGAAGGCCCAGAGAATGAGAGAGAGCATGGTGTAAAAAGGAACTATTGGTGGTTCTATATTGCTGGATTGTCAAGTGTAAATCACTGACAACCAGATTTTTCCTTTCCTGTACTTGAGCAGTTACATTTTAGAACCTAAGTAAAGGTCATTACACTTAATAATGTATTAATACAGTATTAATACTGTATAATAATGTATTAATAAAGTATTATTAAGTACACTTAATAATACTTAATAAAGTATTAACATTAATATTCATATTATTTGTTTTGCCCTTTCATAGTAGTCTTAGAATATTCTCAAAATATCAAAAGTCTGACTCCTTTTGGTGGCTCAGCTGGTAAAGAGTCCACCTGCAATGCGGGAGACCTGGGTTCGAATCCCTGGGTTGGGAAGATCCCTTGGAAAAGGGAACGGCTACCCACTCCAGCATTCTGGCCTGGAGAATTCCATGAACTGTATACTCCATGGGGTTGCAAAGAGCCAGACACACCCGAGCGACTTTCACTCATTCATAGTTTCTATTTCCCAAGGCTGCAGATCATCTGAAAATTTGATGAGTATTTTTTCTAGTTTCCTTTAGTCCTTGATTAAAATATAAAAATTAAAAAGTTGAGCAGTACAGCACAAAGTCTAGAGCCCTTCAGTATTCTCTAGAGAGCTCCTGTCAAACTGGCATTGAGCCAGCAATCAACAGACTACACATATAGTTATTTAATTAGCTAACACTCTGCAGGGATGAGAGATAGTATGGCTATCTAGGGCCAGGAAAGGCAAGTTAGGATAACTTGGAAAGAATCCAGCTGTAAAAGTTCACCTGTTGAAGGGGAGTTAGGACATCAGAAGACAGATCCGCATGTTAGTGTTGGAGGGAACTCAGTCCAACAGGCAGTTTCTGGAAATCATGGTAACAGACAATAAGCAAGTAGTCAAGTGGGAAGGCAGGCAGAGAATAAGGATTACATAATATAATGGGTTTATCTAAAAGGCAAGTGAGGCAGAGTGTTAGGGAGGATATTTGGAAATGTCCTCTTCAGTATTTAGGGGTAAAAGGACATATTTCTGCAGCTGACAAATGGTTCAGAAATATAGATGCATGCATATGTATGTGTATGTAATATATGTATCAACTACACATATGTGGGGTGTATGTGTATCTATCTATCTACCCAGAGAGAAAAAAATATAAAATGTGATAAAATATTAATATTTGAAGGATCTGGCTGAAAGATAGTCCTGAATTCTTGGCACTTTTCTTAAAACTTTTCTGTAGGACCAAATATATGTCAAAATTAAAGTTTAAGGGAAAAAAAATTCCATAATGTAATGCCAGAGTGGAGTGGAGTGACTGATTAGGGGGCTTGCAACGGTTCAGGTGAGAGGTGATAAGTGCCAGGTGTAGGCAGGAATAGACGGGAGAAGGAAGCAAGAAACATTATACAGGTGAAGGTGCCCGTATTGACAACACAATAGATAACTCAGATGACTTGGGATTTTCTTTCTTTCTTTTTTTTTACTTTACAATATTGTATTGGTTTTGCCATACATTGACATGAATCTGCCACAGGTGTACACGTGTTCCCCATCCTGAACCCCCCTCCCACCTATCTCCCCATCCCATCCCTCTGGGTCATCCCAGTGCACCAGCCCCAAGCACCCTGTATCATGCATCGAACCTGGACTGGCGATTTGTTTCACATGTGATAATTTACATGTTTCAATGCCATTCTCCCATAACATCCTGCCCTCTCCCTCTCCCGCAGAGTCCAAAAGACTTCTATACATCAGTGTCTCTTTTGCTGTCTCGCATACAGGGTTATCGTTACCATCTTTCTAAATTCCATATATATGCATTAGTATACTGTATTGGTGTTTTTCTTTCTGGCTTACTTCACTCTGTATAATAGGCTCCAGTTTCATCCACCTCATTAGAACTAATTCAAATGTATTCTTTTTAATGGCTGAGTAATACTCCATTGTGTATATGTACCACAGCTTTCTTATCCATTCGTCTGCTGATGGACATCTAGGTTGCTTCCATGTCCTGGCTATTATAAACAGTGCTGCGAGGAACACTGGGGTACATGTTCAAGTCAAGGTGCCAGAGAGAATGGTAGAGAGTTACTGATGATATTGCAAAATAAAAACTGTAATTCTAGGAAAGAGACATGAAGGGGAATAATATGGACTGCGACTAGAATCCCTGAATACTTATTAGGTGAGTCGATCAGTTTTTGTTGTTGTTAAAGTATCCAATTAAATTTAACTGTGGTCCAGTTGGTAAATTTGTATTTGTGCACCCAGCCAGAAAAGGACTGCTTTTATCCCCAATGAAGACGAAGAGTCCTGAATGCTGAAAGGTAACAAGAGCAAGCCCCTACTTGTGAGATAAACTTTCAGAAGAGCACAGGTGCCTTGCTTAGCTGGGCTGGTCATCCCTATTGAACTCACAGCCTTTTCATAGAACCTGCTGTCCCACTCAACTCTGTGGCCTTAACAGGCCTCTCAGGTGACTGGGCCCAATAAGAAAGGCCTCTGTCAACCAGAGCTTGCTGGTGCTCTCTCATCTGCATTTCAATATCCTGAAATGTTAAGCCTCCACTCTCTTTGCATTTCCCAATAAATTTCTTCTTACCAACTATCATGGTGGAACGTGTTCAGATCAGATCAGATCAGATCAGATAAATCGCTCGGTCGTGTCCAACTCTTTGCGACCCTATGAATCGCAGCACGCCAGGCCTCCCTGTCCATCACCAACTCCCGGAGTTCACTGAGACTCACGTCCATCGAGTCAGCGATGACATCCAGCCATCTCATCCTCTGTCGTCCCCTTCTCCTCCTGCCCCCAATCCCTCCCAGCATCAGAGTCTTTTCCAATGAGTCAACTCTTCGCATGAGGTGCCCAAAGTACTGGAGTTTCAGCTTTAGCATCATTCCTTCCAAAGAAATCCCAGGGCTGATTTCCTTCAGAATGGACTGGTTGGATCTCCTCGAAGTCCAAGGGACTCTCAAGAGTCTTCTCCAACACCACAGTTCAAAAGCATCAATTCTTCGGCGCTCAGCCTTCTTCACAGTCCAACTCTCACATCCATACACGACCACTGCAAAAACCATAGCCTTGACTAGACGAACCTTTGTTGGCAAAGTAATGTCTCTGCTTTTTAATATGCTATCTAGGTTGGTCATAACTTTCCTTCCAAGGAGGAAGCATCTTTTAATTCCATGGCTGCAGTCACCATCTGCAGTGATTTTGGAGCCCAGAAAAATAAAGTCTGACACTGTTTCCACTGTTTCTCTGTCTATTTGCCATGAAGTGATGAGACCAGATGCCATGATCTTCGTTTTCTGAAAGTTGAGCTTTAAGCCAACTTTTTCACTCTCCACTTTCACTTTCATCAAGAGGCTTTTGAGTTCCTCTTCACTTTCTGCCATAAGGATGGTGTCATCTGCATATCTGAGGTTATTGATATTTCTCCCAGCAATCTTGATTCCAGTTTGTGTTTCTTCCGGTCCAGCATTTCTCATGATGTACTCTGCATATAAGTTAAATAAACAGGGTGACAATATACAGCCTTGATGAACTCCTTTTCCTATTTGGAACCAGTCTGTTGTTCCATGTCCAGTTCTAACTGTTGCTTCCTGACCTGCATACAGATTTCTCAAGAGGCAGATCAGGTGGTCTGGTATTCCCATCTGTTTCAGAATTTTCCACAGTTTATTGTGATCCACACAGTCAAAGGCTTTGGCATAGTCAATAAAGCAGAAATAGATGTATTTCTGGAACTCTTGCTCACAATTCTTCCTTCCCTTCCTGTTCACCCTGTGGTCTTCCCCACCCATTGACTCTGGATTGGGCCATCTGGAGGAAATGACAGGTACAAATTCTGAGTAGGATTATATGTTTCTGTTTCCTCTCTTGACAGATGCAAATTCTGAGCAGAAGCATCATCTGTTTCTGTTTCCTCTTTTGTCCTCCTCTGCTCGGCCAGGACCACAAACTCTGGCTAATGACTGCTCAATTTGCTTCCTCCATGTGGACCCAAATCCTTATACCCAAGTCTTAGACAAGCCCAACCAAGTCCAACCAAGCCAAGCAGAGCCACAAATCACCTAACAGACAGAGGAAGAAATGAAAGTTTATTGTTGCAACTGTTGAGTTTGGGGTTGTTTATCACACAGCATAATCACAATAAAAAGTGATGAGTAACTACCAGTCTCTTGTCTATTTGGTTTGCAGCTGTTAACTCACCTCTTGGATTTGATACTTTAGATGTTTTCTTTGGAACTGAACTCCTGGTTTTTTCTGGCCTCTCTGGCTTCCCTCTACAAACCACCCTTAATCCATGGATCATAAGGTTTCTGGTCCCCACCTTACAACTCTGACCCATCATGGCAATTCCCTGTCCTTGCAACCCCACTGAATGTTTACAGGCCCACAGATCAGGAAATAGACATGAGATGGGCAGTATTCAGAACAAAGAGGTCCTCACCTTTCTAAATAAATTCAGTTACTTAGAAAGCTTTCCTCTTTAGAACACAGCTGAAAAGGAATGAAAAATGATTAGAAATAGTGAAAACCATAAATTCTCCCAATATTCAGGCCCAATGGCAGAAATTTATTTTTCAGAGGAGAATTCCTCACTCACAGACTATATGTTTTTATATTGCATGTACTTATAGCAAATATGGTCCTATGTTTCAAGGCCACATCTGACTGGAGGAGGAGAGAAAGCCTGTATGAAGGGATACTGACATTCGGGAGGAGAAACATCTGATATTCTCATGGACAGAGGGAAGATAAAAACCTGTTAAAATGGGACATTAATAAAAGCAAAAAGCCCAGTGGTAAGTATCCCTATGCACCACAGGACATTTCTGTTGTATAGTGGATCAAAGTATTTGCTGGGATTTTCTTCTTTTATTATTATTTATTTTTGTTGAAGTTTAGTTGATGTACAATTGGGATTTTCTTTTATCCCAGCATTTAGCTATCTGAATATAATTGTTTCATGGGGGCAATAAAAAGCTCTCAAGTTAGTGGTGTCTAAATGTTAATGTGAAGAGCCGACTCATTGGAAAAGACCCTGATGCTGGGAAGATAGAGGGCAAGAGGAGAAGGGGATGACCGGGGATGAGATGGTTGGATGGCATCATCGACTCAATGGACATGAGTTTGAGCAAACTCAGGGAGATAGTGAAGAACAGGGAAGCCTGGCATGCTGCAGTCCATGGGGTCGCAAAGAACTGGACAACAAGTATCAGCGTACCACTAAGCTTGCTAGGAATGCTCTTCATAAAACATACCATAAATGAAATTCTGTCCTGCCGAATGCCTTTAAGTGACAAGCACTATATGTTTTCTTTCAGGGTTTGAACAGCTGGGGCCTGGAGTAGGGTGTGTTGAATGTCTGAAGCACAAGAGCAGCCCTCCACAGCCTCCTTAAGAATCTGTATGGCTCGCGACTTTTGTGAGTTTTCAGGTGTCACCCTCCTACTGTCGTATCTCCCCCAACTCCTCCCACCCTTGCTGTCTTCTCTGGCCACTCCTGCAGTCCTTCCATTCTCAGCCTAGACAGCGTTCTCTGGGATGCTTTCCCTGTCTGCCACCCCCTCCCCAGGAGGCGGTTAAGTGTTGGGTTAAGTGTCCCCTTGGTGCTGTCACAGCCCCCTCAGCCCCTCCCTTCATGCATGCCTGGCCTTTATGACACCATGCTGGACTCACCCGTTTAGACGTGGGCATCCTCACCAGACTCTAACTCCTTGCAGGTAGTCTCTGTGTCTACCTGATGCATCTTCCTTCATGAGTGGCCACCAGCAGACTCCTAGTATATATTCATTAAATGAGTAACGCTCCCACACAGGTGGCTACCCAACATCAGGGAATCTGCACTACGACCATAATAACGAAATGAAGACACTCATCATGGATCATTTTGTCAGGAAGGACACTGAGCAACATTATGTCAAATGGTTGGCAGTTCTCAATGCTGAAGTCAAGATTTTACACCAAATTCCAGTATATAGAACTATGCATATATTAACTCCACCTTGGACTCTCTAAACACATCTTTCCCATTCATATCCCTGGTCCCTGTGGCATTATTTGCATATACGGTGGTACTTCCCAGCCAGTGCTGGGGGCAGCAGGACCCAGCTAGGCAGGAAGAGGGATGAAAGTGTTCCCGTTTGGCAGAAAGGGGCCAGTGTGTACTCAGAATTAACAATGTGCCCTCAGGGACTAGGAAAACATACTGAGGCAAGATGTTTCCCCAAAGAAAGGCTTGTGAAAAGGAATCCTCTCTCAGACCGCAATCAAAGGACATTTATCTGGACAATCAAAATAACTTCAGATTATGAGACTAACGTGCTGATGGCAATTTAAAAAACAGGGTTTACAACCACTGCTGATGGCAAGTGAGTGGTCCTATTATTATGTAAAAGGTCAGAAAACTTGATAAAATGAAAGGCATCAGGTAGAATGGTTTGTTAGAATGTAAGCTAAAAATCTAAAATGTAAGCTAAAAAATGGCTCTAGTCCATTTTTTTTTCAAGTTCCCCCAAACATAGCAGGTTCATCATGATGATTAATAATTATTAAGGAAAAACCAAAATACATTTCAAGAGAATTAATGAAATGGGAAAGTGTTCATGATATACTTTAAAGTGAAAAAAAAAGCAACTTATAAGATAGTATGTTCAAAATTGGGAAAGGGAGTAAGTACATCAAGGCTGTATATTGTCACTCTGCTTATTTAATTTATTGGCAGAGTACATCATGTGAAATGCTGGGCTGGATGAAACACAAGCTGGAATCAAGATTGCCAAGAGAAATGTCAATAACTTCAGATATGCAGATGATACCACCCTTATGGCAGAAAGCAAAGAGGAATTAAAGAGCCTCTTGATGAGGGTGAATGAGGAGAATGAAAAAACTCAACATTCAAAAAATGAAGATCATGGCATCCAGTCCCATCATTTCATTGCAAATAGATGGGGAAACAATGGAAACAGTGACAGACTTTCTTTTCTTGGGCTCCAAAATCACTGTGGATGGTGACTGCAGCCATGAAATTAAAAGACATTTGCTCCTTGAAAGAAAAGCAATAATAAACCTAGACACAAGCTGGAATCAAGATTGCCGGGAGAAATATCAATAACCTCAGATATGCAGATGACACCACCCTTATGGCAGAAAGTGAAGAGGAACTCAAAAGCCTCTTGATGAAAGTGAAAGTAGAGAGTGAAAAAGTTGGCTTAAAGCTCAACATTCAGAAAACGAAGATCATGGCATTTGGTCCCATCACCTCATGGGAAATAGATGGGGAAACAGTGAAAACAGTGTCAGACTTAATTTTTGGGCTCCAAAATCACTGCAGATGGTGACTGCAGCCATGAAATTAAAAGACGCTTACTCCTTGGAAGGAAAGTTATGCCCAACCTAGATAGCATATTGAAAAGCAGAGACATTACTTTGCCAACAAAGGTTCGTCTAGTCAAGGCTATGGTTTTTCCAGTGGTCATGTATTGATGTGAGAGTTGGACTGTGAAGAAAGCTGAGCGCCGAAGAATTGATGCTTTTGAACTGTGTTGGAGTTGGAGAAGACTCTTGAGAATCCCTTGGACTGCAAGGAGATGCAACCAGTCCATTCTGAAGGAGATCAGCCCTGGGATTTCTTTGGAAGGAATGATGCTAAAGCTGAAACTCCAGTACTTTGGGCACCTCATGCGAAGAGTTGACTCATTGGAAAAGACTCTGATGCTGGGAGGGATTGGGGGCAGGCGGAGAAGGGGACGACAGAGGATGAGATGGCTGGATGTCATCGCTGACTCGATGGATGTGAGTCTGAGTGAACTCTGGGAGCTGGTGATGGACAGGGAGGTCTGGCGTGCTGTGATTCATGGGGTCGCAAAGAGTTGGACATGACTGAGCGACTGAACTGAACTGACTGATGGTTTTTCCAGTAGTCATGTATGGATGTGAGAGCTGGACAATAAAAAAGGCTGAGCACCAAAGAACTGATGCTTTTAAACTATGGTGCTGGAGAAGACACTTAGATAGCAAGGAGATTGAACCAGTCATTCCTATAGGAAATCAACCCTGAATATTCATTGGAAGGACTGAAGCTGAAGCTCCAATACTTTGGCCAGCTGATTCAAAGAACTGACTCATTGGAAAAGACCTTGATGCTGGGAAAGATTGAAGGTAGGAGGAGAAGGGGAGGACAGAGGATGAAGTGGTTGGATGGCATCACTGACTCAATGGACATGAATTTGAGCAAACTCTGGGACGTGGTGATGGACAGGGAAGCCTGGCGTGCTGTAGTCCATGGGGTCACAAAGAATTGGACACGATTGAGCGATAAATAAATGTATTTATAAAATGTATTGTATTCTCAATGAGTATAAGCATGCATGTGTGTGTGTATGTGTGGGTATATGCATAGGAAAATTATTTGAGTGAGACAAAGAAGATTATAACCGGTGACAGCACTGGAATTGCAGCTATTTTATTCTTGCCATGTTTTTGCATTTTATAATTTTTCAGTAAGGTACAAGTTTTACATTATCAGCTGGAAAAAAATAAGTTTTTATGAATGTTTTCTTCTGTTCATTAAGTTAATATGTGTACTTTCTAATGGAGGTAATATTTTGTAACTATGTAATTGGAATTATAATAATAGTTGACCATTAATGACTATAGTAGAGCTCTGTAGCTATAAAGTAAGCTATACTCTGTACAGATAATGTGCAAGTCATTTCCTTTTCAGCTTCACATTATTAGAGTTCAAGTAGCAATGAGAACTGAGGCAAGTCTCATGGCCTGGAACTTAGAGTTTCACAGACTTCAGACACAGCACCAAGTTCCTCTCTTCCTCCTTCTGAGCTCATCTCTGCAGGCCTTGGCTGTGTACGGATCCAGCTTCTTCCCTGACTATTGTTTGAGTCTTCCCATTTTCTACTCCAATAAATATTTAACAATTAGTGTGATGGTTTGATCCCACGGCCGGCTAGCTTAGGTCAAGCTAGTAAGCACACATCACGTGTGGCTAATTGTGGCAAATCAGTTGGAAGTTAAGAGGAGAAAGCTGTAGGGGATGAACCCAGACCGGGAGGCAGAGGCTCACTCTCTTGACACAACAGGCTTCAAACATGAGGTGGAAGATTAGCTCCCACACTGAGAGATTCCTTTTTCTTTCTTTTTAAATGATTATAATATTGGGAGGAAAAGAGAAATAAATAGAGTGAGCTCTTGGCTGGAGTCAGAACTCCTCAGTGGAGTTCCCAGCCTGCTCCACCCTCAGGACCTGAAGTCTCTTCCTCTCTGTATCAGAAGCTTCCACACAGTGAACGGTATGATGCTACCAGCCTGAAGTTTTCAGAAGAGATTAGGGGACACTCCCTCCAAGAAAGTACTCAAGATTTCAAGGGCTGGGGAGAAATGAATCATACTTTACTGGAGCAGGAAAAATGGGAAAGGGGAATGGGTAGCTATTGATCCCACAATACTAGTTTTATTGAAGATAGATTAAGTCATCTTGTAATTCCATCACCCTTGCCAGCATTTGGCTAGGAATAGGCTGGTGACAAAATTCTGCCAATGAGATTCTACAGTAATCTGCTGAGAGCTGCTGGGAAGTACAGAAAGAAATGGTCTTGCTTCCTAAGGACACCATTATGTCTGCCTCCTCAGTCATCTTCTCCTAGCCTGAGAGTTGTTGTTCAGTAGCTAAGTCATGTCTGACTGTTTGCAGCCCCACAAACTGCAGCATGTCAGGCTTTTCTGTCCTTCACTATCTTCCAGAGCTGACTCAAATTCACGTCCATTGATTTGGTGATGCCATCCTACCATCTCACCATCTGGCATCCCCTCTTCCTCTTACCATCAATCTTTCCCAGCATCAGGGTCTTTTCCAATAAGCCAGCTCTTTGCATTAGGTGTCCAAAGTTTTGGAGCTTCAGCATCAGTCCTTCCAGTGAATAGTCAGAGTTGATTTCTTTTAGGATTGACTGGTTTGATCTCCTTGCTGTCCAAGGGACTCTCCAGAAGTCCCCAGCACTACAATTTGAAAGCATCAATTCTTTAGCTCTCAGCCTTCTTTCTGATCCAACTCTCACATCTGTACATGACTACTGGAAAACCAAAGCTTTGAATATATGGACCTTTGTCACAAAGTAATGTATCTGTTTTTTAATATTCTGTCTAGGCTTATTATTGCTTTTCTTCCAAAGAGCAAATGTCTTTTAATTTCATGGCTGCAGTCACTGTCTGCAGTGACTTTGGAGCCCAAGAAAATAAAATCTTTCACTGTTTCCACTTTTGCCTGAGAGTTAAGACAACATTAATGATAACATACCAGAGACTTAGTAGCATGGCTGGGCCACTGAATCAAACAGGCCTGAACTGTCTGGACTTCTAGTTATAGAAGGTCATATGTGCCTTACCATTCGGTCACTAGGAGTTAGGGAAGAGGAAGAGGTTTGAGGAGCGATTCACTGTGGGTGAGATAAATACCCACAGAGCATAACTTTAAAGGATGGACAGTGACACTTGAGCTCATAGACGGGGAATTGGGTGATTTAGGTAGATTGGGTCCACCCAGCCCTTTGCCTCCCCAACTAAGCTTAGTTTGCAATAAAGCAAAAGTGAAGGAAAGAACTTTCCTTGGAGTTTCATGTGTGTTTTTCTCAGTCAACATAGCAAGGTTACAAATAACTCAGACTCTATATTCAAATGGACAAAAAAAAAAAATGTAGTTAATTTTCCATAAGCCTCAGCCCTCCCTAGGTACTAGAAAAACTTACTAATTAACTTGCTAATTAAAGTTTCTGTCTCTTAGGGTTTAAACAATCTCCTGAATCAGATTATTCACAGTCCAGTTTCCCAGGGGGGCTAGTATAAAGCATATATTTTGGATGACTTGGTCTCTCTGGGTAAATTCTCAGGTTCCAGAGTGCTGTCTCTTCCTCCTAAGAGGTCTATGATGCATCTTCCTGGGTTCCTACGGTAGGTATCCCCCGGGGCTTGCTGGTCTTTACAATAGTATGGCTTATCTGATCTGCATCTTTAACTGGTGATCACTACAGTGTGGCTGGTCCCAAACAGACCTCTTAGATCATGTCATGGTACCCATTCTTGAAATCTTCAATCCCAGCCATCTGCTCCTACATGAAGATCCCCCTCATATTAATCTCTTTATCCTGCTGTTGCCCTGGCTCCCCCAGCACTTCCCATCCTTTCTGCAGGATACATGGGCATATTCCCAGGCAAGATGAGGCCAACAGGGAGCCAGGAACAGAGCTCCAGGCTTGCCAGCCCAGTCATCTCACTCCTTTCCATCACTCTATCATCACCTGGGACGTGAAGGTTTTTGATCACTTATGAATACTTTCTGAATGATTTTATAAACAGTTAAAATCAGTCTTACAGGTTGCTATTCCTCTCCACTGTTACTTTAAGGAATTAAATAGAAAATGCTATAAAATAATCTTTGAATAAATGCTGTCTAAATTAAGAGGGGTTTGTAACTCTGTCTAATTAAATCTCAAATTAAGCTTAGAGACTGAGGAGGGCCATGTTTGTTAAGGAATTGCCATTGGATAGAACTAAAATCAAAATTGCCATAGCAACGGTGAACCACACACTATCAGAACTTGAGATACCACTGGCCCAGAAGAGTGTATGAGCATAAAAAAGACTGGGACAGGGCATCCCTGGCGGTCCAGTGGTTAAGAATCCACCTTACAATGAAAAGGACACCAGTTGGATTGATCCCTGGTCTGGGAATATCCCACATGCTGCAGAGCAACTAAGCCTGTGCACCACAACCACTAAGCCTGCACTCTAGAGCCCAGGAGCCAAAACCACTGTGCCCATGCACCACAGCTTCTGAAGCCTGCATGACTGGAGCCTGTGCTCAGCAACAAGAGAAGCCACTGCAAGCAGAAGCCTGCTGATCACTAGAGAGCAGCCCCCTTCTCTGCAACTAGAGAAAGTGCATGCAGCAATGAAGACCCAGCACAGCCAAAAATAAAATAAATAAATGAAAAAAAAAAGATAGGGACAAATCACCTACTTTTCCAGTATGGAAAGCAAAATCAGCATTTTATGAAGAACTTTTTTCATGTTTGTGATTCCTAAGTCTATCCTTTAAGCCAGAGCTTTTCCTTTTTGGTTTGTTTAACTGTAACCTATAATAAGAAATGGGCTTCCAGGGTGGTGCTAGTGGTAGAGAACCTGCCTGCCAATGCAGGAGATGTAAGAGACACGCATTCAATCCCTGGGTTGGGAGGATCTCCTGGAGGAGGGCATGGCAACCCACTCCAGTATTCTTGCCTGGAGAATCCCATGGACAGAGAAGTCTGGAGGCACTTGGAGGGTCCTGAAGGGCTGGCTACAGTCCATAGGGTCAAAAAGAGTCGGACACAACTGAAGTGACTTAGCACACACACATAATAAGAAATACATTTTATTTTCCATGATGTACTTTTATAATAGGGAAGAGCCTTTCTATTTCATTATAAGTTAATCACTAAAGGGATGTTGCCTATAAGCTTAAATTATTTGTAATGGCTCATCTCTGGGAACCCTGCCTCCCAGGGAATGAGCTACCTTTGTTTAGCTCACAGGAAACACCCTGAACCATGCTGCTGCTACTGCTGCTAAGTCGCTTCAGTCGTTTCTGACTCTGTGCGACCCCAGAGATGGCAGCCCACCAGGCTCCCCCATCCTTGGGATTCTCCAGGCAAGAACACTGGAGTGGGTTGCTATTTCCCACCTGTGAATAAATGCAGGAAGAAAGAAATTAACATATACCCTCCAGATTCTGGGGAACCAGGACTTTATGTCCACTCCTCCCTCTTTAGTAGAAATGAAGCTTAAATTTCTAGCTCAGGGAAGATGATTCTTTGGGAAATGTGTCCACCATATACTTTGTCTGCCGGCTTTCTGGATAAAGTCGCTATTCCTGCCCCGACAACTCATCTCTTGATTTACTGGCCTGTTGTGCACTGAGCAGTATGAACTTGGACTCAGTAACACTCTGGTCTATCCTGTTTTGTCCTAGTCTAGTCATTATTTTTTAATACTGGTAGTGACCCATTAAATTGATGTCATGGCCCCCTAGTGGATTAAGATCTGTAATTTGAAAAATGTATATTGCCTTTTAAAGTGTTTCTCAAAATGTGATCCAAAGACCTCCCACAATACACACAGTATATCAGAATCTCCTGGAGTTATTTTAAAATGCAGAGTCCTTTATATCTTTCGTGGACTCTAAACTTGAATACATACTTTTCCTATGGCAATGGCTCCCAGCCTCTATTCTCATTCCATCATGGGCCTAAAATCAGGGTTGGGATGATCGCAAACCACAGATTTGAGGAGAAAGAATGGACCAAAGATGGAAGCTGAGCTGAGGTCTGAAGGAGGCTTAACAGACATCAGACCTGAGGGGTAGGGGAGGAGCTACAGGACAAATAGATCCGAGAGGCAAGGGGCTTCTCAGGTGGTAGGGGGTAAAGAACCCACTTGCATTGCAGGAGACCCATGAGAGCTGGGTTTGATCCCTGGGTCAGAAAGATCCCCTGGAGAAGGGCAGGGGAACACACTCCAGTATTCTTGCCTGGAGAATCCCATGGACAGAGGAGCCTGGTGGACTATAGTTCATAGGGTTGCAATGAGTCGGACACAACTGAGTGACTGAGCAGGCGTGCACGCAGGAGACAAGAGGAGCAGACACAGACTGAGGAGACAGAACAAGAAGAGGGGCCGAGCCTTGCTGGATTTCAAGGCGCAGAACCAAGTTGCCAAACAAGGTCCACTCTCTTGTGCTGACCAAAAGCAGAGTTTGAGAGTGGGTTCTAGGATTCCAACTAAAATGAGCTCCCCTGGAGATTTTTATGCAAATAAAATTATAGAGATATTGCTAGGCATAAATTGTATCATTCACTCGCCAAGAAGGAGATTACAATTTTTAGCTACAGGCATGATATAAATTTTTAACGTGCAGCCATGCACCAAAGTGAGGTTTAGTTACTTCTCTGTCATCATAAACACATTTGCTTCTTTCAGTGGAGTCTCCCTTCTCTTGCTCATCATAGTATCAACAAAATACTTGATCTTTTGCCAGGGGCTCGGTCATTGGTTGCAGCTGTTACCTGAAATTCAGGGCCACTTTTTACTACCAGGTAAGATGCAGGGCTCACATTCAGCCAGGGACATACCAGGGCAAACATGTTAGCCAGAAGGAAATAGGATTTCTGAATAAAATGGCTTTGAGTTTGTTCTCAGCTAGGATCTGCAAAAAAAAATTTCATCATCTTAAAAGCCGAATCCAGAAAGCTAATATATTAATTTTTAATGAAGAAAATGTAACTCTCAGCAAGATGAATGCTCACGTGCCTCTCCCTGTAGGCAATTTTCCTGGGATACTAAATTATCAGAATATTGCTTGGTGCTCACAACATCACAGCAAGCGAAACAAGTAGGGTGAACCTCTGGCCCACGGATGTTGGAATGGATGCATTTCCAGCCCTCTCTCAGGACACAGGCGCCCCCAGGGCAGCAGGTTCCAGTCTCACGGCACTTGCTATTTTGGACTTTCTGGAGATATGCTGCTGGTAGAAGAATCTCTGAATGTAACTTTTCTTTCTCATTTTTATAAAACGAAGTTTTCAACCCTTTTCCTTCTATTTGTTTATCACAGAATATTAAAAAGACAAAACCCTCCCAGAGAGAACTGCCATTAACAGCCTACTGATTCTTCTAGATGCTTTGGGTTCCATCCATTGTTGTTCTGATCTTTTCTGTCGCAGTTGCCCTTGATCCCTCCCTTCTGTCCCCAGGGGTGACAAATGGGGGACAGGGCAGAGGGGGCCAGCAGCGTGCACAGTTCACCAGCTTCTTAGGGTGGAATTCAGGTGGAAGGCCAGGGTGGAATGCCCTGGCTGCAGTATGAGCAGACTGCTGTTTGCTCTGCAAAAACATAGAAACAGACACCCTGGGAGTTTGCTTAGCCCTTGTTCTCTCTCTCTCTAACTGGAGTATAATCGTTTTGCAATATTGTGTTAGTTTCTGCTGTACAACAAAGTGAATCAGCTATAAGTATATATATGTCCCCTCCTTGAGCCTCCCCTCCACCCCCCACATTCCACCCCTGTAGGTCATCACAGATCACTGAGCTGAGCTCCTAGTGCCATGCTGCAGCTCCCCACTGGCTAGCTATTTTACACACTTAATGGCACCCCACTCCAGTACTCTTGCCTGGAAAATCCCATGGACAGAGGAACCTGGAAGGCTGCAGTCCATGGGATCACTGAGGGTCAGACACGACTGAGTGGCTTCACTTTCACTTTTCACTTTCACGCATCGAAGAAGGAAATGGCAACCCACTCCAGTGTTCTTGCCTGGAGAATCCCAGGGACGGGGGAGCCTGGTGGGCTGCCATCTATGGGGTCGCACAGAGTCGGACACGACTGAAGTGACTTAGCAGCAGCAGTTTATATTGTCAGTGATACTCTCTCAGTTTGTCTCACCCTCCCCTTTCCTTCCTGTGTCCACATGTCTGCTCTCTACAGCTGTGTCTCTATTCCCACCCTGCAAATAGGTTCGTCTGTAGCATTTTTCCTGACTCCACATATGTACATTAATATACAACCTTTATTTTTCTCTTTCTGACTGGCTTCACTCCATATGACAGCCTCTATGTCCATCCACATCTCTACAAATGACTCAGTTTCATTCTTCTTTATAGCACATTCTCTTGAAACTGAAATTTCCCCATGAACTGTCCTCTGCTCAGAGAAGTAAAATTGGTCAGTTGAGAGCAGATGACAATTATTGCTGATGTTTATGACACATTTACCATGAACCAGTCACTATTTGAATATTTCTGGAGGGCCTACTTTGTTCCAAGCATTTTTCCACATGCTGAAAATGCAGAAACAAAACATAACGAAACCCTGCTCTCATGAAACTTCCATTCTCACATGAGGCAATTTTTTTTAACAAGTGAGATAAGAAGTATACTAAATGGTGATGAATGCAATGAAGGATAATAAATCAGGAAAGGGGGGGTGGACAGGATGATAGCATGATTTTTTTTAATGATTAATTTATTTTTGACCACACTGGGTCTTCACTGCTGTAGGTGGGCTTTCTCTGTTGCGGTGTGAGCTTCTCCTTGTGGCGGCTTCTCCTGCTGTGGAGCACAGACTCTGGTGTATGGGCGTAGTTGCCCTGTGGCATGTGGGATCCTCCCCTACCAGGAATCCAAAACTGTGTCCCCTGAATTGAAAGATGGATTCTTAACCACTGGATCACCAGGGAAGTCTGAGAGTTGGATTTTGAAAGCAGTGGTCAGGAGAACCCCTGACATCTATCAGGAGAACGTGATATTTGAATTAGCATCCAAGGAGAGGTCAGGTAATGAGTCACATGGAAAAGCGTTCTAGGCCCAGGGAACAGCCAGTGCCAAGGCCCTGAGCAACCAGAAAGGCTGGGTTGCAGAATAAGGAGAATAGAGGAGATAAGGACAGAGGCTGATGAGTGGAGGGAAGGGCTGGTTTGTGTTGGGCATTATTTAGAGGCCACTGTAGTGACTTCAGCCTCTACCATCAACTCAAATGAGAGTCCCTGGATGGGGGAGGTAGAAGAGTGACATATTCTGATTTTTTATTAAAAGCTCCTTCTGGCTGACATGCCGAGAGCAGACTACTGGGGCTCAGGTGGCTGGGAAGCTACTGTAACACCCCAGGGGGCAGACAATGGAGGCTGGGATGGAGGTCGGAGTCATGGTGGTAAGCTTTGGACATATTTTAAAGATGGATCTGACAGGATTTGCTGACCATTTATATGTGGAGTTCAAAGGAAGAGGGGAATCAAGACTGACAGAACAACTGGAAGGATAAAATTGCCTTTTCCTGTGACAAGGAAAACCATGGGGGTGGGTGATTATCAGATGTTCATTCAGGTATAGGTTTGTGGTGCTTACTAGGCATAAAGTGACAGTGAATGTGAAAGTTGCTCAATTTTGTCCAGCTCTTTGCGACCCACGGACTGTAGCCCACCAGGCTCCTCTGTCCATGGGATTCTCCAGGCAAGAATACTGGAGTGTGTAGCCATTCCCTTCTCCAGGAGATTTTCCTAACCCAAAGATCGAACCCAGGTCTCCTGCAATGCAGGCATAAATGTGGAGAGAACTGTCCTTCAGGCATATACTTGAGAATGCCAGCATATGACACAGAAGAAGACTAACTAGGGAAAAATAGGTAGAGAAGAAAAAAGGTTTAATAACCGCCCCTAGATCTCATCACTATTTAGAGATCTGGGAGGTGAAGTAACACAAGGATATGAAATTGAGCTTGAGACCCAGGGAGATGGGGGGAAACAAGGAGTAGGAAGGAAGAATGAAGGAGGAGAAGAGGCAGACGCTGCAGATGGCCAACGGAGACAGCTGGATTTGGAGGTGTGGGAATTATTAATGTCTTCAGGAGCCATGGGGGAATGAAAGCTCAGTGGGAGTGGTTTCAAAACAATATATGACATGAGGAATTGGGAAAAGAATAAACAATTCTTTCTGCAAGTTCTGCCCTAAAGGGAAAAAGGTAGAGGGGGTGGTAGCCAGAGTCAGATGTGAGAGTCAAGAGAAGGTCTTTGATTTTTATTTTTTCAAGGTAGGGTAAATTACAGTGTGTTTGTATGCTGGTGGGCATGATGCACTAGAGAGGAGAAAATGATAATACAGGGAAGAGAGAGGAACACTGCAGGTGTGGTGACCTTGTGTAGAAAAGAGGGTAAGGGCTTGATGCATGAGCAGAGGGGTGCACAGACAGACCTGCTCTGTGATTCTAGGATGGGAGGCAGAACAGCTTGGTACAGATGCTGGTTAGCAAGGTGAGGTGGTAGTGGGGGTTTATGGATCTTCTCTTCTCATTGTTTTGGATTTGCAGAAATATAAAGCAGGTCATCAGCTGAGAATGAGATTGGGGCAGGAAGTTTGGAAGATTGAAAGAAAGAGAAGTCTCTGAATGGATTTTAAAAATGTGCACTTGCTCTAAGTACTTGTTAGTAATTTGCTCATTAATCTTTGCAATAGTCCCATGTAGTAGGAAGTAGTCTCCTCATCTAAAAATAAGGACATAGAATGATAAAACAGATAGCCCCAGTAAAGCAAGACCTTGTGAGAGGCTGGTTTCACCAGCCAAGAGTGAGAACAAGGAGTACAAGGTTAACTTGAAATCCTTCAAGCTAGGCTTCAGCAGTACGTGAACCAAGAGCTTCCAGATGTACAAGCTGGATTTAGACCAGGCAGAGGAATCAGAGGTCAAATTGCCAACATATGTTGGATCATAGAAAAAGCAAGGGAATTTTTAAAAATTGACTTCTGCAAGAGAGTTCCAGAAAAACATCTATTTCTGCTTTATGGACTAGCCAAAGCCTTTGACTGTGTGGATCACAATAAACTGTGGAAAATTCTGAAAGAGATGGGAATACCAGACCACCTGACCTGCCTCTTGAGAAATTTGCATGCAGGTCAGGAAGCAACAGTTAGAACTGGACATGGAACAACAGATTGGTTCCAAATAGGAAAAGGAGTACGTCAAGGCTGTATATTGTCACCCTGCTTATTTAACTACTATGCAGCGTACATCATGAGAAACCCTGGGCTGGAAGAAGCACAAGCTGGAATAAAGATTGCTGGGAGAAATATCAATAACCTCAGATATGCAGATGACACCACCCTTATGGCAGAAAGTGAAGAGGAACTAAAAAGCCTCTTGAGGAAAGAGAAAGAGGAGAGTGAAAAAGTTGGCTTAAAGCTCAACTTTCAGAAAACGAAGATCATGGCATCTGGTCTCATCACTTCATGGCAAATAGACAGAGAAACAGTGGAAACAGTGTCAGACTTTATTTTGGGGGGCCCCAAAATCACTACAGATGGTGACTGCAGCCATGAAATTAAAAGACGCTTACTCCTTGGAAGGAAAGTTATGCCCAACCTAGATAGCATATTGAAAAGCAGAGACATTACTTTGCCAACAAAGGTCCGTCTAGTCAAGGCTATGGCTTTTCCAGTGGTCATATATGGATGTGAGAGTTGGACTGTGAAGAAAGCTGAGCGCCAAAGAATTAATGCTTTTGAACTGTGGTGTTGGAGAAGACTCTTGAGAGTCCCCTGGATGGCAAGGAGATCCAAGCAGTCCATTCTGAAGGAGATCAGCCCTGGGATTTCTTTGGAAGGAATGATGCTGAAGCTGAAACTCCAGTACTTTGGCCACCTCATGCAAAGAGTTGACTCATTGGAAAAGACTCTGATGCTGGGAGGGATTGGGGGCAGGAGGATAAGGGGACGACAGAAGATGAGATGGCTGGATGGCATCACTTACTCAATGGATGTGAGTCTGAGTGAACTCCAGGAGTTGGTGATGGACAGGGAGGCCTGGCGTGCTGCTATTCATGGGTTTGCAAAGAGTCGGACACGACTGAGCAACTGAACTGAACTGAACTAAACTGAACTGAAAGCCTTTGACTGTGTGGACCACAACAAACTATAAAATATTCTTAATGAGATGAGAATACCAGACCACATTATCTGCCTCCTGAGAAACCTGTATGCAGGACAAGAAGCATCAGTTAGAACTGAACATGGAAAAATTCTCTGGTTCAAAATTGGGAAAGGAGTGTGTCAAGGCTATATATTGTCACCCTGCTTATTTAACTTATATGCAGAGTACAGCATGTGAAATGCCAGGCTGGATGAAGCACAAGCTGGAATCAAGATTGCCAGGAGAAATATCAACAACCTCAGATATGCAGATGATACCATTTTAATGGCAGAAAGTGAAGAGAAACTAAAGAGCCGCTTGATAAAGATGAAACAGGAGAATGCCAAAGCTGATTTAAAACTCAACATTCATAAAACAAAGATTATGACATCTGGTCCTATCACTTCATGGTAAATAGATGGGAGAAATATGGAAACAGTGTCAGATTTCATTTTCTTGGGCTCCAAAATCAATGTGGATGGTGACTACAGGCATGAAATTAAAAGACGCTTGCTCCTTAGAAGAATCACTGTGACAAACCTATACAGTATACTAAAAAGCAGAGACATCACTTTTCCAATGAAAGTCTGTCTAGTTAAAGCTATGGTTTTTCCAGTAGTCATGTAAGGATATGAGATTTGGACCACAAAGAAGGCTGAGTGCCAAAGAATTGATGCTTTTGAACAGAGGTGCTGGAGAAGACTCTTGAGAGTCCCTTGGACAGTAAGGAGATCAAACAAGTCATTCTGAAAGGAAATCAACCCTGAATATTCATTGGAAGGGCTGAAGCTCCAATACTTTGGCCACCTGTTGTGAAGGGCCAACTCATTGGAACAGACCCTGATTCTGGGAAAGACTGAAGACAGGAAGAGAAGGGGGTGGCAGAAGATGAGATGGTTGGATGGCATCATTGACTCAATGGATGTGAGTTTGAGCAAACTCCAGGAGATAGTGAAGGGCAGGGAAGCCTAGTGTGCTGTAGTTCATGGGGTTGCAAAGAGCCAGACATGACTTAATCACTGAACAACAACGTTGTTAATGGAATTACCTCAGATCCCGAGACCTGCAAGGGTTGGTTCTTGTGTATCCATATGATCTGTCTTATTTATTTATTTATTTTTTACCTCAATGACTGTGTCTCCATTCCATGTAATAAAAGGGTTGAATTAGCATAGTGATATAAAATAGGAAAGTTGGCCAACCCTTTCTCTCTGCTGGTCAGACTGTATGATAATAGATAGGGGTTCTATTTACAGCTATCAGGTCATTTCTGAGCCCTCCTGCCTCTTGGTTTGAACTGGGTTAGACTTCCCACAAGCTAGCATACTTCTGGTTCCAACTTAAGAACTATTTTATTACTTAGAGCCACTGTACAAAAGCGTTGCCTGAGAACAATAAATGTGGTCTCTCAAAGACTGGATATTTTCTAAGCAATAAAAGATGCTGTTTTAATCAAACTAATGAGAGTTGAACTATTTAGCATTTCAGTCCTTCAAGTTGATCGTGTTTGTGTGCACCATCTCTTGACTCTAATCTGAGAAGAGTTTTCTGTGCATAACTCAACCTACAAATTAATAAAAGACTTCTTTACTGTCACAACTCATTATTCTTCTTTGATCCCAGAGTTACAGTTTTACCTTGATGTGTCAATACAAATGGTGACTACTACTGATTGTGTTGACGTTGAGTCTAGTTTCAGAAACTTTAATTAAAAATATGTGTAGTGATGCATTTCTGCCAAGTGTTAATTAGACTAATTTTTTCCTACCATCTTCCCCATTTTAAGTAGCAGTTATGACTTTGGCATATGTCTTTATCAGAAAAAGAAATATCTACTTTTCTAGTTTTGGAAGAACACATGAGTAAAGAGGATACTTTATGGCTTTAAGAAAGCCTAACTAAAATTTGACATGAAGAATCCTCATTCAGATTCTAGTTTTGAGATACTGACCCAAATCAATCTAAATTTGATTCAGAAAAGCTTTTTGGGGCTCACTTTGGTTTAGAGATGAAGAATCGAAAGTTTCATAAATAGTGTGTACAAACTTGAGCTGATGTACCTTTGGATAAAAATGCTCTTTTGCATGAAACCCCATATCTTTGATCTTCATTACCACTATTTTCTGGATTCCAAACTAAACCAGAAGTGAGAAAGTATTATCTCAAAGTTCTCATTGACCCCATTTAGATCCATCTTCTCTGTAAGAACACGCTTTTTAAAAAATTATAGAGACCTCACTATTTAAAAAAAAAAAAAAAGGACATTATTTACATGAGCTGCTTAATATAAGGGCTTCCCTGATAGCTCAGTTGGTAAAGAATCTGCATGCAATTCAGGAAACTCTGGTTGAATTCCTGGGTCTGGAAGATCCACTGGAGAAGGGATAGGCTACCCACTCCAGTATTCTTGGGCTTCCCTTGTGGCTCAGCTGGTAAAGAATCAAGACACACACACACACACACACACACACACACACACAGTTTGATTTAATGAAAGTCACTGTTGTACCAATAGGTTTATTGTATGATATTTATCATCAACAGCAAGATAGACTATGTACCCATCAGTAAAACACTCAACTGCCTCACCTTTGGTGTTTAGCTGAAAGGAACTATGGCAGCCTTTTGATTCACTCATAAACAGATGCTTATTGAGTGCCCACATATGTTAGTCACTGTACTAGTACTTAGGAATATAAAATTAGAGAGAATGTATGCTTGGAGGCTGTATAGCACATCAGACAGAAATGTGCCTCTTAGGGGAAAATTCTATAAGGAAAAAAGCTTATCTGTTGGATTCATTCTGAATACCAAGGTTACCTTTACAAATTACCTTTGCAATTTTTGAATCAGTAGAATCGACTGAGATAACTCTCTATGATAATACTTGAGAAATTATTTCTAATTTTTGAAAATTTCATCAAAGGATTGAGAATGCCTGAACTCACATTGATGAACAAGAACAATAGTTTACTATTCAGTTAACTCAGTGTCTAAATGATAGATCAATAGAGAATAAATAAAAATGCTATATCATGGTATTTAAGGATTAACTTCCAATCTATCCTTATAGAAAATTAGTGAATTATTTCTTTCTGACTCTGCACCCTTTCCTGCTTGTTCGGATTCTACTGAGTGCTGTTATTGGCCTGGCCTTAAATGGCTGTTTCCCTTGTATCAAGGCACTTGTTGCTAATTTCAGAGTTCTGTTTTTCTGATTTGCAAATGTACACGTTCAGATGTTATATAATAGGGTCTCATCGAGTTTATTTCTTAGGAGATTTGCTTTGTTAAGTAAGCTTGGTAAAATGCCTGCCAATATATACTCATTAACTGGGAATAGTTTCTTGATTTGCATATTGCTGATGATTTCTATTTGTCTCTATTCTGAATGTTCCTGAAGGAAAAATAACATATGAGTTGCATTTGAATTGGAAAAGAATTCTATAGCACAGAAATTGCAGGTGTCCCAATGCTTCTCACATCTCTTAACCTTTAGACACTCTTCTGTTCGCCTGTGTGCATGTTAAGCTGCTTCAGTTGTGTCTGACTTTTTGCAACTCTATGGACTGTAGTCTGCCAGGCTTCTCTGTCCATGGGATTCTCCAAGCAAGAATACTTGAGTGGGTTACCATGCCATCCTCCAGGGTATCTTCCCAATCCAGGGATTGAACCCACATCTCTCCTGTATTGGCAGGCGTATTTTTCACCTATAGGCACCATCAAAGTATTAGGAGTTGGGACTTCCCTGGCCATCCAGTGGTTAAAGCTCTGACCTTCCACACTGTTCCACTGTGTGCGATGGGAGTTTGATCCTTAGTTGTTTAGTGGCTACGTTCCTGGCAGAGGAACTAAGATCCTTAATGCTGCAGGATGTGGTCAAAAAAAAAAAAAAAAAAATTAGGAGCTCATGTTCTAACAGGGGCTATACATTTATAATGGAGGTATATACAAAATTCTGTAAGAATAAATAAGACAGAGTAATTAATTGCTCTAGGAGTTTGAGATTCCTGGAAAGTTTCACAAAGGAGCTACATCTTGAGAAGAGACTAGGCATTTCCAAGGGAAAAAAGTGCAGAAGACTTCCAGCTAAAGAGGAAAAACATAGCATGAATAAATTTTCATTATGCTTAATTCTGTCATTATTTTTATGTAATTATAATCTTGGATTTCCCTGGTGGCTCAGATGACAAAGAATCTGCCTGCAATGTGGGAGACCAGGGTTCAATCCCTGGATTGGGAAGATTCCCTAGAGAAGGGCATGATAACCCACTCCAGTATTCTTGCCTGGAGAATTCCATGGACAGAGGAGCCTGGCTGGCTATAGTCCATGGAGTTGGACATGACTAGCAACTAACACACACAACACACAATTAGAATATAGTTTACTCTGGGTGTGCTAACAAAGATGAAGGCCAACCCTGGAAGATGAGAAGACTAGTTCTTCAACTTTCTGTATCCCACGAAGACCAGCTTTCCTGAAACGCTGTGAAATTCCTTTTCATATCCAAAGCATCTGTTCTGTACCCTCATTCACTTAGGACATTTGTTTTCTCATTTTAAGGCAGCAATTCTTTATTGCAAAATGTTCGAGATAAAACCTCAATAACTGGTCATAATTGATATAGTACTCTTTCCAGGAATAATAGTATTTTAACAGGTTGATTCCAAATGCAAAAAGATTTAGTAAAAAGTAGTGAATCTTTCGGAGAAGGCAATGGCAACCCACTCCAGTACTCTTGCCTGGAAAATCCCATGGATGGAGGAGCCTGGTAGGCTGCAGTCCATGGGGTCACTAAGCGAGTTGGACATAACTGAGCGACTTCACTTTCACTTTTCACTTTCCTGCATTGGAGAAGGAAATGGCAACTCACTCCAGTGTTCTTGCCTGGAGAATCCCAGGGACAGGGGAGCCTGGTGGGCCTCTGTCTATGGAGCCGCACAGAGTCGGATGTGACTGAAGCGACTTAACAGCAGCAGCAGTAGCAGTGAATCTTTATTTGTGGAATTTTTGTCATTTTGGTAGATTGGTGGGGATATGTCTTAGTACAGTAGCTTTAATGTCTTCTGTCACAGCATGGACAGAACTGTGAAATACCATCCTTCCCTTGAATCATCAGATGTTAACTTTGTGTCTTAGCCATGGGAATCTTTGTTTCATTTGCTCTTTATGACCATGATTACATTTTTCCCAATCCATGAGGAACTGATTTCACTGGAAACTGGAATATCTTTTTAAGCCTTAATTTATTTTAAAACAAGGAAGAAAAATGGGAATTAAAAAAAAATGTGGAGAAACATTTTTATTCATTTAGCTGAATGAGCTTGTGTTAAAAGAGGGTTTTCCTTCTGTAATGAGATTTAAAAATGGTAATTTACCTAACTTTTTTCATTTTTGTGAAAAGCTTTCCACCACAGTTCTGGTTTCTCCACTAGTAAGTGAAAATGTAATGGGAATACATTAATTACATTTTCTAATAAGAGTCTGTAGCTATTGGTCCTAAACTCTAGAGAAACCGTAAGTCCCTAATTAGAGTTTATCAATTGCAATTAAGCCTTTCAACTACTCCCTAGATGTACTTGAGAAAAGGAAAATGAGTGGCTAATAAATTTGAGGAAAGATTGAAAGCTCTTTCGATGACTGTCAAGGGGCCCACTATCAACCTGTGGGAGAAAACCTCACCCCGCATTTGGGAAGTGATTGCCATAGATTAGCTTTTATCTTCCTGAGACAGTCTCAGGACTTGGGTAGTTGGTGCAGTGGCTCTTATGGAAGTGGGTTGGTCTTAGGCATGATGGCTCTGATTGCCTTTGCACACTTTGGGTCAATACTATAGAGGCAACTGCTTACAATTCAGCTTCAAGTGTCCCAGTTTCAAAAACCTGGAGTTAAGCACTGAGGGTGAGGCAGAGACTCACTGAGGTATGGAAGAGACTCACTACAAACTGGAGAAGCAGGACAAAGATGAGATGTGGTATTTAGTGTGAAGGCCAAGGATGGAGTGCAGGAAGGTGAAGGTTAATCCAGCAAAGCTTCTTGGAGCCACGCAGGGAACCGGGGATGACCCTCAGGATTTCTCGGCTGCAGTCTTTCAGGAGTGACTAGTGAGTCTTGCTCATGAGGTCCAGTAGATGGAAAGAGCCCTCTGTTTAACTTCTTCTGGTTGGGTACCTGCAGTTGCAGTATGCTTAAACTGGGACCCTGTTCTTGGTTTTGTGTCTGAAGGACTCTAAGCACCTTGCTCTTGCTTTCTTGCCTCCTGCTCACAGGATCTGAAAGTTAGTGTTCTGGTTATCTACATCTCTGGGAAAAAAACCACACATACAACTTAGATGCTGAAGACAGTTAAGATATTTCCTTTTTTGCATACAAATCTACAACTTGGGCAGGTTCTCATGGGAACAGCTAGTCTCTTTTCCAAGGTATTAGCTGGGGCTGTTTGATTGGAGGATGGAGGACCTGCCTTCAAGATTTCTCACTCATGTGGCTGGAAAACTGGTACTGGCTGTTTCCAAGTACCTCAACCAGACCTGTGAGCCTAGTACTTTGAGCCTTTTCATGGGCTGCTCAGGCTTCTTCAAAGTATGGTGGCTAAATTCCAGGGGAACCAGGCAAAGGTTGCAGGGGCTTTTCTAACCTATACTTGGAAGCCACTCAGTGTCGCCACCACTGCATTCTATTTATGAAAACAGTCACAAGTTTGGCCAGATTAGAGGAGGAAGGGACTTGGACTCCTCACTTGATAAGGGAATGGCCAAGTCCTAGAAAGACATACGGCCATCTTCAGAAAATGTGACAAAGTGGTTCCTTCTGCTGAGGGGTCCTGTTCACGGGGGGCCTGATGCTCTGTGTTCTGTCTCTCCAGGTCTCATGAGTCTTCAGCCTCCCGATGCCTCCATGGGACCGTCTGAATGTACTGCAACCCCACCAAACCCTTTATATGCATCAGCTGCCTAATGAAATTGTAATGTTTGGAGTACTCATATAAAATTAACTTTAAATTAGCTTACAGACTAGATTTCGCATCTGTAAAATTAAGCAATGTGGGATAATTTCTCAGGTTCCTTGAACAAGAATATTCTCTATCTGTATCTTTTTTAATATTAAGAAGATTATGTACTATGAGGAATACTTCATGCAACAACTGGGTTACAGTCTTCAAAGTATCAGGGTCATGAAAACAAAAGAAGGCAGAACTGTTTCATATAAAAGAAGGCTAGAAAGACACGACAACTGCAAACAGAGATAGTTTTTGACCCACCTCCTAGAGTAATAAAAATAAAAGTAAAAATAAACAAATGAGGCCTAATTAAAAGTTTTTGCACAGCAAAGGAAACCATAAACAAAACCAAAAGACAACCCCCAGAATGGCAGAAAATATTTGCAAGCAAAGCAACCAACAAGGGATTAGTCTCCAAAATATACAAACAGCTCACACAGCTCAATATCAAAAAATCAAACAACCCAATCAAAAAATGGGCAGAATATCTAAATAGACTTTTCTCCAAAGAAGACATACAGATAGTCAAAAAGCATATGAAAAAATTCTCAACATCACTAATTATTAGAGAAATGCAAATCAAAACTATAGTGAGATATCACCTTACACTGGTCAGAATGGCCATCATCAAAAAATCTGCCAACAATAAATGCTGGACGGAGTGTGGAGAAAAGTGAACTCTCCAACACTGTTGGTGAGAATGTAAATGGTGCTACCACTATGAAGAACAGTATGGAGGTTCCTTAAAAAACTAAATATAGAGAATTCCCTGGCAGTCCAGTGGTTAGAAGTCTGCACTTTTGCTGCCAGGGGCTCAGGTTCATCCCTGGTGGGTATGTAAGATACCACAAGGTAGGTGGCCTGGCAAAAAACAAACATAAATTTAAAAAAAATCCCTAAATATAGAACAACCATATGATCCAGCAATCCTACTCCTGGGCATATATCCAGAGAAAATAATAATTTGAAAATATACATGCACCATGATATTCATTGCAGCACTATTTACAATAGCCAAGACATGGAAACAACTTAAGTGTCCCTCAGCAGAGGAATGGATAAAGAAAATGTAGTACATATATACAGTGGAATATTGCTCAGCCATAAAAAAGAACGAAATACTGCCATTTGCAGCAACATGGAAGGACCTAGAGATTGTCATACTGAGTGAAGTCAGAGAAAGACAAATACCATAGGATATTCCTTATATGTGGAATTTTAAAAAATGGTACAAATGAACTTATTTACAAAACTGAAATAGAGTCACAGATATAGAAAACAAACTTAGGGTTACCAGAGAGGAAGTGGATAAATTGGGAGCTTGGGATTGACATATGCACTGCTATACACAAAATCAATAAGGACCTATTGTATAGCACAGGGCCCTCTACTCAATACTCTGTAATGACCTATATGGGGAAAGAATCTAAAAAAACAGTGGATATATGTATAACTGATTCACTTTGCTGCATACTGGAAACTTAACGCAAATTTGCAAATCAACTGTACTTCAATAATAATAAGAAAAAGACATGGACAACTAAATGAGATGTGCGATCCTAGATATAGAAAAATTGCTGTCAGAGTTGGCACTATTGGCACTACTATTGGCACAATCAGCAAAATTCAATACTATATAAACAATAGGCATTATGCAAATATGCATTGAATTTAAATGAGTTTAATTTGAATTCCAATACTTAGAATGGTATGTGACAGCAATCATAAAAATCGTTTGTTTATATTCTAAATAAACACCCACCAATCAACAGTTTGGCATGGTCAGGTGAGGAAAATAAGTATAAAAACATTTACTAAATATTTTCCCTTTTAGGATCTTTTAGTGACTCCAGCAGTAATTCAGCTCAGGGTTTCCTTGACTTCATCTGACCTCCTTCCAAAACATGAGAGCCTCCCACCCCTGTAAGTAGTAGAGAAATAGAGACAGTGCTCAACTTCTGCTGTAGCTCTGGTTGATCACATTCGAATTTGCACCATCCTTACCAACTCCCTTTGGATTCGGGACTTTACCAATGTCTTGTCTGATTTACTGGAATCTGCTCCTCTGCCTGCCCAGTTCTAAAGTTGGACACATCCCTCCTCTTAAGTGAAAGTCCCCTCTACAGAGTCTGGATCTGTTGGATTCCATGCTGTGGGGTAACGCTTATGAGTCCTGGATTCTCATCGCCTTGCTTCTGTAAGTATCAGCATCAGGTCCAAATGAGACTTCATTCTCCCACCTACTGCCAAAGAGCAATTCCAATTCTTTATATGGTGTCTGTCAAACTACTAAATAAATTTTAAATATTAAGGGGAGGTCTTATTTCATGACTGAAGCACCCTGGTCTTTACCTTTCTGTCCTCTACCGATTTCTTTCCCACCACTTGGCCCTCAGGCTGATTCACCTGTCAAGACGCTCCCCACCCCTTTCTACCCAATCCATTTTCTCCCCTTCCCCTCTCTCCCACTATTTATTGATGTGATGAAGCTCAATTTAGCTACCTTCCTTCACTTCCCCCCTCTCCTCACTTTTTCTCACCCATTTCTGATTCTACTCTGGCAGTTCAAGTATAGCAACTGCTCTGGGATCAATCAGCAGAGATCAAGAGAGTAAGAAGATGCTAGCAAACACAAGATTCTTTTTTCTGAATGGGAGGAAAGACAGGGACTGGAAACATTTAGATGTTATTTTAAGTGTGAAAGTGTCAGTTGCTCAGTTGTGTCCAACTCTTTTTGATCCCAAGGACTGTAGTCCGCCAGGCTCCTCTGTCCATGGAATTCTCCAGGCAAAAATACTTGAGTGGGTTGCCATTCCCTTCTCCAGGGGATCTTCCCGACCCAGGAATTGAACCTGGGTCTTCTGCATTGCAGGCAGATTCTTTATTGCCTGAGCCACAGGGAAGCCCAAAACTCCCAACAAAATAGGTCATTGTAAAACACTGCATAAATGGAATGAATGAATGTTCCCATAGAAATCACGGTACAAAAAAAGATCTTTTTTTTTTTCATCAAGTCAAATCTGTTCCTCAGCCCACCTTTTCAAGATCAATGGGATACCTGATATCAATATGTTTGTATTGCTTCCTCCCCTTGCCACCCACCCTTCCTTGTATTATAACCAGGATCTTCAGCTTTTGTTCTTTCAGGAAAATGGGAGAGAAGAGTTAGCCATACATCATGGTCCCTACTGACCCTACTGACATTCTCCTCATCCAACTGCTGTGAGGACTAAGGGGCAGCCATCCACTCAACCTCATCCCCTGATGCCAGACCTATGCAGGGACATTCATTGTTCTACGTCAGAGACCACATCACACAGCCTCCAGCCTCCAGTGGCATTCCCAAGGCCTCTACCATCCTGATGTCATAAACTTTGATCACAAAGTGTGCAAATTCACTGTTACCTTGTGAACAGCTCTAATAATGATACAGGAAATTTTATTTTTTTCTATTAGTTTTGATTGACAAGTTAGTCTTAATGTTATGAAAAGTTATAAAAATGAAAAATAAGTGAATTCTTTTAAATCTCAAAAGATTTCGTTTTTCACATATCTGCATGTTAAGAGAGTAATGCAAGATTTTTAAACTGTATTAAGGCTACATTTCTGATCTTCTTCCATTATGCAATCCAACGACTGAAAACGAATTCTCCTTAATCAGAAAACAAAGTTAATTCTTGACGCTGCAACAATTTGTCTTGCTATGTTGTGATATTTGTAGGGAGCTAAAATAGCACGACAGCACAAATCCTTCTGACTTGTGGGATTTCTAAGAAAATGGTTAAAATTGCATTCTGCAGTCATGCTAATTAGTCTAGACCTCCTCTATAGCCTTAGGTACTGGAACAAAACAGGAGCAGTTCTCAGTAAAACTAAGCTGTTGAGATAAAGAGTCAGAACTCAAAATAGTAAACAAGTGAAATTGCTCAGTCATGTCCGACTCTTTGCGACCCCACGGACAGTAGCCTGCACCAGGCTCCTCCATCCATGGAATTTTCTAGGCAAGAGTACTGGAGTGGGTTGCCATTTCCTTGTCCAGAAATCTTCCCGACCCAGGGATCAAACCCAGGTCTCCCACATTGATAGACAGACGCTTTACCGTCTGAGCCACCAGGGAAGTCCAAAACAGTAAATGGAAACCATCAATTCTTTGTTTCCCTAAGCTGCTGAAGCTTAGAGTTCTCTGGTGCCTCATTACAAGAGGACAGCTAGGTGTAGGGAGTGCCATAGGGAATCTAAAGAGTTAATTGTTTTTAGATTCATTAAAAAAAAAAACTGATGTGTTAAATAGGTCTTCATATTCTTGATACATATATCATTCTTTCTATTTGCCAGGGTCACATGAACAGAACTACATCAAGAAGGCATATATTTGGGTTTGTATTCACAGCAAGTGGTTCACATTCATGGATTACACACTGTACCAGGAGAAGGAACATATGGGCCATACTCTTAAAAATTTATATATATAGGGGCCCAGGACTTCAAACTATGTTTTATTCCATAGAAAGATCCAAATACCCTTTACTAATTAGTCATATATATGCACTTGCTAAATGCTAAGAGTTACTTGTTTGTTAGTGTTAGTTGCTCAGTCATATCCAACAAGAATACTAAGTGGAGTGGGTTGCCATTTCCTTCTCCACAGGGGGATCTTTCCCGACCCAGGGATCAAACCCATGTCTCCCGCATTGCAGGCAGTTTCTTTACCATCTGAGCCAAAAGGGAAGCCCAAATACTAATAGAGTTACTTGAGAAGCCCAGAATAAAAATAGACTTACCTCTACAGTTCTACTTTTCCAATGAAAAGGAAAAAAATTTTCACTTACAACAGCATTTACCTAGGAGCTAAATGTTGTATTACCACAACTGGATTTAACTAGCTGAACCTGTTGAAAGACCATGATTTGGCCAATAGATTTTTGACAAAGGTGCAAAAACAATTCATTGGAAGAATGTTAATCTTTTCAACAAACAGTGCTGGAGGAATTGGACATTCATAGACAAGGAAATGAACCTCAATATAAACCCTCATACAAAAAGTTAACTGAAAATGGATCATAGACTTAAATGTAAAACAGAAAACTAAAAATAAAATTAGAAGAAAACATAATAAAATAACTTAAGGACTTAGGGCTTGGATCAAACAAAGGCATGATCCATAAAATAAAAAATATCCATAAACTGACATTAAAATTTTAAAATTTTGCTGTGTGAAAACTGTTGATAGGATGAAAGAAATGCTATAGACTGGAAGAAAATGTTTGCAAATCACATACTTGACAAAGGATTGTATTTAAAATATATAAATAATTTCCCAAACTCATCAAGAAAAAATAATCCAAGAAGAAAATAGTCAAAGAACATGAAGAGACATCTCACCAAGGAGAATATACAAATGGTAAATTAAGCAGTGTTCACCATCGTTAATCATTAGGTAAATGCAGGTCAAGAACATGATGAGCTATTACTGCAAATCAGTTAGAATAGCTAAAATAAAGATAATTACAACCCAATACAGGGGACAGCCCGTGTGCCCTGCAGTTGAAGTGTGGAGTCTAAACCACTAAACCACCAGGGAAGTCCTTGTGTAGTGTCTTTAAGGAAAGGAGGCTGCCATTAGTGGAGAGAATATGTTCTTCATCACTGATTCTCAATCAGAGGTGCCTACTGCTCTAAGGAGTTTAACAGAGGCTTTCAAACTGCATCCCCAGTGATTACAGATTGGCCTCCTGGGGGATGTGGCCCTTTGTTGAGAATTCCGCTATGGGGTGCTGTACTGCCAATGAGTGTCCTAATGGGAGTGTACAGGTAAGCATCTCCCAGGAGGGTGGAAAGGACAGGGAGGATATATCTAGTGTTCTAGATAAAGGGAGTGGAATGAATTGTTCATTCTTTCATTCTAAAAACATTCAGCGTATGCCATGTGCAAAAGTAATATAAGATTAAAGAATGAAACATATTTTGTGTTGGCTAATGATGAGAATTAAGTACTTACGCATGGCACACATAAGGTTAGGAGTTTTACATATGTTAGTTCATTTAATCTCCCAGGTAACACTAGCAGTAAAAAATGCACCTTCCAATGCAGGAGATGCAAGACATGTAGGTTCGATCCCTGGGTTGGGAAGACCCTCTGGTGTAGAAAGTGGCAACCACACCAGTAGTCTTGCCTGGAAAATTCCATGGACAGAGGAGCGTGGTGGGCTACAGTCCATGGGGCACAGAGTTGCACACAACTAATCAACTGAGCACACATAACTTTGTGAAGCAGGAGTAATGCACATCTTACAGATCAGGAAACCTGACCTCAGGGAGATTAAGTAATGTCCCGGGTACCACAGCTTCCAAGTGCCAGGATAGAGTGAAATCCAATGAAATTCGGTTTTGATTTGTGTGCTTTCTGTATCTAACCCACTCTCTGTTTTCAGGGTCATCCTTTTCTTGAACAACTCCACGGGGCACCATTCCTATTGAATTCTGCAAATGGTACCCCTGGAGCACAAATCAGGGGGGAAATCAAAATGGCTTTGATTAAAATACGCTATTTCCAGAAGTTTATAGATTAACTGTGAAGACCATTGTGAGCACATTTCTAAAAACAACATAAAATAAGAAAAGATAATAGAGGTTGGAGGGATTAATTCTGTTAGGATTTGAGGGTGTGGTATCTGAAAGAGTGTAGAAGAAGCACCATTTGAGCTGAGCTGGGAAAGATGGGTAAGCTCATGACAGATAATTGTGTGGGAGAGAGATTTTCCTGGAGAGAGAGTGGTATGTTCTGTAAGGCCTTTCCAAGGACTTAAGGTTAGTATAATTTAGCTGGAAAAGGTTAGACTTAAATCTTGGAGAAGTGAACCAAGTAAGAAGGATAGAAATGAAAGATATGAAGTCCAAGCACACCCCTTTATAGATATCTCGCCAATTCTGTATCTCGCTTCATTTCCTCCATCAATACAGAGAGGAATCTAGAACTGGTTAGTAGAGTGACATTGATAATGTAAAATCCCATCTACTATTCCAGTAATTTAAGATCTCAAAAAAATGAGGATAGAATTATTTATAAGTGAGCAGTTGAGTAGGGTCTCTGGACCTAACCCTCCTCTTTCCTCCTTCCAGCTTGACCTCCACATACTGAACTACCTTTGAAACACCAGGCTTTCCTTCCCAATGACTTGGCTGTGCCTCCTTAGGAAAAATAAAGAAATTTGTTTTGCTGCTCCAAAAATCCAACTTGATTAAGAATGAGGATTTGCTTGGCTCATAGATAAGACATCTTTCATATTCTTCCTACCCTGCTCTCAGATGTTCCTGCCTCTCACCTCTTAACTGCATTGACTAGAGGTGCTTGGTTTGGATTTGGGTACAGTAATTTGCTCACATACCACACAGAGGTTGTGAAGGAAATGAGCATGATATCAACTACTGCTGGGTCAATGGGTTTGGGGAAATGAAGGAATGTGTCCCATAGAGATGAGTGCTGTTTCAGAGCAGTTTAAACTGTGTCCAGAAATTTGTTCCATGGGTCTTATCGCTCTTTAGGGAGAGAATTAAACTGTCCTAAAGTTCTGAACTCTGCTCTCATTCTGCCTACAGAGATGACAAGGAGTTGTTTTCACCCCACCCACCCCTACCCACTATGACATGCTGCCCCACCCGGCTAGAGATGACAGGTCCAGCTGTATGTGGAGCATGCCATCATCAAGGACATACCTTTTCTGAAACTTGTGACATTCAGTTGGAAATCTCAGTGGGAGCAGAAGAAATCTCTATTGGGATGAGAAGGGTGAGCTCAAGGGCATCATCACAAGCTGGGCTTCCTAATGTGTAAAGAGAGTAGAAAGAAAAGGGAAATTCAGGGAGGGCTATGAAAGGAGAAGAAGGTACAGAAAGGAATTAAAAGGGGAATTAAAACCAAAAAAGCTTCAAAGAAAGAGAGAAGGAAGAGAAGATGGAATGTGAAAGGAGATTTGGTGTTCTCCTTTTGTTAGATTGGGTTCAGTCGTGAACTTTAATTTTGATGCAGTGGAGCAGATACCATCCCTGAGAACCTGACATTTTCATATGACTCCTTTCAGTTATTATATCCTATTGCCCCCACTGCTTTATCTGTTCCCATTTCAGCATCAACCCAGCCATAATATCTAGAGTTTGTAAAAAAGTAGGATGGCTATAGACCGAAAGAAATCAGCCAACCAATTCTTTTATATCCTCCAATTTTTCTATTATTCTTTTTTCCTAAGTCTCCCTGAAGGTCAGGGTTAGAAATAAACTCTCAGTGTGTTTGCCAATAGACACAAACTTGAGTTCTCCTAGCATTTTAGCTGCTAATGTGCAGGCAAGAAAGGGGCAAGGTAGCCAAAGTGTAAAAACACTTTTGTGAAAACAAAAAGATTTCTGTACTCCCATGGGATTCGTTTATGAGATTCATTTAAGAGATATGATCTGGCTTACTGAAATCTAGCAAAATATTGCAACTGATCCTGAAATACGAAAGGGTCTAGGAGGCATAAGTTTTGTCTTGGTTCTGTCTTGCCTGGTCAAACCTTTTCTCTGCTCCTTCCTGGGCTAATGACTATGTTGAACAGTAGAAGCTTTGTTTCCATAACACATGTTTATGTTCACAACATAGGAGACCTACAATGGAAGAAGCTGGACAGGACCCGTTGGATGATGTGTAAGTAACAAGGAGGAGGAACTGGTATGGGACGCATCTACTGCAATTCAGTAAGGAAGGAAACCTTGACTGTGCAGGACAGTGTCCTCAAGCCCGGAAGCCTTCCTAGGGAGGAAAGGCGGTTTCAGTTCTTTGGACTTCATCAGACTAGAAGTGGGGTTTGTAGAGACAGCCAATGTCTCCAAAAGCAAATCAGTCTTATTTAGGGAAAAGACCCTCGTCCCTGCCCCCTACCAAGTCCATGTTCCTACATGACTAGTGCAGAAGGTTTTCAATATAATAAACTCCTTAGTAGACTGTAACAAAGGAAAACTGAAAACGTGCCTCTTCCTTGAATTCTTTATATGTGTGGCGTGGAGTCCACATACTCTGTATAAATTTTTTGAAAACAAGTAAGTTAGAATATAATTATTCAAATGAAAAAAATACTTCTTTTGCTTCATAAAAGATTTGTGTTGTAACGGGTTCCATTTATAATATTTTAAATTAAAATGTGATTTGACTCCAAGAATTTGTTTTATGCAAAACATCATAGAAATCAATTTATCGTGGACAATGATAATGCAAGGCTGGTGAGGCATAGTGACAGCATAAGACAGGGCGATAAATGAGACGTCAGCTCATCTGTTTTCCTGTCCTGAGTTTGGTAATGGGATGATTTTCCTGCAGGCGGGATGTGATGGAAATACCGAAACTAGAGATCACAAAGCAGAACCTGGACTCCCTGAACTCAGACCTTGAAAAGGACCTGCAGAGAATGGATGAGGCAAATCAGGTTCTTCTCAAAAAAATTCAAGAGAAAGAAGAAACTATTCAAAGGTCAGGCTTTGTAGTTGGATGGGAAAGGTCTCCTCATCTGAAGGCCCCTTGGGATCAAGAGGTGGGTGGGAGGAAAGTTTACCTCTTTGTCCATGAATTGAGGCAAGTTGTTTAAATTCTAAACTATAAACAGTGGCGTCCTCAAAAGGTTTTATGTACAGATTTTTCACTACGTTTCCACATTAAGTCATTATTTTATTGCCACTGCAATGGGTGATCACTTTGGCTCCCTGAGACCTTGGCGTAGCTTCTCAAGCTGGGGCCCTGGCAGCTTCCTTTGGACTGAGCCACCCCTGGGTGACTGTGTTTCAGTCTGGAAAGAGATATCACGCTGTCTGTCAGACAAGCCAGAGAGAGGGAGGAGCTGGACCACCGCACAGCTGAGAAGGAGGCAGCCCTGCGGGACCTGGAATTAGAGACGGCCAAGCTGGTAAGGAGGTGTCTAGAAAAGGACAGTGTGATGCATTTTGCTGCAATCCACCAGTCTCTCTTTCCCAGGGGGCCATCATTGCTGGTCATTGCTGTGTCTGGAAATCACAGCTGTCTAACAAAGTGTTTTGGGCATGATGTGCTTGGCATGGGGACGAGACCGGGGCTCTGTTCCCAGATCCTCTGTGTGGGGCCCTCGTCCCTGGATGGGATTTCAGTGGCCCAGCAAGGAAGAGGGTTTGAGAGCAGCGTGCGGTTTGTATCCTTTACCTCTTTCTTTCCCCAGGAAAAAAATAAGGAAATTCTTAGCAGGAGTGTGGTGGAGGTACAGAAGGAGGTAAAGTGGGACCAGATTTTGGGGGGGAAGGAGGGTGGTCCCATAATAAGCCCACCCTTGAAAGGAGGCTCATTTCTTAGGAATCCCAATAGGATCCATCATCTTCCTGAACTCCCCAGTCAGAAAGACAGGAGGAAGAGGAACTGGCAAAATGTGTGTGCTCCCTCCCAATCTGCCTTCCAAATCTCTTAGAACAAACTGGCTAATTGATACCATCCTTTGTCCTCTGGGAATTACAGCTCTGGGATGGGAAGGTTACAGGAAGGTGAGAGGAGAGAATTGCCCCTCCCTCCCACAGCTGCTCTGCACCAGTTTCTCTTCCCTCTCTCCCCACCTGCCTTGCCTCCCTTGTGCTGTACTTTTCATGGGCTCTGGGAACAAAAGGGTCTGTTCAGCTGGCATGGAGTCAGGCAGATTCCAGAGGAAGGAAGAGACACTTTTCTATTAAGCGTCCATCTGGGATCTGAATCAATTAACCACTGTTCTGCTACTTTGAGACCTTCAAGTCTGACTCTATGCCACGTTTTCATGTCCGGATGCCTTACTCAGTTTACAATTTGGGGGATGGTATTTCAGATTTCAAGGAAATTTAAGAATGTTGGCCTGGATAAAGAAGCCCTAAAGCAGACGTTGGCAGAATTGAAGGTGAGTAGAAAAGCAAATCTACCGATTTTCTGGGAGATGTGGTGTCATTCTAACTTTGGGGAGGAACAGCTTCCAAGAACCCACCAGGCTAAGTCTGTCTGTGTGCTCACAGAGGTGAGCCAGTGTCCTTTGCTCCCTCTGCTTTATCCCCTGACCTGGGCGGCATTCATAAATTATTTTGCAGCATTCGTAACTTTAGTTTTAGTCACACTGGTGGCAGAGATGACTACAATGCCCCAAAGAGAAGGGAATTGCTCCAGAAACCTCTTCATCCATCAGTCAATAGGACATACATTCTGAATGCCCATCGGGACCTGCCCTCTAAAAATTTATTATCTAAATGACACACAAATGCAGGTAGTCAAGGAAGAAGAAAATACTAACTTCCACAATTGCAGAAGGATAGGTCAACAATTGTATTTGATTTTCTAACCCATTGTTTGTAATTTAAGGGAGTTTTTTGTTTGTTTGTTTTTTAATTGAATTGAATGTTTTACTAGGTGGCAAACCCAATGAGGGCATGAAGTTTTGTCTGTGTGATTCTAGAATAATGTCTGGCACATGGTAGTAGCTCGCTAAATATTTGTTGAATGAAAAGATGAACTGGATGCCCAGTAGAGGGCAGAAATCCTGTTGAGATGCTCTCTGCAGCTTTGTGTGGCAAATATGACCATTTGGCTGAGTCCAGCATGCCAGAGCACTGCTGTTCTGTTTTTCTCTGAAAAAGAGGCAGAAGGTTTCTCTTGTGCTCCATGATTCAAACTGCATGTGAGTGCACCCAGTGGAGTATAAGATGGAGGAACAGGTTGGCACTTTAGTCAGTAGGACTGGAGGAAGAAGGGTGATTAGGTCCAAAGACTGGGCAGTCAGAAAACCAAGGCTTAAACGTTGACTCTGCCACTGTGTGATTTTAAATAAGTCATGCACTAAACCTCTCCTTGCTTTTGTCTCCTCCTCACCTGTAAATCGGAGAAGGCAATGGCACCCCACTCCAGTACTCTTGCCTGGAAAATCCCATGGACGGAGGAGCCTGGTAGGCTGCAGTCCATGGGGTCGCTAAGAGTCGGGCACGACTGAGCGACTTCACTTTCACTTTTCATTTTCATGCATTGGAGAAGGAAATGGCAACCCACTCCAGTATTCTTGCCTGGAGAATCCCAGGGACAGAAGAGCCTAGGGGGCTGCCATCTATGGGGTCGCACAGAGTTGGACACGACTGAAGCGACTTAGCAGCAGCAGCAGCACCTGTAAATGGGCCAATAATATTGCCCACTCCAGATTGTTATGGTCTGTCCTCACTATTTGGAGAGGGAAATGGCAACCCACTCCAGTATTCTTGCCTGGAGAATCCCAGGGACAGGGGAGACTGCTGGGCTGCCGTCTATGGGGTCGCAAACAGTCAGACATGACTGAATGACTTGGTGGCAGCAGCAGCAGCAGTCCTCACTATATGATACATTATCATCATGCCCTGGGCTTCTCTGGTGGTTCAGCAGTAAAGAGTCCACCTGCAATGCAGGACACGGCTTGCAATGCAGGAGACATGGGTTAGATCCCTCGATCAGGAAGATCCCCTGGAGAAGGACTCAACTTAGAGACTAAACCACCACCACCACCACCATTGTCATGCTCATTGTCTGTCTGGGGAAGATGAATATTACCCATTTGCTTTCACAGAAGAATGCTCTCAACCTTCTGCTGTCTCACGCTGTCTTTAACAGGTGAAACTACAGAAGTCAACAGAATCCTGTGCCAGTCAAGAGAAGGAATTGGTCAAGGTAGAGGTGGAGTCTCCACTGAGGGTCTGTTCAGGATACAAATGAGAGAGAACCCCAAAGGTTTTAGAAAGAACAGTTGGAGGCAGGGGAGGGGGAGGAGCAAGAATATCTGGCAAGTGAATTTCTGACTCACCTGCAGGTAAAGGAAAAGAAAACTTATGTTAAAAGTACTGGTCTTGTCATTCCTTAAATACCCCTCTACCTCAAATACTCAAACACTGTTGTTGAAGCCCATATCTAAGTGCCCTGAAACATCTCCTGATGTCTCATGTAAAAGGCATATGAGAACCTGGGAAAACAACTTTCTTTGCTCAAAATTAGACCCTGCTCATGAATGATGAGATCAAAGGTTTTATGATGTGGTTGCTTTCCCTGGTAAGAAGTTGCTAGGTAACCAGCCAAATAGCCAATGCACCAGTTGGGAGCAGCCCAGGCTTCACTGTGATTTAATCCATGAAATTTGTTAATTCTCTTTTCTTTCTAGATAGAGAGTGACTATCAATCTGTGTATCAGCTCTGTGAGGATCAGGCCCACTACATAAAGGTACACTGCCTCTGGGGACAAGTCATAGTAGAGGCAGAATTGTTCCAATGCCATGGATCCCTTGGTTTCTCATTTAGGCTAAAATCTGCCACTAGGGGAAATACCGTTTATACAACAGCAGCAACAAGAACCAGATGTATGTTAAGGATTTATTTATACTGGCCCATATAGTATTTTTAAGCAATCTACATACAGTATTTTCCTCAATTAGTTTGTCCAGTAACCCTTTGAGGATCATGTTGTTATGATCAAGAGGACACAGGTTCAAAGAAGTTTGGTAATGCGCTCTGAAAACATAGCTAGTAAGTGTGAGAGCTGGGATTTTCCTACAAGCAGGCTCCGAAGAGAGAATTCTTTTCCTTTTTTTTTCCATATTCATCCATCCAGTCACTAATGTCCTAATTTTTATTAGAATGTGTTCATACTTGTGTGTGTACATTCTTGCATGCACCATTTGGAAAATTAGGAGTTAGTCTTAAGAGAATCTTTTATCAATGTCATTGATACAGAAATTCAGAATACAGAAATTCTTGATTATGATAAATATTTTTTTTATTTCCATGGGAAGAAATACCAGGAAATTCTGAGACAGATGGAAAAGGAAAAGGAGATGCTTCTTCTTGAAAAAGAAGTGTAAGTTTGGAAAAATGACCTCATTGGTGGGATGAAGCTATAGTCCCCAGTGGTCCTTGAAGGACAGAGTACTTCTCAGACCAGTTTGTGTCACTATAAATAGCCCCCAACAAGTTATCCCTGTCAACTTCTGCTTCATGTTCTGTACTGAAAAATCATCAGCATTCAGGCTTCTCTCTTGCCTTTCTCAGCAGTTGGTGTTTAAAAGGTCTCTTTTTTTTTTACGTTCTTTTCATGCGTCCTCAGTTGAATGTTGTTCTTGAAAAAACTGATTGTGCTGACCCCTTTCCCAGGACATGGTGAACCCCCACTGGGGGCCCCGGTGAGAGCCATTTACATACGTTCTGTATTTGTAGACTTGCGTGGTTTAGGACTTGACACACTTTCCATTGTTTGCTTATACTCTTTAACTATGTTATGTATTATATTGTATTACGCAATATACATAGAGTGCACAAATCTCAAGTGGTGTGTTAACATGACTCAGATCAAGATACAGAACATTCTGAGTACACCAAAAGGCTCCCTGTGCTCTCTTCTCAGTCCTCCTTTCTTGCAAAAGTAACCGTGATTCTAACTTCCATCATTTCTTCTTGGTTTTGTCTGATCTTGAACTTCATGTGAACTCAGTATGTTCTCTCTTGTTTCTGGCTTTCACTGATGTTTATCCACATTGCTGCATGGCTCTGTGGTTCATCCTTTTCCTAGCTGTGTATATAGTATTCTACTGTAGGAATATGGCACGATTTATCTATTTTCCCATTGATGAACATTTTGGTCATTTCCAGTTTGGGGTCATTCAACTAAAGCTGTTATAAACATTTTTGTGCATGTATTTTGGTTGACATATATATTTCATTTCTGTAAGTTATATACCAAGGAGTAGAATTCCCAAGTCATTGAGTATACATATCTGTGGCTTTACTAAACAAAGTCAAATGATTTTCCAAAGCGGATTACCAGAATCTCCTCCAATGAGAATCTATACTAGTTCCAGTTATTCTGTTCCTCATTTCCACTTCATATTTACAGTCTTTTTAATTTTAACCACTCTGGCAGGAGTATAGTGAGATCTAATTTTTATTTTAATAATGCATTTCACTATTGATTATTAATATATATATATATATACCTTAAAATGCTTACTTGAAATTTGGTTATCTCCTTTTATAATAAGTCTTTTGCCTTTATTTGGGAGATTATCCATCGTTTTCTTATTGGTTTATAGGATTTCCTTATATTTTTTAATGAGGTCCATCATCAGTTATGGATGGACACACAAACACACGTTACAGTCATTTCTATGGCTTTTCTGTTTTACTCTTTTAATGGAATCTTTTGATAAAAAAATTTCTTAATTTTAAGGAAATCCAATCCATGAAAGTTTTTTCTTTTCTTTTTTTGCTCAGTACTTTTTCTTGGTAATAAAACTATTCTTTAATGCTTTGCCAAAGAATTTTCTGTTTGTTTTGCCTCTTACATTCAAATGAATGTAAACATTCATGTAAAATTTGTTTTTTGTGTGTGTGGTGTGAGGTAGAGATCAAGATGTGTTTTTTCCATGTGTGGGTAGCCAGTTGGCCCAGCATCATTTATTTAAAAGAGCATGCATTTTCAGTGGTGCCTTGTTTTATAAGTAAGGTGACATATTAATATTTGTGTGAGTCTGTTTCTGGATATTTTATTCTGTGCCATTGGTTTGTGCCTCTATCCTGCGCCAGTACTACACAAGGATAGAGGTGTAGACTACAAGCATAGACTACCGGAATTCTGAAAGAGATGGGAATACCAGACCACCTTACCTGCCTCCTGACAAATCTGTATGCAGGTCAAGAAGCAACAGTTAGAACTGGACATGGAACAATATACTGGTTCCAAATTGGAAGAGGAGTACGTCAAAGTTGTATATTGTCACCCTGTTTATTTAGCTTATATGCAGAGTACATCATGCGAGATGCCAGGCTGGATGAAGCACAAGCTGGAATCAAGATTGCTGGGAGAAATATCAATAATCTCAGATATGCAGATGACACCACCCTTATGGCAGAAAGCAAAGAATAACTAAAAAGCCTCTTGATGAAAATGAAAGACAAGAGTGAAAAATCTGGTTTAAAACTCAACATTCAAAAAACAAAGGTTATGGCATCCAGTTCCATCACTTCATGGCAAATAGACGGGGAGACAATGGAAACAGTCACAGACTTTCTTTTCTTGGGCTCCAAAATCACTGCAGATGGTGACTACAGCCATGAAATTCAAAGACGCCTGCTCCTTGGAAGAAAAGTTATGACCAAACTAGACAACATATTAAAAAGCAGAGACATTACTTGGCCGACAAATGTCTGTATAATAAAAGCTATGGTTTTTCGGTAGTCATGTATGGATGTGAGAGTTGGATCATAAAAAATTGGACCAAAAATTGATGCTTTTGAACTGTGGTGTTGGAAAAGACACTTGAGAGTCCTTTGGACTGCAAAGAGGTCAAACCAGTCAATCCTAAAGGAGATCAGTCCTGAATATTCATTGGAAGGACTGATGCTGAAGCTGAGACTCCAATACTTTGGCCACCTGATGTGAAGAACTGGTTCAATGGAAAAGACCCTGATGCTGGGAAAGATTGAAGGCAGGAGGAGAAGGGGACGACAGAGGATGAGATGGTTGGATAGCATCACGGACTCGATGGATGAGAGTCTGAGCAAGCTCTGGGAGTTGGTGAAGGACAGAGAAGCCTGGTGTGCTGCAGTCCATGGGGTTGCAAAGAGTTGGACATGATTGAGCAACCGAACTGACTGACTGACAGGGATTACAATTACAATTTAGTTTTCTAATTAGTTTTGATTTAGCATATCTTAAGTTCTGCAACTTTTTGCTTTTCTTCAAGACTATTCAAGACTATCTTAGCTATTTTTGGCTCTTTGAATTTCCATATAAATTTTAAAATTGGCTTCTAAATTTCTACCAAAAAAATTGCTGAGATTTTGATTATAATTATATGGAATCTATTTTGGAGAAGGAAATGGCACCCCACTCCAGTATTCTTGCCTGGAAAATCCCATGGACGGAGGAGACTGTAGGCTACAGTTCATGGGGTCACAAAGAGTCGGACACGACTGAGCGACTTCACTTCACTTCACTTCATAGATAAATATGGAGATTAACAATATCTAAACAACATTAAGTTTTCCAAGTCATGAACATTTTTATCCCTACATGTATTTAGATCTTATTTAATTTTTCTTAAACATGTTTTGTAGTTTTCTATAGTGTTTTGTGCATCTTTCATCAGATTTATTCCTAGGTTTGATATTTGATATTTTTGATGCTATTGTAAATTTAAAAATTGTTAATTTGATTTTCTAATTCATTACTAATGGTATATAAAAAAAAATTCATTTATAGATTGAACAATGTGGGGGTTAGGGGCACAAGTCCTCTGCACAGTTGAAAATTCATGTACCGCTATCCCTCAAAAGCAAAGGAATTAATAAATGATTCACCCAAGGACAGATTGCTGGGAGAAATATCAACAACCTCAGATATTCAGATACCACTCTAATGGCAGAAAGTGAAGAGGAACTAAAGAGCCTCCTGATGAGGGTGAAAGAAGAGAGTAAAAAAGCTGGCTTAAAACTCAGCATTCAAAAAACGAAGATCATGGCATCCAGTCCCATCACCTCATAGTAGTGGGCAAATAGGTGGGAGAAAAGTATAAACAGATTCTGTTTTCTTAGGCTCCAAAATCACTGCAGATGGTGACTTCAGCCATGAAATCAAGATACGTGCTCCTTAAACGAAAAGCTATGACAAACCTAGTTAGCAAATTTAAAAAAAGAGACATCACTTTGCCAATGAAAGTTTGTATAGTCAAAGCTATGGTTTTTCCAGTAGTCATGTATGTATGTGAGAGTTGGACCATAAAGAAGTCTGAGCACCAAAGAACTGATGGTTTCGATCTGTGTAGTGCTGTAGAGGACACTTGAGAGTTAATTGGACTACAAGAAGATCAAACCAGACAATCCTAATGAAAACCAACCCTTAATATTCACTGAAAGAACTGATGCTGAAGCTGAAGCTCTATTACTTTGGCCGCTTGATGTGAAGAGCCAACTCACTGGAAGAGACTCTGATGCTGGGAAAGCTTGTGGGCAGGATGAGAAGAAGGAGGCAGAGGATGAACTGGTTGGATGGCATCATCGATTCAATGGACATGAATTTGAGCAAACTTCAGGAGATATTCAGAGAAGGCAATGGCACCCCACTCTAGTACTTTTGCCTGGAAAATCCCATGGATGGAGGAGCTTGGTAAGCTGCAGTCCATGGGGTCGCTAAGAGTTGGGCACGACTGAGCGACTTCACTTTCACTTTTCACTTTCATGCATTGGAGAAGGAAATGGCAACCCACTCCAGTGTTCTTGCCTGGAGAATCCCAGGGACAAAGGAGCCTAGTGGGCTGCCGTCTATGGGGTCACATAGAGTCGGACATGACTGAAGGGACTTAGCAGCAGCAGCAGCAGCAGGAGATGTTGAAGGAAAGGGAAAACTGGCACACAGCAGTTCATGAGGTTGCAAAGAGTCGGACATGACTGAGAGACTGAACAGCAGCAATGAAGGGCAGGAAGCTGGAATAGTTCAGATAGATTCAGGACTGAAACCCTTCCTTGGGTTTTCCCTCTCACAATCTTAAACTCCAGTCTCTGTCTCCATGTTTGTTGTTGTTCATTTGTTAAGTCATGCCCGACTCTTTGTGACCCCATGGACTACAGCATGCCGGGCTCCTCTGTCCTCCACTATCCCCCCGAGTTTGCTCAAATTCACATCCACTGAGTCAGTGACCCTCTCCTATCATCTCAACCTCTATCACCCCTTCTCCTTTTGCCTGTAATCTTTCCCAGCATCAGGGTCTGAGTGTAACAGGTCTCAAACTCCAAATTCTACTTCCCAGAACAGCATGACTACTATAATCTTTTCTCAGCTCTTGAGGCATCTTCTGCTTTCTGGGCTTTCTTGGAATCCTGAGCTACTCATATACAGCTTAAGAGCCAGCTATCACTTTAAGGGAAGTTCATGCAGATATTTGAACTCATTTCTCTATGGTTCCTTCTTTCCTTGGACTTTCCCCCTTAGGGAATTAAACTCCAATCTCTGTCTCCTCAGCCAATTGATGCTGCCACTTGCTGCTTGGACTCTATTCACTGTACCGCAAATTGACAAGTGCCCTTGGGGAAAGGCCTGGGATGAATGAAGGGATTATCTCAGTATGCTTTACTTTGCTCAGGATATGTATCCCCTCATCTTCTGACCGCATTCTTTAATTCATTCAAATGGCTGTTTATGTACTTTGTCCAGTTTTTATAGTTGGTTGTAGAGATGGACTAGCCTGATGCAAACTATTCCATCAAGGCCAGATCCTGAAATCTGGGCTGCTTCTCTCCTTTCTTCTATATTTGATGATTACAAAAAGATTCCCATGAAAAGTCTAAAAGTTTTTACTGGAACTGACCCTCTGGCAGGACACAGTTCTAAACTCTGAGCAACAGAATAAAACAAATGAATGAACAATAAGAAGGCCCTGGAGAGTGAATAAAACCAAGCAAATTCTGGAGGGGGGGCTGACAATTGGAAGAAGGGAAAGGCAAGAGGCGATTTTCTCATCTGATCACTTTTAGTCTGAAGGTCATCACCAGATGGTCAATACCAAAATCAGATTGCTTATATTCTTTGCAGCCAAAGATGGAGAAGCTCTATACAGTCAGCAAAAACAAGACCGGGAGCTGACTGTGGCTCAGATCATGAACTCCTTATTGCCAAATTCAGACTTAAATTGAAGAAAGTAGGGAAAACCACTAGACCATTCAGGGATGACCTAAATCAAATCCCTTATGATTATACAGTGGAAGTGAGAAATAGATTCAAGGAATTAGATCTGATAGACAGAGTGCCTGAAGAACAATGGATAGAGGTCCATGACATTATACAGGAGGCAGGGATCAAGACCATCCCCAAGGAAAAGAAATGAAAAAAGGCAAAATGGTTGTCTGAGGAGGCCTTACAATTAGCTGAGAAAAGAAGAGAAGTTAAAGGCAAAAGAGAAAAGGAAAGATATACCCATCTGAATGCAGAGTTCCAAAGAATAGCAAGGAGAGGTAAGAAAGCCTTCCTCAGTGATCAGTGCAAAGAAACAGAGGAAAACAATAGAATGGGAAAGACTAGAGATCTCTTCAAGAAAATTAGAGATACCAAGGGAACATTGCATGCAAAGATGAGCTCAATAAAAGACAGAAATGGTATGGACCTAAAAGAAGCAGAAGACATTAAGAGGTGGCAAGAATACACAGAACTATACAAAAAAGATCTTCATGACCCAGATAATCACGATGGTGTGATCACTCACCTAGAGCCAGACATCCTGGAATGTGAAGTCCTGGGCCTTAGGAAGCATCACTATGAACAAAGCTAGTGGAGGTGATGGAATTCCAGTTGAGCTATTTCAAATCCTAAAAGATGATGCTGTGAAAGTGCTGCACTCAACATGCTGGCAAATTTGGAAAACTCAGCAGTGGCCACAGGACTGGAAAGTCAGTTTTCATTCCAATCCCAAAGAAAGGCAATGCCAAAGAATGCTCAAACTACCACACAATTGCATTCATCTCACATGCTAGTAAAGTAATGCTCAAAATTCCCCAAGCCAGGCTTCAACAGTATGTGAACCATGAACTTTCAGATGTTCAAGCTGAACTTAGAAAGGCAGAGGAACCAGAGATCATATTGCCAACATCCACTGGATCATCAAGAAAGCAAGAGAATTCCAGAAAAACATCTACTTTTGCTTGACTGACTATGCCAAAGCCTTTGACTTTGTGGATCACAACAAACTGTGGAAAATTCTTAAGGAAATGGGAATACCAGACCACCTTGGACCTGCCTTCTGAGAAATCTGTATACAGATCAAGAAACAATAGTTAGAACTGGATATGGAACAACAGACTGGTTCCAAATCGGGAAAGGAGTACGTCAAGGCTGTATACTGCCACCCTACTTATTTAGCTTATATGCAGAGCACATCATGCAAAATGCCGGGCTAGATGAAGCACAAGCTGGAATCAAGGTTGCCGGGAGAAATATCAATAACTAACCTCAGATATGCAGATGACACCACCCTTATGGTGGAAAGTGAAGAGGAACTAAAGAGCCTCTTGATGAAAGTGAAAGAGGAGAGTTAAAAAGTTGGCTTAAAACAACATTCAGAAAACTAAGATCATGGCATCTGGTCCCATCACGGCAAATAGATGGGGAAACAATGGAAACAGTGAGAGACTTTTTTTGGGCTCTAAAATCACTGCAGATGGTGACTGCAGTCATGAAATTAAAAGATGGTTGCTCCTTGGAAGAAAAGTTATGACCAACCTAGACAGCATATTAAAAAGCAGAGACATTACTTTACCAACAAAGGTGCATCTAGTCAAAGCTATGGTTTTTCCAATAGTCATGTATGGATGTGAGAGTTGGACTATAAAGAAAGCTGAGTGCTGAAGTATTGATGCTTTTGAACTGTGGTGTTGGAGAAGATTCTTGATAGTTCCTTGGACTGCAAGGAGATCTAATCACTCAATCCTAAAGGAAATCAGTCCTGAATATTAATTGGAAGGACTGATGCTGAAGGTGAGACTCCAATACTTTGGCCACCTGATGCGAAGAACTGAGTCATTTGAAGAGACCCTGATGCTGGGAAAGATTGAAGGCAGGAGAAGGGTATGACAGAGGATGTGATGGTTGGATGGCATCACTGACCTGATGGGCATGAGTTTGAGTAGGCTCTGGGAGTTGGTGATGGAGTGGGAAGCCTGGTATGCTGCAGTCCATGGGGTTGCAAAGAGTCCGACATGACTGAGTGGCTGAATTGAACTGAACTGAGTCTGAGGGTAAGCTAAACTTGATGTGAAGGCCAATTTAAAAGTCTTGAGGGAACTGTACAGTCTTTCTGAGATAGAAACTAGAGGACAGAGCTCAGTGTGGTCAAACTGCTGGATTAAAAAACAGAGAGCTAGAGATGGAGAGTCTCGAGTTTTATCTAAACTCTGACCAAATCACAAGCTGACCTCCAAAACCATGCACTCCCAAGGCATTCTGTGGCCAGCTGAGGACATCAGACCTGAACTGAAGTTTGAACTGCCAGCACGAGACAGAATTCACATTTTTGCAGTGTGAATCCAGTATCAGGGTTGTTTCATGGTTACTCTTCATTGGTTGTCTTTTCTCTTGAGACTGGACCACCTTTTCCTGTTTCTTTGCGTATTGACCAATTATGCATTTTGAATATTGAGCCTTGTGAATGTTATCAAGAATCTAGGAAATAAATCACATACATTGCATGACTTAGAAAAGCATCTTTCATCAGTCTCACAGATTATGTTACTTAATTCTTGGATCTGATCTTTGTCACCCAGATGCAAAGCCCAGAACAACGCCACCCAAATAGTGAAACCGGGGTCAACTCTGGTGGAGACCATCCAAAGCAATATGGTAAGTTTTCCTTGTCCCAAATTGGAGTTTTCCTCTGTCCTTTCATACCCTGGCTTCCCCCTTCCTGCCCCCTGGTCCCATCCCTTCTTTTCAATAACCTTAGAGGTAGGAAATTAACAAGGCTCAGTACCTTGCTTCACACCACAGCAGCTAGGAAGTGGCAGAGCAGTGACTCCTGGGTCAAGCTCTTAGCCACCCTACTACACTGCCTTTTTATGAGCACATGGACAGGCATACCTGTGGCTTTTATTGCTTCCCACAGGAGAAGACCATCGTCAAGAAACAGAAGAGAATCTTTTGGTACAGGTAAGTGGTGGAATCTCCTGTTTTCCTAATCTAGGTCACGTTCAGTCTGTAGCAATAAGGATTTGATAAGAGCATGTAGAATAAGGATAAACACATCCACCAACCAGAAAATATCAGGCAGCCCCAGATTTCTGCCATCTCTCCCTTTCTTCTTTTCTGAAAACCAGAGTTATGTAGGACTTGGTGGCTGGAGAAAATGGCTGTTTTGGAGACCTTTAAGGTGAAGCTTGCATTTTAATTTCAATTTCCACTCTTAAGATTCATAGTAGGGCTTCTTTCTATTTTTCAGATCCTGAACCTGATAATCTGCTCTCCTCTTTACTGGAAAGAGAGTTTAAGGTGCATTAATTTTCTTAGTTCTTTTACTGCAGGCTGTAAAATTTAAGAGGAAAAAAAAATCACTTGAACTCCATGCCTTTTCTTTTTTAATTTTTGAAACAAGGAGACTAAGATGCTCCATGTGGCACTTTAATGAAAAGCTCCAATTTGTGACATTTTAGTATAGTTAAAGATGGAAAGCCTTGGGCCAGTTTTTAGGGTGGAATTTTCTTGGGTGCACACAAGAAAACACATGCACACAACCTATTATTGTTTCAGTTTATTTTTCTTCCTTATTTTCTTTTTTTCTTCCTTCCTTTCTTTTTTGGCCACACCATGTGACCTGTAGGATCTTAGTTCCCCAACCAGGGATTGAAACTGCACGCTCAACCGTGAAAGCCCACATGGAGTTCTATCCACTGGAGTACCAGGGAATTCCCAAGTTGGTTTCTTTTGGCACTTGATGTTTAGCAAAAAAAAAAAAAAAAAAGAAACCCACAACCCAATCATTTTCTGTGGATGTTAATGTCAGAGATGGCCCAGACATATTTCGCAGTCTAAAAGTTCTTGCTCTAGTAGAGTGGGGAGGACCACTGATGAGAGACTCTCAAGAGTGCAGTTCTGGATCTCTTGTGACAACCCCCACAAAGGCCTGCATATATAGTACCTGGAAGGTCTTATCCTTCTGCATCTCCAGCTCTTCTGTGTGGACATCTATTCTGTTGGAGGGCTTAGAAGTCAGGAGGGCTGTATCCCAGTCCTCACGACCACATCAGTCTTTTTCTATTATCACCTACCCCCTGCCCTCACCCTTTATGTCTGCATGCCCCACGTCCTCATCAGGCCGGCCCAACCAAAGCGATTCACGGTCATTTACAAAGGTGAGGTTCACCTCCCGCTGCTGCTTCCCAGGCCGTCTCTTTCCCCTACGCTAACGATGAATGTCTCTCTGCAGGCATTTCAGGTACTTTATCTTCGTGGTCATGATCTTCTTTAGGCTGCTGGGTTACGTGCTTTTCTACCTGCAGTACATAAACCCAGACCTCCTTGTGGACGCCCTGCCCATGGTCATGAGCAGAGAAACTTTGACGAGGCTGAGGGATGCCTTATTTCCCTTCCTCACTCTAGAGGTGGAAGAAGTTCTACCACATTAGTCTGGAGTGATCCGGAGGCTTCACACTGCACCCAAGTGGAGAGGAGGGCATGGCTCTAGCCCCCAAGTGGGGAATGGGCCAGGAAAGAAGTAGGAGCTCTGACTCAGAGCTGCTGCTTTGACATCTGACCTCTTCATTTCATTCTTTTCCCATGCTTTTTCTCCAGAGTGTCTCTCTTTCAAATAAAACATATGTTTGATCAGAGTCCACTGTGTTAGTCTGAGAATTTGGTCCATGGGTCCTTTAGGGAAGATAACCATACATTATCTTCCCTAAAGTTCTCTTATTTTATATTGTTCTATGTCTTATAGGAGTGGGATTGCCTGAAAAGCTGACCCTTTACATGTACACAGATGGTTACTCATTCTCAATTGAGAAGAAAATTACCCTAAAATTCAAGTGCTATAATAAAATCAAATCATAATTCAAATGCCTTCCCTCCCATAATGCCTCCTCTGATCATCCAAATGCTGCTGCCACCTTCTCCAGGCTTCCCTTACTGGCCTGCCCACTTCTGCCTTGCAGTATCATTACTGTCTTGAGGGTGGGGCTTCTGATACCTAGATTCTGTATTAGCACACATGGCCCCAAGCATAACGTCTTTACAAAGACTCCTTGGAGAGCAGCGTCTCCTGGATACTGAAGCTGAGTAGTGGAGGCATCTTCCTTTTGCAGCTCCTTCCTCCTATGCATTTCTGAGGCCCTTGCTTTCTGGTGACTTTTCTCCTTCCAAGACCATTCTCTTGCAAAGGTTTTAACTGAATTTCACTTGCATAGCAATGTCGAGGTGGAAGAGACACATTGTGTGTTCGCTTTGGCTGCAGACATGACCCTATCCCACATTTTCTTTTGGGGGTCTAAGGAGGAGAGGGTGAATGAGTGGTCTCAAGACTCCTAAAAAAAAAAGAAAAACTGATCAACACCACCCTCTTGTGGTCAAATACAAGCTCTATTGCATTTCAGCGGGCTTCCCTCCAAAAGGCAGGCGTGTGATTAACAAGTTGAAGCAGAAAGATGGGTCTTGGACAATTGTCTGAGCTCTAAGAAGTCCAATTAGTATTCGTTCATTCATTCATTCAACAAATATTCATTGAACCTTTTTCTTGGTCCAGGCTCTGGGATTAAAGCAATGAATGAAACAGCAAAAGAATCTCTGCTCTCATTGTGGTGGGTGTGTACATGCTCAGTCACTAAATCATGTCCAACTCTTTGCAAACCCATGGACTGTAGCCCACCAGGCTCCTCTGTCCATGGGATTTCCCAGGCAAGAATACTGGAGTGGATTGCCATTTCCTCCTCCAGGGGATCTTCCTGACTGAGGGATCAAACCTCCATCTCCTGTGTTACAACAGATTCTTTACCACTGAGCCACCTGGGAAGCTGTAGTGAGTAGAGTCAGATAATAAATTATTGAAATATAAAAATATCAGATGTATTAAGATATGGGGGAGGAGGAAAGAAAGGATGATGAGCAGCAGTTACAATGTTCCCTTGAGAAGGTAGCATTATAACCAAGACCTGAAGGAAATGAAGGCATGCGGGTACCAAGGTGAGTGGCTGAGCCAATTAGGAGACAGAAAGTACCTGGCCTAGAAAGTGGAGTGTGCCTCTTGTTGCTTTTGAGTTTCCTTTGCTGATTTCCTGCTCACACCTCTCTAATAATCCCTTCGTTAAACTCTCTTCATTGGAATCCTCTGAGCTGAGTAGGAGTAGGATAGCCTACTGGTTAGTACCAAGATCCTGGCTGATCCTCTGTTCACTGGCCAGACACATGCCGTAGGCTGGAGGATTTCAGGACTGGGCTGATTCTAAACTACAGGTGTATGTGAGGAAAACACCTGCAACTGGCCAAGAGATGTATCCACAGAACATTACTTCCTGAGTCATTCCCATCTCTGGTCACACAGTCCCTCATAAGTGCATGAAATGCCTAGGTGCCCCTCCAATACCCAGCCCTTCCCATATCACATCCTAGATAGATGTGGGCCCGTCCCAATCAAGACTGGCTAGGAAATACCGGGTTAGGAAAACTGTGGCTAGGTACCTCCTTATTTGTAGTCAGCAATCCACTGGGGACTGAAACCCTCAAGTTGTATTGGAAATTCACATTGCAGAAGCACAGTGACCTTTTCTGCCGCCAGGAGAGCCTGGCTCCAAGAAGGATGCTGAGTCCTGAAGGGCCTGGAAAACATTCAAAGGTCTGGGAAGAACAAGAGTGGTTACTGCTGCTTTAAATGAACAGTGCTGAGCTGGACATTGGACTTCCAGCAAATGGGAGCTTTTCATATCCAACCCTCACATACCCATCGGTTTCTGAAAGATTGTAACAAAATGATATAACACGCCTAACACAGCAAAGGGCACATGGTGGGCATTCAACTACAAGAGTTTCCTTTCTTTTATATAAGAGTTTGCCTTCATCTAGCAGTTAACCTCATATAGCAACACAGCAAAGTGACTGCCTCTTGTATATTTTAGTCACTAAAATGAACAGCCTTCTGTTCTCCAAATGAACATGTGCAAGTCCTCTGAGCTGTCACATGACATGGCTTCTAGATCTTGTATTATCTGATTTACCCTTCCCTGGCACCTACCGAGATGAACAGAATATACTACAGATGAGGTCTGTTTGGCACCGAGTGTGTGTGTGTGTGTGTGTGTGTGTGTGTGTGTGTGTGTGTGTGTGTGAGAGAGTCACTCAGGCATGGTCAGCGGCATGGTCAGCTCTTTAAACCTCATGGACTGTATCTTACCAGGCTCCTCTGTCCATGGAGCTCTCCAGGCAAGAATACTGTAGCCCTATTATCCCTTTAGTTTAAACAACTATGACTTTATTAATACTGCCTAAAATTTCATTAGTCATTTTGCCTGCTATATCTCTCAAAAATATGAGCTTGGAGTCAACCGAGATTCTTAACCTTTTTAGACATGAATTATTTTTATCCTACATCCCTTCTTTTTTATTTGTACAGATTTAAAAAAAAATCATACAAACAAAACGATACTAAAAACCATGGAGAACTTACTGCTTGCTCTATTAAATTTCATTTGTTGGTTTGGATGCTTTGTTTCAGTTTGTTGCAATCAAAACTCAGACTATATGAAGGAGTTACTGGTCCATTTAATGACCTGAGACACCTGGTAGAGTAGACATTGCTGAACTTTGGATGGAGAGAGGTCTTCAGTTTTGTAATAACTGTTGACCCCAGGCAGCTAGTTAACCCTGGCTTTAAAGTAGCTAATTATACTCTCCCTCAGGAAATTGTTGCAGCAGTTGCCAAGTTTTTTTCTCCAGTATTCTGAAATGGAAAGTCTTTTGGGCTGAAGACTTCAGTTAAATGGATTAAGCACTTTCCTTGTATCTTTTAACCTATCATAAAACTTGAACCAGTTAACTATTTTGGCTATTTTTCTTATCCATGTGAAAGATAAATTTCTTATCCATGCTAAAGATCAATTTCTTTGATAAAGAAGGCTGAAGTGGAATAGACTCTTATCTTTTAACATTATATAGCATACCCTAAGACGTGGCCCACCCTTCATCTTTCCTATTCCAAACATAGCACTAAAAGTACCTTTAAAAAATGCACTTTATAATATCTTTTTGTAAACACCAGTGTTGTCTAGGAAAAAGCACCAAATAAGGAAGTAAGCCTTGGACACTAGTCCCAGTCTTTCTGTTATGTAGCTGATTTTCTACAAGCCAAATAGTCACATACCCTCTCTGGGCCTATGATCTCTATCTCCTAGTTTGCTGAAATGCCTGATATTATCCAGATGGTAAATGGCAGAGCCAGAGCTCACAGGCCACCTCTGGGCTCCTCTAGGACACATGCAGGGCAAGTAAGAAAGACATAATCTAGACCCCTGAAGTCATCTTCTAATATAAAATTAATCTGCTGAGTATTAGAACTATTGAATCAGTACTCATAAATTAGTTACTTTTCCATTACTTATATTCTTGAGATCCAGTATAATTCCTTTCACTGTCTTAAATTTTCCTTTGGAGCTGAATTATTCCTCTAGTTTAATGATTCCCATTAAAATAAAAGATAACTTGGATAAATGTTTTATCAAGGCATTGAGGGCCATTTGTATCTTAGTACAAATACAAAGTGGAAGAACTGGATTTTACAGGGGGAAGGGAGGAGCTGAAAGAAATATTAAGGCCGTTGTCACCTGAAGGTGGGTGAGGGTATTGAATCAAGGTAGTAACAGGGACACTGAAGTAAGCATTAGAATAGTAACTTGTCTAGAGCAACTTTGCCTGAGACAGACCTTGGGGAGTCCACTTGCAAGCTTTAGTTCTTACATATAACCATGCCACTCTCATGTTACATCTTTTAGTACAAAATAATTGGACCTGGAGGGAACCAGACCCTGTCCAGGGGTGCCAGTGTCCCCTGCAGATCGCTCTCTTGCAAAGCCCAGTTGAATCGTTCCTGGTGGATCATTCTCCCACACACCATATATACACACCAGTTAGAACTTCATCAGATCTTTTTAAATCCTTGTCTTTATGCCTTTATGTCATTCACCCCCTGCGTGTGGGTGCCGGCTTGAAAGAACAACATTAGTGGCTCCCTCTGGGAGTTCAGTGGACTCTATGGTCCCTGAGTTCAAGAGCTGCCAGCCCTGTGGTAGGGACGACGAATGAGCGGGTTTTGCTCCCTCCACTTGCTCCGGCAGGAAGAAGGTTTTCCTGCTCAGCTGGCAAAGTTGCCCTAGCGTGTGACTGTCCACCCTTTGCCTACAGTCTGTAGGAGACTGATCCCTGTTTGGAGCTCAGCATTTAGTTTTCTTCTGGGAGGTTTGTTGGAAGATTAGCGAAGCCTGGATCTAGCCTGAGGCTTTTCTCAGCTCCACAGACCTATTTCACAGAAGAGTGAAGGGAACGAGGGAAGTGACTTTAAGCAGGCATTAAAAGAGTCACAATTCAGGGGGCAGTAAGACGGGATGGAGGTGAAGGCTAGGGCAGCTTGGCAGAGGGGAATGTCAAGAAGGTTTAATGAAAAGGGGAATAGATTTCCTGCCTTTGGATCCCTCCTTTTGCTAGAATTCTCCTGCTCCAAATGTAGGTGGTTAGGAGATTCTATACCTTCCAGGACTCTTGGGCCTAGAACTACATTTTCAGTCAAGTTTAAACAAAACCACATGAGCGTGTAAACCCTGTACAATTCACAGTCAGTGCTGCAGTCTGGAAACCAGAGGTAAATTTGAGACAAGGTGTTGAAAGATCCATCTGCCTCTCGAGGCACAGTCTGAGCATCTCTGGTCTAGGAAACTAGATCAGAGTCAACAAAAGCAGGGAGCCAAGCGTACCAGTGACTTCCTATGTCATGAGAAACATATCCTCTCCCTGAGGTATTGTCCAACTGGGAAGATCACCACTGACCAACCTTGCATGAAAAAGAGTCAGTTCAACAATTTTTCATGTCTCTCGTACGTACCTAGCACATAGCAGAATTGTGTATTGATTACCTAACTTCTACCTTGAAAGAGTTTATAATCTACTAGCAAGGGGAAGAAAGTACTAAGTAACTGTAAGGTAAAGCAAAGTGAGGTGAGCGCCATTAAGGGCCTATTTGCAGAGTAGAAATACAGACTCACATAGAGAACAGACTTTAGGACATGGAGAAGGGTGGGGTGAAAAGGAGAGGGTGGGACAAATTGAAAGAGTCGCCTTAAAACATACACATTACCATTTGTAAAATAGTTAGTGGGAAGTTGCTGTATAATATAGGGAGCTCAACCCAGTGCTCTCTGACAACCTAGAGGGGTGGGATGGGTGGGGTTTGGGGGAGAGGTTCAAGAGGGAGGGGATCTATGTATACTTATGGCTGATTGATGTTGTGTGGCAGAAGCCAACACAATATTGTAAAGCAATTATCTTCCAATTCAAAATAAATTAAAAAAAAAAAAAGGATACAGAGTGTCAAGGAGGCTCAAAGGAAATAGATTATATCTAGAGCAGGAAGGAGCGGATGAGGAGGTATCATTTGAAATAGGCTTTGACAGAGAGACAGATTTCAACTCTCAGAGACAAAGGAAGGGCTTTCAGTTGGAAAGGAAGATGAGAAATGGTGATTCAGATACTCCCTGGTCTTGTAAATAAACTAATCTAAAAGGCCCAGGGAAAGAGTTGAGCTCCACTAATCCTTTCAACTTAGAAAGAAAATTCTCTCAAGAGAGAAAATCTTAACAGCAGTTTACTTGATTACTAATTGTTCAAGAGACGTTATTAATTATTCACTTATATTTGGTACTCAAGAAAGAGTTCCAAAGCGGATTCAGGCAACGTCTGTCTTCAATGGATTAAATATTGACACAATTGGAGGGCAAATTTTCCAGGTAACCCTGAGCATCCCCTGTTGGTTCACAAACTAGCCCCCATACACCAGGGGTAAGGAGAGACAGAAGAAGCAAACCACTCCTGGTTGGTGGGCAGCAGTTTAATAAGCAAGAAGCTGAGGAGGTTTGCCTTAGGAAAAAAAAAATGAGGAGACCTCCACACCAACCAACAGATCTCAAAGTTTCTGTAGAGGCCTTAAATGGGCCTTAGTCACGTGTACCACCCAGATGGTTTCAACAAAACATTACTCTCTCAAGGCAGCATTCTTGAGGCATCTTCTAGTGTGGGGGTGGGGTGGAGTGGGTGGGGGAACAGGTGAAACACACATTTCAAGGACAGGGGAGGGGTAAGGAGCCCTGATTGTCCAAGTCCAGCTAGTCGGTCAATTAGTAGTCATGTCCTCTTGATGACCTTCTCCAACACCCTCCTTGGTCGAACTTTAAAAATTCTTAAATCTTTAAAACCAGTGATTTTCAGAGATACTCAGAACAAAACAAAACATAAAGAAAAGGAAAAGGACATTTTGTGAGTCTGCAGAAGAGAAATTCAGTTACTTCTTTACACCAGAGACTCCCACTAGAGAATAATACATTAGAATCACCTGGAGATATATACATATATTTAATAAGAAAAAAATTCCTCAGCAGCAACATAAGACATGGGCTGTTCTGGAGGCCAGAAGTCTAAAATCAAGATGTTAGCAGGGCTGGGCTCCCTGCAGATGTTAGAAGCTCTGAAGAGGGTCCTTAGCTATCTTGATTTTATTTAAAGTTACTGATAGTTTTGAAAAGCCCCCACCCTCATTCCAAATGATTCCAATATATAGCCAAGGCTGAGAACCACTGTTCTAAAAGCATTTAGAGTAACCACCAGATTCTTTATGCAAAGTGAAAGGTGTGGGCATCTATTTCCAAATTGGGAAAGTAAGAAGAAGCAGGGACATCTCTATGTGGGAAAACAGAGGCTTCACCTCAATATGAAGCCACCTATCTGATCATTCTCCTTTCCTATTTATAACTGCTTTGGTGTATTCCACCTGGGTCTACATTTGCTGCCTTCTACCTTAAACTGATAAGAATACTTTTTTGTTGTTGTTGTTCAGTCACTTAGTCACGTCCGACAATTTGTGACCCCATGGACTGCAGCATGCCAGGCTTCCCTGTCCTTTACCATCTCCTGGAGCTTGCTCAAACACATGTCCATTAAGTCTGTGATGCCATCCAACCATCTCATCCTCTGTCATCCCCTTCTCCTCCTGCCTTCAATCTTTCCCAGCATCAGGGTCTTTTCTAATGAGTTGGCTCTTCGTATCAGGAGGCCAAAGTATTGGAGCTTCAGCTTCAGTCCTTCCAATGAATATTCAGGACTGATTTCCTTTAGGATTGACTGGTTTGATCTCCTTGCAGTCCAAGAGACTCTCAAGAGTCTTCTCCAACACCACAGTTCAGAAGCATCAGTTCTTTGGCACTCAACCTTCTTTAATAGTTTCTTCAGCCTGTTTATTTTTTTTCTATTCCATAGAGATCAGGGTAAAGCAGAAACTTCTGTCTTTCCAAATGTGGGAGGCAGACTAAATATCCACATATCTATATGGATATCACTTCAGTGTATAAGCAATACAGAAAATTACTACTAGAGATATTAATCATTCTAAGCCAAAGAATTGATGCTTTTGAACTGTGGTGTTGGAGAAGACTCTTGAGAGTCCCTTGGACTGCAAGGAGATCAGCCCTGGGTGTTCTTTGGAAGAAATGATGCTCAAGCTGAAACTCCAGTACTTTGGCCACCTCATGCGAAGAGTTGACTCATTGGAAAAGACTCTGATGCTGGGAGGGATTGGGGGCGGGAGGAGAAGGGGACGACAGAGGATGAGATGGCCAGATGGCATCACTGACTCGATGGACGTGAGTTTGAGTGAACTCCGGGAGCTGGTGATGGACAGGGAGGCCTGGCGTGCTGTGATTCATGGGGTCGCAAAGAGTCGGATATGACAGACTGAACTGAACTGAAGCCTTTGAAATCTGGTTTGTAACTAAATGATTTAATGCTTTGGATTTTTTTGGATTAGATAACTATAACACTAAAATTAATTTTACCTGTTTGCTTTTACTTTTTTTTTTTTTTAAGATTTATTTATCTGACTGTCTTTGTTGCTAGGTCTTCATTGCTGTACATGGGCTTTCTCTGTTTGCAGAGACGGGGCTATTCATTGCAGTGCATGGGTTTCTCATTGTGGTGGTTTCTCTTGTTCTGGAGCATGGGGTTTAGGGCATGCAGGCTTCAGAAGTTTCGGCTCACAGGCTGTAGAGCACAAGCTCAGTAGTTGTGGTGCATGGGACCAAGGATTGAACTCAAGTCCCCTGCCTTGGCAGGCAGATTTGTAACCATTAGACCACCAAAGAAGCCCTGTCTTTACCTTTTAATGTGGCCTCTGAAAAATTAAAAATTTCACACATACCTCACCTGCTATTGCTGTTGGATACCACTGACTTAAAACATGTGAGTGATTTGCCTATTGAGTAAAATAGCACATTTTGTAGTTATGGAGCTATTTCTTGCCGTTTTCCTGAGGAAAAAGTATGATATTCACAAAATCAGGATGAAGTGAGTGTGGAAGTAGAAGGGATCAGGGCAAGATACACTTTTAGGCTTTCATTTTGGAATGTCACTTTATTTTTATTGCAGTAAGATGTACACAACATAAGATTTACTGTTTTAACCATTTGTAAGTGTAAAATTTGGTGGCACTGAGTCTATTCACAATATTCTGCTACTATCAGCATGCTCCATCTTGAGCACTTTTTCATCTTCCTGAACTGAAACTCTGCACCCATTAAGCAATAACTCTCCTTTCTCTCTTCCTCTCAGCCTCTGGAAATCATCATTCTACTTTTTGTCTTTATGAATTTGATTTTATACCCCACTAATTGGAATTATTCAATTACGTACTTTGTGTCTGGCTTATCTCACTTAGTATAATGTCCTTAAGGCTCATTCACTCCTTTCTAAGAGATGAATAATATTCCACTTACATATATGCCACTCTTTGTTTATCCATTCATCTCTTCATGGATCCAATATGTCACTTTGCACTTGCTGTGCTCCTTATAGTTGTTCTAGTTTAATGAAGGGTTTTAGCTTTGATTCATCTCATATTCTTTTGTAGTGTCTATTGGACATCTATGGCATAGGGCCTCTTAATAAATTCTTTTGATGAATTAGGCTTTTCAGAGCTATTAACAAATTGGGCAATTTTTGGAGGAACCAGGAGTTCACATTCCCTGCCACATTGTCAGTAGATTTTGGTAAGTTAGAAGAAACTTTGTTAACAAATGATTTGGCAACAGTCCATAGAGACCAGACAGTTCTCTTGAGATGTTGAATTCTCATGCTAGAATTTAAGACTAGCATAACCCAGTGTTATTCCACTATAATGTTTATTCAGGGCCTTGTGTCTCCAGCCATGGATAAATAGACATTCTACAAGGTTAACAGGCTCTGCTGAATCTGTGCACAGTAAACCAGGAGCCAGGAACCAAAATCTTTTCCTCCTGCAGCGTCTCTCCTGTGTCCTTTACTGGCAAAGTTTACAGTTGGCCAGTTGGCAAAGAAACAGTGCTTGGGCTAAGATCCATTTTCACAGAGAAGGCAAATAGGGCGAATTTGGAGCTCAGAGTCAATAGTCTATAATGGACAAAAAAAACTTAAGTGAATGGTGGGAAAAGACCTATACAAGCCATGTGTGATAAACTGAGCAATCCTATTTCCATAGACAGGGAGTGAAGGGAGTTTGTTGAGCATGAAGGATAAAAGCTCTAGTGATAAGTAAAAGAATATTTATTTTTTCAAGACCCTCAAAATGTCCTTGGTAACCTGACATGAATAAACAGGAAAACCCTGACTGCTGTAAGCTAAAGTGTTTAGAGGTCCCCCTCTCCTGCTCAGTGGGGGAGACCATGTAGGTTCTTTCAGCAAATATTGAAGACCTACTAGGTGCAAGTGCTACTCTAGTAATGAAGGAGACAGGAGTAAACAAAGTAGGCATGGTACCTGACCTCGTGGCTCTGAAAACAAGACAATGAATAAGAAACAGTTAAAGCAACGGACTATTAACAAGACAACAAATAACAAGAAAATTAAAACGTGTGGAAAGTGATATATGCAGGAACAACTCTGATGTTATACAGTGTAGCTGGGGGAAAAGGTCAGATGAATTTGGTGGGTACACTGGAGAGGTCCTCTATGGACGTGACATTCAACTTGAGAATGAAGGCACGAGCAAGAACCAGGCAACTAAGGGCCAAGGGGAAAGTACTCCAAGATGAGAGAAGACCAAGGACAAAGCCTTGAGGCAGGAAACAGCTGGCTTTACTCAGAGTGAAGCTGGGAGGGAGGAAGAGATGTGGGGCGATAGGAGGAAGTGTGGGAAGGGAGGGAGGCATTTCTTGTCAACAGTGGAAATTCATTAAGGCCAGCTCACATCCCTGTAGCAGACAGAGGCGTGATAGAAAGAAGAGCCCCAGGGTTCCTCAGAGAGGAAGAAATTACCTCATTACTTCAGCATGGATGGCATGATATTATTATGTGTCTGTATCAGATTGGGTTAAGCTGCAGCCCAGCTTCAGCTGGTGCTGCACTCATGAATGCAGCTGGCCTTGAGGGTCAGCTAGCATCTAATCAGAAAGTCAATGTTCTACTCACTACTCTGCAGTGGCCTGTATAGTAAAAGAATCTAAGAAGGAGTGGATATATGTATATATATAACTAATTCAATTTGCTGTACACCTGAAACTAACATAACACTGTAAACAGCTATACTCCAATAAAATTTTTAAAAAAGGGAGCCCATGTTCTGAAGGCAATAACTCCATGCACTTCTATTATCCATCACCAACCAACACCAGAAACTTGGGTAATGAAATAAATTTCAAAAATGAGCTTATCTATAAAATTAATGGTTAGTCAAATGGTTTGAATATTAGAAATTTGGCTTTTACTGTTAATGAAGCGTATTTTGTTTTGTGACTGGCCACATTTTTTAAGATTTCCAAATGATTTCTACAGGCCAAAGGGCAATATGTCTTAATTATATTTTATAAAGGAGATTAAAAGCATACCTATTATGTACAATGCATTTATAAAAGTGGGACATGCAAAGCAAGATGAAACATGATCTGGAAATATTAAAAATTATTAAATGAAAAAGCATTTTCTCTATTCTATCCCTTCATTATCCCCTCTTTTTTTATGAAAGTAAATCTGGCCAAGACATTTTTGATCCACCTCATTGGAAGGACTGATGCTGAGGCTGAAACTCCCATACTTTGGCCACCTCATGTAAAGAGTTGACTCATTGGAAAAGACCCTGATGCTGGGAGGGATTGGGGACGGGGAGAAGGGGATGACAGAGGATGAGATGGCTGGATGGTATCACTGACTCGATGTACATGAGTCTGAGTAAACTCCGGGAGTTTGTGATGGACAGGGAGGCCTGGCGAGCTGCGATTCATGGGGTCACAAAGAGTCGGACATGACTGAGCGACTGAACTGAACTGAACTGATCCATGCATGAACAGAGAGTGTAAGCATCCAGGGAGGCATATAGTCTATACCTTGTGTGTGGACTCAAGGCTTGATTCCAAATTGGTTGTTTACAGCCTGAGGATTGCTAATCCTTGGTCATCTCTAACTATTTAGAGACTACCTTTTTGGTTGTTGTTTTGTTAAAAAGGACCTAAGAGAGATTGTTTGACCAATTTTGCCTGTATCTATTTGCAACCCATTCCCAAGTGACAAAAATCTGGCAGTGGGCATTTAAAGGATGGAAATTGGAGGAAAGCACTTTACTCTAACTACAGATGAGAATCTAGATTTAAAACCTATGACTTTGAACTATACCTATATACTTTGACTAAAACCTATGACTTTTGAACCTATGATTTGAACTATGACTACTAGCCTGCGAGCATACACATTTCCTGCAATTAGCAATAAGGTCTCCAGTACAAGGCAGATCTATCCCAGAGCAGGAAGGCTATGGCATGAGTACAGATCTAAGTAAGGGGCTCCAACCTTCAGGAGGGATAGATAGAAGGGTGAATATGACGATACATCCTTTCCCATCATGCTCGCTAAAATGTTTGGGTGAAAGTGTGCCAGTTTCAAAAGTGGATATATAGCATTTTTTGTGATTCTAATCTGATGTTATTAAAGTTCAGTAAGTGTCCTTATTTTAGAAATAAGAAAATAATCCACTTAAAAGATAAATCATAATTCTTAGAAATCTCCTTGAATATCTGTAGAGAGATTTAAAGTGCCCTGCAGATATAGTACACCCACATCTTTATTTCCATAAAACAAAATTTCACAGCAGTAACTCAAGCTTTCCTTTTTGCATTTGTGCAGAAATAGATCTGAATGAGACCGTAGGAATATTGTCCTAACTCCCCTCCCTTGCTTTTTTTCAGAAGGAGAAATTTAGGCCCAGTAGGAGAAAAAGGGCATGTATGCTTCTAGGTCAAATTTGGGTTCTGACATGGGTGCCCAAATGCTCAGCACTGGGCACCGAGCATCTCTCCCCGCTGCTTCCAGGTGAAGGAGACTCTAGGCAACAGAACAGCATTAAGAGAACATTTGCTCCACATTTTGAGTGGCCCCGTGCAACACCAGGAAAGTAGAAATAAGAGCAGACTTACTATTAAGTATTATGAGTAACTGAATTCTGGTTTAATCTCTCACAAAAACTGCTGCTTGGCCTTGGGTAATTCCTGCAGCATCCTTGAATCTTAGTTTCAGCAGTAAAATTTTGGTGTCAGATGCAGTAATCTTCAAGGTCCTTACTGCTCTTACACTTGATGTCTGTCCTTGGCAGACATCACAGGGGAAGGTGTTGCCAACTGATTAAATACAGAGCTCAGCCAAAGGATGTCATGGGGCCATGAAATATCTAATTTTTGCACTTTAAGCTAAACATTTAAGTTTCTAAAGAAATTAAACAGCAATGGTGGCCATGCCACATACTCCCCCAGCACACATGAGCACACAATAAAAATAGTATCCAAAAATGATGCAAATAAATTAACCTGAAACTGAAAAAAAAAAAAAAATTAGCTCTTGCCTTCCCTATGTAACAAATGTCCAACAAAACCTATTTGAAGGTCATTCATTCTAAATTACCTATCAGTTTCCCCCAGCCTCTTCAAACGTCAACTCCTACTATAGTTAATACTTGGCATCTTACAATCATTTAAGAATAACATTTCAGCCTCATGGTCTGAGCCCATCATAGAAGTTTAAGTGCTGCTTTTGCCTGTGTAAACGGAGAAAATCGAAAGTCATTTATTTCATCTGTAATTTTAGGTTCTGTGCCCTGTTTTGATTGCTATATATATGCCTTCTGCCTTTTTGTCTCCAAGACAGGAATTTAGGTTATTAAAAATTTGAAAAAATATCTCTAAGCCTTCTCACATAGTGTGCTGTGCTGGGTTGTACTACATGCCCTCCATCTGCCCTTCTGGTCAACTCTCATCCTTTTCCACTTGCTCTCTGGTCCTAGAGGCTGGCTTGTTCAGCCTGCATCCGTGAGGGCTCCCTACTTTCCATTGGGTCTAGTACCCAAGACAGATAAGAGGGAGAGAGGAAAGTGAGACAAGGGTATTAATTCTCACGGCGACTCCCTGAGAGGTTACCTCCCTCTGGCTATGTCCCTTAACCAGGGCAGAACAACCGAATCCTGTATCTCCCTGGTTCTGGTAACCTTTGTCTTGTTGCTTAGATGTATAGAGAAGAGAGAGATCCACCAGACTGGGCAGTCAGAAGATCTTAGTTAAAATTTTCCAGAGTACTTATGAGGTGCAATGGATGGAAGCCTGGAAGAGGAGCAAAGACAGGGAAGAGTAATCTTTGCTGGAATAGAAAAGAAAAGGAGGAAGAGATCCTAGAGAAGTCTAGAGAAAAGGTTTTTGTGTAAAGGCTAGGGATTGGAGAATGTTTATAGACTGTGACTGTTCAAGCATAATTGGACTGGTGGGCCAGAGAGAATTGCCCAAGGGCAACAGAAGCCAATACTATGGCACTGGCTTTTAAGAAAAGAAAAAGCTTTATTGTGAGGTCTACCACCAAGGAGAAAAGAAGGAAGTCTCTCAGATCTGTCTCTTGGGTTCGGGATCTGGATGACAATTTAAAGGGTTAGGGAAATGTCAAACTGAGAAGCTGATTGGCTAGTCTTGAATCAATCCATTTAAGATACCACACTGCTGGAAGCTAGATTTTCCTTAATGGAGGGCTTCTTGATTTATAAAGGTCTGTGGTCTTAATATTTCTTTTCTTTGAGTTCCATAGATGGAAATTCTTGGTTCTGAGGTCATCTTACACATGCACAGTATTGTCTCTGTAAAATAACTCAAAGTTTGATTAATCAACAACCTATTTAAGGAGGCAAAACCAGTTTAAGCTTGTCAATGTTTTATGTGCTGTTTCAATAGGTGGGCAGAGAGACTAGATCAAAGGCATGAGTTGGGGGGAAACATTTGACTTGAAAAGCTTGGGGTTTTAAGAATGGAAGCTGTGGGGACCATGTTCACAAACACATCTTTAATGGTCTGTGTGTATGGGAATTGATAAAATCATTTCCCAAGAATATCTATGCTTTCTGTGAATTAGGACACTGAAGTCCAGGAATTAGAGGAAGAGATTGCTGGAAAGAGTGAAGTTTAGGACCTGAGGTGGATCAGAGGTGGAGACACTCCTTAGACAAGCAAAGAGCAGTCAGAGATGTCTCAGCGAGGCTATGTGAGGTGACTCTCCCTGTCTGCAGATGAAAGCACTGCTCTTAACAGCACAGGTGTGGAGAAGTTTACCTGGGATTGTCCAGCTTCGTGGGTTGTACCTGGTGTCTGGAGGGGAAGCATATGAAGTTGAGGGTGCTGACAAATGAATGACAGTGGATTCTTGACTTAGTGATGAAGGAAAATGTGATCAGTAGAGTGTTGACAGTGATGAAATAAAATTCATATTTTAAGGCCAGACAAGAAATAGCAGAGGTGTTTTTTTTTTTCTTTCTTTCTTTTTTTTTTTTTTTCCTGTCCTTTGGACTTTTTCCCTTTCTTCTGGCATGCACTGGGCATCTGCATTATGCATTAACCAGACCTCTCCAATAGCAGACAGGCCTGCTCTTCTGGCTCCAGCAATGTAATGGCTTAGAAGATACCATTCCTTTCTCAATCCTGTTTGAGGTCATGATGACAAACCACTAGCCCTGTATGTGCAAATGTCTTTGGTGAACCATAAGTACAATGCTGATAAATAATTTCCTTTAAAGATAGAAAATGGTGTGGAACTGACTGGGTCATACCACCTGGGGAGATGCTGGGCTGAATCTAGTGAAAGTTCTTAGCTTAAACATTTTGGCATCATGGGACAAACTGGTCACTAAATGTCTCCCACACCCAGGTTGAAGTCAAGACCGAAAGGGAAGGGATTGTGAAATAAAGAATGTTGCCCACCGTCCAGTTCTCTCCAGGGCTTGACGTCATTGACCTACAATAAATACTCTCTGAAAGGAATTCAGGGCGAAGATCAGGATGACGCAGACACTTTGTGCTCTGGGAAGACTGGCAGGACAGGCCCTCAGATGGTTAGCTATTTTTAGGAGAAAATTTTATTAGCCCGGTTTCTTGCATCTTCCCCTAAGTAGAAAAGCACTAAAACCATTAACTAAGATATTTGTTTCTTGAAAATAGAAGTACCATTCTGCCAAGGTGTGTGCTTGATTGCACATACCCCTTTGCCAAAATCATGTCTGTGCTATCCCCTCACCTTCTTTAGAACAGTCCTCACAGCTTTCCGAGACTGTCTCCCAGGTTATAATCGTCAGGTTGGTACAAATAAAATTTTCCATTCTTTCTTAGAATGACCATTGATTAACTTTTCGTCAAGAATAACTTCAGAAAAGTCAGGGGGGAAAAGTCTCATAGGGGCTTCATGAGCCTTACATGTGATAACATACAAAACTTTGGTGGACACTGTGCAGTCTGGGTCTGTAATTTTACCCTACTTAAAAGCTGCCCAGTTAGCCTGCTGTAGGGTGCTGGCAGAAGTGAGGGACAAGACTCTTAAGTCAAAAACAGAGACCTTTATTACTCACTGTAGCCAGAACTTCCCGTTCATTTGGATTGGTTCTCTGTGTTCTCCAAGTCCCATGGAGGCAATAGGAGGCCTGTGAGAGACACTTGCACACACAACAGGTTAAGTTGCAGGATTCACCACTAAGTTAAGTTTGGGGATTTACCACTTTCTTATAAGCAGAAGCAAACTTGCTCTTGGTCCAGGGGGAGTAACTACCTCAGAAGTCAAGGTTATGTGCTACAAACACAACTCTGAGAAATGGCTTGGCCAATGACTGGTCAGAGCTTTGCATTCTCCGCACACTCAGCAAACATGCAGGGATGCTCAGAATACATGGCAAATTGCTTCTTCCATTAAGTATAGTGTCTGGCTGGTGGCTCAGATGGTAAAGAATCTGCCTGCAATGCAGGAGACCTAGGTTCAAACCCTGGGTCAGGAAGGTCCCCTGGAAAGGGAATGACTACTTACTCCACTATTCTTACCCTGAGAATGCCAAGGACAGGGGATACTGGTGGGCTACAGGCCATGAGGTTGCAAAATGTTGGACACAGCTGAGCAACTGACCCTTTCACTGGATGATAGCAGGTGTTTAACAATATTAGCCATAATGGATGACCATGTTGTTATTCATGATTAAGTTGAATCCTATTTAAAATTCCAGGGAGATAAATGAAGGAGCCAAAGAGCCACAGTCTTGGGTATATGTAGTTTACTCACAGGGACTTGATATTAAACTCCAGCAGAATGAAAACTCTGGTGTGTTTGACTTATTTGCATGTGAAATGCAAAGAAAATAAGAACTACAAGTTTGTGAATACATCTGTTATAGAAAATCCTTCTTAATATTATGTGAGTATGAAATATGAAAGAACATCATGATGAAATGGCTAAAGTAAATCATAATGTAATCACATTTTTGAAAACACAGTGGATAAATGTGAGGTGCAGAGAAAGAACTCTGCACAAAATATGGCTAAGTTAATCTTCATATACCATTTACTTAAAAATTCAAAAGGAGACAACTAGATTACAAAACATGAAAATAATTTCCCAGAAATGTTCCAAAGTCAAGGGAATGGACTCAATGACCTCCCTAGACAGCTAAGATTTTTTTTTTAATGATCTATGACCTAATTTGAATGTTATATAAAAAACACACACTTCTAAACCCAACCATCAGCTCATTTTCCTTGGATTCCCTCTCCAGCTAAACTAGAATAGGGATCCTCTCCACTCTGTTCTTAGGAATTATTCTAGCCTGCACTTGTTCCCTTATTCTCTGATGTCAAATTCTTAATGAGATTGACAAGGCGTTCCCACTCAGAAAGAAGGAGTGTCCTTATAACTGAATGTTCAATGAAACCATTATCCTTCATGTGCTCTGATATTAATCTTAATTGAGGGGCTATTTTCTTAGGCTCTCTGGATGAGAACATAGGTTCTGGAGGATCCTGGGAACTGCTTTTGTTAACACCATAAGATTGTCCCTCCCCGAGCCTCTCTCATCCCAAGCAAATATTCATTCTCTACGTCCTTATACAATCCATAGTCCCTAATCTAGAGTTACTCAGGTTTTTATTTCCAACTACAACTGTAAAATCTTTTTACAAAACAAAACTAAGCACAAAGACGACACAGAATCGAGCCTCGCTTCCCCGAAACAAGTCAAATTGTGGCACAACGGTTCTCCAAAGTGCATCGTTCTGGTTCACGGGCCTTTGCCAAAGTGTCTCTATTTCAAATTAGCCAGTTGAAGCCACCTTCTGAATCTGGTTTGTGAAGGATTTGGGATAGCTGATTTAAACTTCAAATGGATTTGCTAGCTCAGCTGGAGCACTGATTGTTGGTGTGATTGAATATCATAAGCCTTAGGGCTACATGTACAGTTTTACCAGGTTCATCTTTAGGCAGATTCCAGGTTCCCAGGAGTTCAAAGATCAATTGCAGCATCTCCCCTTATACATTATCATGAGGCTGAAGGGTAAAGAAGAGTGAGTGATCCCAACTATATGAACATAAAAGCTTCCACCTGGTGCAATGGTATGACTTTCTAATCTTTCACATACATACTATAAAAGAGGTTTATTTTTAGGAAGTTTCTGCCTACTACTAACTTTATGTAAATGTCATTTGTTTACGTGGGGCTTTTTAAAATCTGTAAACCTCCCCAGTCATTTCCTCCAAGGACCCAGATTGCAAGAACACTTTTAACATTAAGTTAAAATAAACCCATTAGCTCATTTAGGAAAATTACTGAAAATGAAACAAAAGGAGGAGGTTCCTCCCAGCCCTCCTGGTTTTTTTTTTTTTTTAATGTATACTTCATATAGTGAAGATAAAGTATCTTCAGTCTATGTCTTGTCTTGGGCTCCCCTGGTGGCTCAGATGGTAAAGCATCTGCCTACAACACGGGAGGCCTGGATTCGACGCCTAGGTTGGGAAGACGCCCTGGAGGAGGAAATGGCAACCCACTGCAGTACTCTTGCCTGGAAAATCCCATGGACAGAAGAGCCTGGTAGGCTACAGTGCACAGGGTCACAAAGAGTCTTGTCTTAGAGCTTAACAGATCAGGATGAACTAATTCTGGATTGCAGCCCTAAATCAATGATACACAGATCTCTAAAATAAAAGTTGATGAGAAAGGAAATTCTAAAAGTGAAGACTATCTTCCAATCAATTAATCTCATCTCTCTCTTTCATATTCTAAAATTGTGTAAGACATGGATATTTCAAGTCATGCTGAGTTCTGCAAGGAGCGAATGAATCTCTGCTCCAGCATGGAGCCAGATAAGTGTACTAGGGAAGATAATAAATCTGATGATTAGCAGAGACACCTGGTCACCTTAGTCCTACACCCACCCCACCATTCCAGGTGTGAACTTGCTTTTTTAAAAATACTTTGAGACATGAACTCCAGAGTTGATTGGTTCAAGCAAATGTGATATATATAAAAATTCAAAAGCATCAGTTCTTCAGTGCTCAGCCCTCTTTATGGTCCAACTCTCACATTTGTACGTGACTACTGGAAAAACTATAGCTTTCACTGTACAGACCTTTGTTGTCAAAGTGATGTTTCTGCTTTGTAATATGCTAGCTATCCAGACTTTTCATAGCTTTCTAAGGAGCAAGTGTCTTAATTTCATGGCGGCAGTCCCCATTCACAGTGATTTTGGAGACCAAGAAAATAAAATCTGTCACTAAACAGACCTGCTAAATTATCAATAACTGGTGTGTAACTCACTGAAACCAAAATATTATCTTTCAAGATGTCCCACATGGAAGACATTACTCTAGGATCTTTCATTTTTCAGAGGATGCATATAGGAGCATTGCCCTTGCACAAAAATCAGTTAAATCATTTTGCTCAATGGGAATATTTAAAGTATTCTGCATGAATCCTGGTGACTGTCTTCTTCTATTTTAAATGGCTGCTGCTGTGGGATTATGTTCTCTCTTCTTGACGTGCCAAATATAACTCTGTAAGTGATGGAGAATGCTGTCCTGCACGGACAACCTCATGACGCTTTTGGCAATTTAAATGTAGGCATTTTAAAGCCTGAAAGCTGCATTATTTTCATCCTAACTCGGTGTAGCTTAGTGGCCAGAATTGTGAAGCATGTGCCATCGATCAGGTGGATTTTTGGCTATCGCTTCAAACATGGAATAGATTTATGAATTTAGTATCCTTAAAGTAAAAAAAAATTATATATATAATATATACATACAATAAAATATTAGCCATAAAATACTATAATATTGTCATTTGTAGCAACATTGATGGACTTAGAGAATATCATGCTAAGTGAAGTAAGGCAGACAGAGAGACAAACATTACATAATATCACATATATGTGGAATCAAAAAAATTATACAAATAAATTAACCTACAAAAAAGAAACAGACTCACAGATTGTTGAAAACAGTTTGAAACAAACTTATGGGTACCAAAGGGGGAAGGTGGGGAGGATAAAGAACGAGACGAGGATAAATTTAGAGGATAGTATTAACAGATTATTATACATAAAATATATAGGCTGATAGCTCAGTTGGTAAAGTATCCACCTGCAATGCAGGAGACCTGAGTTCAATCCCTGGGTTGGGAAGATCCCCTGGAGAAGAGAAAGGCTACCCACTCCAGTATTCTGGCCTGGAGAATTCCATGGACTGTATTTAGTCCCCGGGGTCACAAAGATTCGGACACAACTAAGCAACTTTCATTTCACAAGGATTTATTGTATAACAGGGATCTATATTCAACGTCTTACAGTAACCTATAATGGAAAATAATCTGAAATATATATAACTGAATCACTTGCTGTATACCTGAAAAAAAGATCTTCACGACCCAGATAATCACGATGGTGTGATCACTGACCTAGAGCCAGACATCCTGGAATGTGAAGTCAAGTGGGCCTTAGAAAGCATCACTACGAACAAAGCTAGTGGAGGTGATGGAATTCCAGTTGAGCTATTTCAAATCCTGAAAGATGATGCTGTGAAAGTGCTGTACTCAATATGCCAGCAAATTTGGAAAACTCAGCAGTGGCCACAGGACTGGAAAAGGTCAGTTTTCAGTCCAATCCCAAAGAAAGGCAATGCCAAATAATGCTCAAACTACCACACAATTGCACTCATCTCACACGCTAGTAAAGTAATGCTCAAAATTCTCCAAGCCAGGCTTCAGCAATACATGGACTGTGAACTTCCAGATGTTCAAGCTGGTTTTAGAAAAGGCAGAGGAACCAGAGACCAAATTGTCAAAATCCACTGGATCATGGAAAAAGCAAGAGAGTTCCAGAAAAACATCTATTTCTGCTTTATTGACTATGCCAAAGCCTTTGACTGTGTGGATCACAATAAACTGTGGAAAATTCTGAGAGATGGGAATACCAGACCACCTTACCTGCCTCTTGAGAAATCTGTATGCAGGTCAGGAAGCAACAGTTAGAACTGGACATGGGACAACAGACTGGTTCCAAATAGGAAACGGAGTTCGTCAAGGCTGTATATTGCCACCCTGCTTATTTAACTTATATGCAGAGTACATCATGAGAAACGCTGGGCTGGAAGAAGCACAAGCTGGAATCAAGATTGCAGGGAGAAATATCAATAACCTCAGATATGCAGATAACACCACTCTTATGGCAGAAAGTGAAGAGGAACTAAAAAGCCTCTTGATGAAAGTGAAAGAGGAGAGTGAAAAAGTTGGCTTAAAACGCAACATTCAGAAAACGAAGATCATGGCATCTGGTCCCATCACTTCATGGGAAATAGATGGGGAAACAGTGGAAACAGTGAAAGATGTTATTTTGGGGGGCTCCAAAATCACTGCAGATGGTGACTGCAGCCATGAAATTAAAAGACGCTTACTCCTTGGAAGGAAAGTTATGACCAACCTAGATAGCATATTGAAAAGCAGAGACATTACTTTGCCAACAAAGGTCCGTCTAGCCAAGGCTATGGTTTTTCCTGTGGTCATGTATGGATGTGAGAGTTGGACTGTGAAAAAGCTGAGCACCAAAGAACTGATGCCTTTGAACTGTGGTGTTGGAGAAGACTCTTGAGAGTCCCTTGGATTGCAAGGAAATCCAACCAGTCCATTCTGAAGGAGATCAGCCCTGGGATTTCTTTGGAAGAAATGATGCTAAAGCTGAAACTCCAGTACTTTGGCCACCTCACGTGAAGAGTTGACTCATTGGAAAAGACTCTGATGCTGGGAGGGATTGGGGGCAGGAGGAGAAGGGGATGACATAGGATGAGATTGCTGGATGGCATCACTGACTCGATGGACATGAGTCTGGGTGAACTCTGGGAGCTGGTGATGGACAGGGAGGCCTGGCGTGCTGCGATTCACAGGGTCGCAAAGAGTCAGACACGACTGAGCGACTGAGCTGAACTGAAATGTGCTCCTCATTTAATAAGCAATTACTAGCAGATCCAACCAGTCCATCCTAAGGAGATCAGTCCTGGGTGTTCATTGGAAGAACTGATATTGAAGCTGAAACTCCAATACTTTGGCCACCTGATGCAAAGAGCTGACTCATTTGAAAAGACCTTGATGCTGGGAAGGGTTGAGGGCAAGAGGAGAAGGGGACAACAGAGGCTGAGATGGTTGGATGGCATCACCGACTCAATGGACATGGGTTTGGGTGGACTGCGGGTGTTGGTGATGGACAGGGAGGCCTGGTGTGCTGCAGTTCATGGGGTCGCAAAGAGTCGGACACGACTGAGTGACTGAACTGAACTGAATAAATGTTAGTGGCTGTACTAGACTCTGAAAATGTCCATTTCAGTAAAACCAATTTCATGACCTCGATGAAGCACAACTGAGTTGAGGACACAGTCTGGATCAGGCTTGAAGAGATCACTTTGTAAACATCATTGCCAGTCTTCACAGCCACCTAGCAAGGTGAGTATTATCCTCATTCCAAAGATAAGAAAGTGAGATCAGAGAGAATGATAACTCACTTGAGGTTACACAGTTCAGAAAGTCTTCATTCCAAATCCTTCAGACCCAGGGGTCCACATTTTTACAATACACCATTCTGCCTCCCTAAGGGAAGAAGCTATCTCTAATAAGCCCCATAGAAATGCACCCCTCTCTGAAATATGTGGTATGTATTTTAAAATACTGAATTTGGTCAGTTTATCAAAGTACTCCACTTTCTAAAGGGAAGCAAGAAAATACGAAAGATGGTTCCTGTCTATTTGGGCTTCATGTAATGTTTACATGTCTTTTTTTTAAGCCCTTGGTAGTAGGTAGAAGGTTTTCATCTAACTCCCCATCTGTTCCAAAACTCTCTTTATTACCTCCTAGTTCACTTCTAGTGAAATCAGGTCAGCCTCACCTCGAAGTTTATTGGAAATGCAGAATCTCAGAGCCACCCCAGACCTACTGAATTGGAAGCTGCAGTGTCATAAAATATCCCAGGTGATTCCTATGCACTCAAGTACTGTTTGTGCAAAATGTATTTAATAACTCAAGCAGCTTAATGCCCAAAGATGACTACTCCTGACCTTGGACTGGGGAAGGGAACATCTGCAATGTACCTGTTCAATTATGCTTCCACTATAACCTGTAACAGCAAGAAACATTACTAGTGCTCACTGATCATTAACTTCTCTCAAAAGATTAAACCATCCCTTTCTTACAAGAAAGATGAATGGATCTTCAGATGGATCCTCCATATACCTGATGCTTCTCAGTCTAACTGTGACCTGCTATGTCAATGAAAACCATGAATGTCAGGTCAACCACTAAGTGCTTCCATTCAGAGAATGAAATAAGCAATTCCTTCCTCCATTATGCTTCAGCTTACAAGCCACTTCCTCCCTGAAGCCTTCCTTCCTTCCCTGTCAGAGTTCATGTCCAGCTCTATGCTTTTGTAGCACGTTGTTTGCCCTTCTCTTATCTCCTTGTCCCTCATAAAGGGCTGCAGACATATTTGTTCCCTCCTTTGGGTTCAAAGCAACTTGAGAGAGAGGATTGGCAGTGGTTTACCTCTTTATCCCCATGTGTTAGTCGCTCAGTCATTTCCAACTCTTTGTGACCCCATGAACTGTAGCCTGCCAGACTTCTCTGTCCATGGAATTTTCCAGGCAAGAATACTGGAGTGGGTAGCCATTCCTTCTCCGGGAGATCTTCCTGACCCAGGGATCAAACCCAAGCCTCCTGCATTGCAGGCAGGCTCTTTACTGCCTGAGCCACCAGGGAAATCCTTTATCACCATAATGCCTTGCATAAAATAAGTGATTCGCTATGTTTAATTGCATCTCTCTCTTTCCCTGAGGTAGGTGACTTCAGTGTCAAAGAAAAATCAGAAGTATTTGAAAAAGAAGCAGAGAAGCCAGGTGCAGAGGAAAGGACACGGACATTTTGGTTGCTCCCTTTGGAGGGATGCCACTCCAGACAGGGAACAAAGAGATAAGATGTGGCAGGTAGCATCATCTGTGGCTCGAGTCCCACATCCCACCTTCCCATTATGTGTCCAGGCAGAAGCAAGGAGTGTCTTGTACTGAAGAACTGATGTCAGCGAACAGGCATCTGTAGATCTCCTGTGTGGATGCCAAGGGGAAACCAGCTGGAGTGAACGTGGGGACTAGACACTGCAAGTGCATTCTGGAAAATGTCACGGGAACACAGATAGGAAGAGCCCCCCAGTGAGCATTCCCAGGGGAATGTATTTGCCCTTCAACAGAAGGACTGTGCTCTGACAGGATACAGCAGCATCACATCATTCTAGAAAGGGTTTACACTTTCAGTACACAATGTGGCCCAAACCACCCTAATCAGTCTGAATCTCAGTGTCCTCCCCCGTCCCAGACAGGGGGTGACACAATTATCCGAGAATGCCAACCATAGGACCATTGATTTTAATGTCGCTCTTTGTCCTGACTGAGCTGAATTTCTACATGCCACATTCTCCAGGATAGATTTTCTGTTTATTTCAACCCCGAGAAAAGCTGTCCATGGGAAACATTAAACCAATGATCGCATCCCTCTGAAATGTAGGACACAGGGAGCAAACCTAATCTCCAAGATGTTTCCACCTCATTTGCCCTCGGCTGTGTAATCAGCTTTTCATCTCAACACCGGATAAATGCATCGTGCCTGCTGCCACATTCATCCTAATATAGATGCTATTCTGTCAATTGATAACTGCTCATCACCCCCAAATTTCCTGAAAATACTCCATGGTGCTAAGATGCCAATCTCTGTAGCACACCCAGGGATCTCAGACACAGAAAAACAAGGCTTTGTGCTGCAACTTTGTCTCTTGATGTGGATTCACAGTCTGAGCAAACATCAGTCAGCCATGGAAAAGCCAGAACTTAAATAACAGTGATATTATATTTATACTCCCATTCAGACCACTAGAATCATGGCTGTTTAGACTGAGGGGGCTCCATCCCTTCTGATGCATCATCCGTATTTATTTATTCTCCAACTCGTTCCAAAAAGGATTTGAAATGACAAATAATCCTTGGAATGTTGCCATGTATAGGTGAGCATGTGTGGAGGCTGGTAAAATATTAACAGGCTGGAAAGATTTTTTTTTTAACTTGCCTGCCAGAAGTATTAAAAATATCTCAAATGCCACCTGAAGTGCCATATGGAGAAATTACTCTCACTAAGCTACAACCATTATTGCATTTATGCTGTCAGCTTGTAGGAAGAAAGTAGGAACTTGAGTCTCAAACTGAAACCATTAACTCTCTCATATTAATTCCCTGGAAAAGATAAGGTTTGACTCAACAGGAAAAGTCATAATAACTGTAGTTTTGTTTTGTTTTGTTTTAATGAAGGGGAGTGGAGTGGAGTGATGTGTGATGGTTTCATGCCAAGAGATATATCCTCAGACACTAGAGTAGAGCTTGCACTCAGTCAAACCCCGCTGTCTCATCGTTAGCTGGCAAGACACGCTTCGCACACAGTTTTGTCCAAGAGTCATCTGCTGAGTCATGGGAGCAAGCCTCTGCTTTGTGGCCAATAACTCAGAGGCGATGGGCAGGGAAGACTGTCTCCAGCTAGGGAAGAATTTCAGACAATGCAGCATAATCCTGTTCCATGGCTCAGGCTAGCCTAGAACAGTAGTAGTCAGAGGAATCAGTGCCAAAGGCAGCAGGCTCTGCAGAGAACAGCTGCAGCCTCAAAGGAAAGGAAAAGCTTTTTTAAAATGATTGTCTTTTTATTATAAAAGTATCCCATGATTGTTGAAATTTGAAAAATTCAAGAAAGCACAAAGGAGAAAATTAAAGTGGATTTTAATCTCATTTATTTAATCCACAAGTATTTCTTGAGCCCCTCCTAAATACCAGGTCCTTTTCTAAGCACCAAGAATGGAAAGGTGAACACAAACCTGCTCTCTTTGAGCTTACAGTTGACCAGGGGAGACATGAACAATATAACCACGAAAAGGAGAGGATCAAGACTTACTAGGCTAAGTAGCACAAGGAAAGGAATCTAGTCCCTAAAAGTAGAGTATAAGGGAGTCTGTCCAGTCTTAGGGGGTCTAGGGAGAGGAGTGGTGGTCTGAGAAGGCTTCCTGGGGAGGTGACTCTTATTAAACTGGTCTGTAGGTTGAGACCATCCTGAGGTCTGTAGGATGAGCAAGAAATGATTGGTGAAAACATGGATGAAGAACCACCTAGGCAGAAAGAATAACATGCAGCAGGAAACATGAGGTGTGTTGTGGAGCTGAAAGAAGCCAGTGTGGATAGACTCAGAGCTGGAAGGAGAGAGGGGACATGAGCCTGGAGAGGCAGACAGGGTCAGACTCCACAGGGCATTGTTGGCTGGCATCTAAGTCCTTCAAGTATTTTTACGTATGTATATATACATGTGTGTATACATATATATACACATGTATGTGTGTAGACATTATATATATACATACATACATACATACATATATACATATATATACACATGGACTTCCTAGGTGGCCAGTGGGTAAAGAATCTGCCTGCAATGCAGGAGACTCAAGAGACACAAATTCGATCCCTGGGTCCGGAAGTTCCCTTGAAGGAGTGTATGGCAACCCACTCCAGTATTCTTGCCTGGAGAATCCCATGGACAGAGGAACTTAGCAGGCTACAGTCCAAAGGGTCACAAAGAGTTGGATCCAACTCAAGTGCCTGAGCATGCTCACATGCATACATATATACAACATTTGTTTATATAATGTGTGTACATATATGTATTTGTATAGTTTAATCATGACCACCAAACTGCCAAACTTCTTTCCAGAACATGTGTACCAGTTTATTCTCTTGCAGTGTATATGTGTAAGTTTCACTTCTTCTTCAACATTAATTATCTTTCTTTTTACCTTCAACATTTGGCAAGCAAACCATGTATCATTGAAGTTTTCCTTTAACAGTGAACAAATGTTTATTGCCTGTTGTATTTTTCATTTGCCACTCATAGAGCAAGACTTTCCTGTCCGTGAAATAAGTACGCTATTGTCAATGTCAGTCAAAGGCAGCAGGAATAGCCCCTCTGTTGAAGATATTGCTTGCAAAGCTTCAGCCTGGGTACCTAACGGGCCCTCATCACTCATCCTTGAGCTAAGGAATTGAAAGGTGAAAGCAATCCATCAAATTAGTGTTAACCATTAGTCTTAGCACAAATGAGGGCAGGAGATTAATTTCCTCCTGGCCAATCACATAGGACAGCCCTGAGAGTAAAATGGAAGTCAGCTGCGACCTGTTGAGAAAAGGAAAGAGGCAGGTCTGGGCTTGATGGGGAAATGGGCAAAGCTGAAGGAGGTAAAGGAATAGTAGGAACAAAGGGCCCCCTGAGGAGGCTGCACACTAAGGAGAAATGGATGGCTGGTAGGTGAGAGGAGCTGCAGAGAGAAGCGATTTGTACCCAAGTTCGAGAGCTTCATGGTTCTGCCCAGGGAGCACTGCGTTCATGAAAGTGCATTAGGTACGAGACTGCCTCGCTTCTGTCCTTCAGTCCCTTCTGCACAAACTGAGGGTGTGTGAGGGCTGCAGGGGCTTACCCATGAATTGTATGTAGTATATGTGGCATCTTCTGGGACTGAAATCACACCACATGGCTGACAAAAGCCACACCTGCGGGAGAGGACTAGCGAGGTGTGGGGGTGGGGCAGGACGGCTTACCTAGAGTCACACACCTGGGTCACCAAAATCTTGACAGCCATGGTCAGGAAGGACTTAGTCCAGAGAACAACACTGGAATAGTTGTATAACCTGAGAACTTTATGAAACAAGGAGAGAAATTGAATTCTACATTTATTTTACTGTGTAATCTATATGTCACAAACTACAAATACAATGAAAAGTACTTCCTATATACGTTTCCACTTTCAGCTGATGAAAGAGGCTGGGAAAGGGGAGGCTACTGTTCTCTCTTATGGATGCACTGGATTCCTCTTCTCTTGTCTAGTTCGTGTTCTTGGGTCTCAGTTCCATTTTCTGATGGCAAATCCAAGTACAGCTTCATGGGCATGTGACCTGCATAGTCATACAGGGTCCCAACGAGGAAGGCTCACACTTTGTATAGCGCTCTGCTGCCTCTCTCACTATTTTTGGTAATTTTTAGAAAAGGGACCTTGCATTTTCACTTTGCACAGAGTCCCATAAATGTTGTAGCTGATCCTAGTCATATCCTGTTCCCAAGGCTCTTGTTTCCAAAACTGACACATTTTATTTATTCTTTAACTTTTTATTTTATATCGGAGTATGGTTGATTTGGGCCTCCCTGGTGGCTCAGATGGGAAAGAATCTGCCTGCAATGCAGGAGGCCGGTTTGGATCCCTGGGTAGGGAAGATCCCCTGGAGGAGGGCATGGCAACACACTCCAGTATTCTTGCCTGGAGAATTCCGTGGACAGAGAAGCCTGGTGGTCTACAGGCCATAGAGGTCACAGATAGTCGGACAGGACTGACAGACACTTTGGCTTTCATAGTGGACTAACAATGTTGTGATAGTTTCAGGTGCACAGCAGTGACCAAAGCGAACACACTTCAGTGGATTCAGTTTAATTGTGTGGTTAGAGGACGTGTTTGCAATGAGAGACCAGGGTTTATGTCTTAGTTTTGGCTATGGTTTTTCCTGTGGTCATGTACGGATGTGAGAGCTGGACTGTGAAAAAGGCTGAGCGCCAAAGAATTGATGCTTTTGAACTGTGGTGTTGGAGAAGACTCTTGAGAGTCCCTGGGACTGCAAGGAGATCCAACCAGTCCATTGTGAAGGAGATCAGCCCTGGGATTTCTTTGGAAGGAATGATGCTAAAGCTGAAACTCCAGTACTTTGGCCACCTCACACGAAGAGTTGACTCATTGGAAAAGACTCTGATGCTGGGAGGGATTGGGGGCAGGAGGAGAAGGGGACGACAGAGGATGAGATTGCTGGATGGCATCACTGACTCGATGGACGTGAGTCTAGGTGAACTCTGGGAGCTGGTGATGGACAGGGAGGCCTGGTGTGCTGCAATTCATGGGGTCGCAAAGAGTCAGACACAACTGAGCGACTGATCTGATCTGATCTGAACGGTAATTTTGGAGATACAAGACCTTGGTAAACCTCAGTTTTCTTATCTGTGCTTTCCTCATAATGTGACTTTTCTGTTGTTGTTTTTTTTTTTTAATTAAAATGTGACAAAGCATTTAGTACTCTGCTCAGCACAATGCGTGAATATCAGAATTATACACAATTAACTTTAACTTTGTGTATCTATTTTGCTATTATAAGAAGACTTTGCTTCCTTCCAATATGGTTAGCAAAGTATTTGCCCCTAATTGCCAAAGCAACAGCTTATCTGATGGTGTGTATTTCCTCTTTCCATCCCCATCTGCCTCAGTGCTCTGCCCACCTTGTTACCTAAGCAAGTTGTTGCTGGGTTTTTTTCCGCATTTGGCATTTTGCATTCTTTTTGTTCCCGTGACAGGGTTGTTTTTATTCTCTGCTTTAGGCTGAAAGTCTAACTCCCAGATTTGAATCTAGGCAAAAAATGGATTTTGAGCCCCCAAGTTACTCCCCAGCATCATCCACCTCACCCCAATCCCTGTGTTACACCTGTGTTACATGACAATTCTTGTGTAACACCACCCAGCTTTGGTTCTACCCACAGTAATGTAGCTTTTTAGGAACCAGAATGCACATTCACAACCTTCCAGATCCCTCTCTTCTGGATTTGCCTCATCTCGGATAACATAATTCGTTCACTGACAGATATCATTCCTACTTATTTGGGATTTTTGGCTGGATTTCACAATGGACCTTCTTTCAGATAAGCTGTTCAGATAAATTTTTTCTCATTTAACACAGGAGCATCTAATGCCTGGACACTGGAGTCACATGAGATGTGAGGATGCTCCCAGCCAGGAAGAAGACAAAGCTAGTGATTGAGCTGGAACTTAGATTCCCTGTGGAAAAGGGAAAAGACAAATAAGAGCAAGGACCACCTAATGAGGATCTGATGTTTTCTTCTATCCACACTTCCTACAAAGGCCTGCCACCTCTAAACCAGCAGGTGGTTCAGCTTTCTACTACAGCAAAAACTATGCAGGTCAAGAAGCAACAGTTAGAACTGATCATGGAACAACAGACAGGTTCCAAATCAGGAAAGGAGTACTTCAAGGCTGTATATTGTCACCCTGCTTATTTAACTTATATACAGAGTACATCATGAGAAATGCTGAACTGGATAAAGCACAAACTGGAATTAAGATTGCCAGGAGAAATATCAATAACCTCAGATATGCAGATGACACCACCCTTATGGCAGAAAGTGAAGAAGAACTAAAGAGCCTCTTGATGAAAGTGAAAGAGGAGAGTGAAAAAGCTGGCTTAAAACTCAACATTCAGAAAACTAAGATCATGGCATCTGGTCCTATCACTTCATGGCAAATATATGGGGAAACAGTGGAAACAGTTAGAGACTTTATTTTTTTTACTCCAAAATCACTGCAGATGGTGACTGTAACCATCAAATTAAAAGACACTTGCTCCTTGGAAGAAAAGTTATGACCAACCTAGATAGCATATTCAAAAGCAGAGACATTACTTTGCCAACAAAGGTCTGTCTAGTTAAAGCTATGGTTTTTCCAGTAGTCATGTATGGATGTGAGAGTTGGACTATGAAGAAAGCTGAGTGCTGAAGAATTGATGCTTTTGAACTGTTGTGTTGGAAAAGAGTCTTGAGAGTCCCTTGGACAGCAAGAAGATCCAACCAGTCCATCCTAAAGGAAATCAGTCCTAAATATTCATTGGAAGGACTAATGATGAAGCTGAAACTCCAATACTTTGGCCACCTGATATGAAGAACTGACTCATTTGAAAAGACCCTGATGCTGGGAAAGATTGAAGGCAGGAGGAGAAGGGGATGACAGAGGATGAGATGGTTGGATGGCATCACTGACTCAACGGACGTGAGTTTGAGTAGCCTCTGGGAGTTGGTGATGGACAGGGAGGTCTTGCGTGCTGCAGTCCATGGGGTCATAAAAAGTCGGACATGACTGAGTGACTGAACTGACAGCAAAAGAAAAATGTGTTTGTTACTGTGATACTGGTATGCCAGTTGTTTTGCTAAATGTGGTCATTAACAAAAATACAATTCTTTGTGTGTTATCAACTCATTTTTTTTTTAATTGAAGTATAGTTGATTTGGTGGCTCAGACAGTAAAGAATCTGCCTGCAATGCAGGAGACCCAGGTTCAATCCCTGGGTTGAGAAGATCGCCTGGAGAAGGGAAAGACAATCCACTCCAATATTCTTCCCTGGAGAATTCCATGGACAGTGGAACCTGACAGGCTACAGTCCTTGGGATCACATGACTGAGCGATTAACACTTTCACTTTAATAGTTGATTTACAATGCTGTGTTCAGTTCAGTTCAGTTCAGTCGCTCAGTCGTGTCTGACTCTTTGCGACCCTGTGAATCGCAGCACGCCAGGCCTCCCTGTCCATCACCAACTCCCAGAGTTCACTCAGACTCACATCCATCGAGTCAGTGATGCCATCCAGCAATCTCATCCTCTGTCGTCCCCTTCTCCTCCTGCCTCCAATCCCTCCCAGCATCAGAGTCTTTTCCAATGAGTCAACTCTTCGCATAAGGTGGCCAAGGTATTGGAGTTTCAGCTTTAGCATCATTCCTTCCAAAGAAATCCCAGGGCTGATCTCCTTCAGAATGGACTGGTTGGATCTCCTTGCAATCCAAGGGACTCTCAAGAGTCTTCTCCAACACCACAGTTCAAAGGCATCAGTTCTTTGGCGCTCAGCTTTCTTCACAGTCCAACTCTCACATCCATATATGACCACTGGAAATACCATAGCCTTGACTAGACGGACCTTTGTTGGCAAAGTAATGTCTCTGCTTTTCAATATGCTATCTAGGTTGGTCATAACTTTCCTTCCAAGGAGTAAGCGTCTTTTAATTTCATGGCTGCAGTCACCATCCTTACTTCCTACTTCAGTTAAAATCTAGTTAGGTTCAAGCCCTGGAAAAATTTACTCCCTCCCCATCAATATCACAGAGAAGGCAATGGCACCCCACTCCAGAACTCTTGCCTGGAAAATCCCATGGATGGAGGAGCCTGGTAGGCTGCAGTCCATGGGGTCGCTAAGAGTCAGACACGACTGAGCGACTTCACTTTCACTTTCCACTTTCATGCATTGGAAAAGGAAATGGCAACCCACTCCAGTGTTCTTGCCTGGAGAATCCCAGGGATGGGAGAGCCTGACGGGCTGCCGTCTACGGGGTAGTACAGAGTCGGACACGACTGAAGCAACTTAGCAGCATCAATATCAAATCCATTTGTGTTCTATGAGCAAAGCTAATTTGCAATTGCTCCTAACACATTTCAGAGGTGATGCTTCACTCTTGGAAGTGCTTCTGAACGCAGTTTCAAAAAGTGTGAGAATTGGGTCCCTCTAAGATAGTTTTTCAGGTTTTTAAAAAAAGTTTTAAAGTAATGAGTGGTGTTAACGTTTTCTGTTCTTCTAAATGATAATCATGGGCTTTAAAAAGAAGTATTGACTCAATTCCTAATTCGTTATAAGATCCTGGGACGGTTACTTGATCTTGGCCTTGGTGTTCTTATCTAAAAGGTGGAATTTACACAAGATAGATGTACGGATTGAAGGAGATAACTAAAAAGTGCCTATCAGTATTTGACTAATATAAGTAAGAATACATCAGAACATCCATAAACTATTATCTAGAAAAAAAATTTGAGGAATAAAAATCACTTTAAAATATCTTTCCAATTTTTTTCACATTTATTTATGATTTGAACAGAATATTATCTGCACAGAATTTGTTCGGGATTGAATGCTCTTCTTAAGTCCCAGAAGGATGATACATTTTGCATTTATCAGGAAGCAGATTAAAGGCAATGCCCCTTCTTGCCCACCCACTTGGAACAGATAGGCCATCCAAATCACAGACAGAATCACTGTATCATTCAGGCTTCAAATCCTCTTATGAAACGTTTTAGAGTAATTCATTCCAGTAATAATTACATTTATTTAGGGGAAAAATAATTTATCTTGGCATCAAGTACACTGATTCTCCAGCACACAATGCCAGCAAGCAGGTACCCCCCATTGTGAGGCCTCTTGACATCCGGACTCAGCATTCCTTTCCCGAATTGCCGAGTCCCCTTGTTCAGATTTTTGCCCAAACCTGGTTAGCTCTTCAGAGAAGGCAATGGCACCCCACTCCAGGTACTCTTGCCTGGAAAATCCATGGACGGAGGACCCTGGTAGGCTGCAGTCCATGGGGTCGCTAAGAGTCGGACGCGACTGAGCAACTTCACTTTCACTTTTACTTTCATGTATTGGAGAAGGAAATGGCAACCCACTCCAGTGTTCTTGCCTGGAGAATCCCAGGGACGGTGGAGCCTGGTGGGTTTCCGTCTCTGGTGTCGCACAGAGTCGGACACGACTGAAGCGGCTTAGCAGCAGCAGCAGCAGCAACACTACTTATGATCTGGGGTTGCTAGGGTTGCAAGGGCAGTGGCCATTGACCTGATCACTGGAGCAGCAGAGCCTTGTGGGGTCTCCGAGGCGTGGGAATCTCAGAAACCGTGGTTGCCATGGACCCGCTCCCTTCCCCCCATTGCTTCGAATCAGTCTAGGGCGTGCATCTGAGAGGCAACCCAGAGCAGGCAAGCTGGGGGCACGGGGCCAGGGATTGGCTGTTGCCCTTGCGGTCTACCTTAGATCTCGCCCTGAGACCATCACCTCCTACCCAGCAGCTTGGATATGCGTTGCCCAATAATCTTGCCGCTCTGCTCCTGATTGGGCGCCGTCGCCTTCCACCCCGCCTTGCTATCCGCCCCACCAGGAGCCGCTAAGCGTTTCCATTGGTCATCAGCCCTGCCGATCAGTCCGTAGCTTACCTCCCCCAAACAGCCCGTCGGGCGAGCGCGTGCTAGGGAGGCGGGGCCTCACGTTTGGGGGTGGGGCTGGGGCGGGGCCTCGACGGAGGCCGGCGCAGCGGCAGCTTCAGGCTCTAGCTCTCGGACTCAAGCGCAGCATCCTCGCTGCGGCTACGGCTGCTGCACCTGGTCAGGTAAAGAGAGCCTTGTCCGTCCTGCTGGCGGTCTGCCTCGCCTCTTCTCCTTCCCGACCAAAGGTTGCCTGTTCCGTAGGGCTCCAGGAAAGAGGCGTCAAATCTGTTTTGCCTGGTTACCTTATCTTTCTTCCCTACTGCGTCCATTCTTCCAGCTCCGCAACTAAGAGGTTCCAAAGTGCGTTGTTGGGTCCTCCACCCGGGTCTTCCTAACGCTCCTCATTACAGAACTGTCTGTTAACTCCAAGCCCTCTCGACCTGCCAGCTCAGTCTCATTCTCACCTTGGCACAGGAAGGGTGGAAGGGCGGGTGGGGGAGGGAGCGATGCAGCGCTGTATTTTGAAGCTGGGTGTGTTTAGTTCTGAGGGGGAGTACTTAAATGGGGCTGGTTTGGGGATGGAAGTTGCTTCCTGGTTTTGACTGGGAGTGACTAGAAGGCTATCTGTTGCTGCTTTGTGCTTATATTTGTAGGTGGCATTCACTATCAGTATTTTCTTCTTTCATTATCATCATCATCATCAACAGCACCACGACCACCGCCATCAACATTTCTCTTCCTCCATCAGAGCTCTTCAAGTTCTGCAAAAGCAGACTCTGTTCAGGCATGTAAGTGTTGACCCCCAAATAATAAGCAATGAGCTTGCCCCACCTGAGGCCAGAGCCAAGTACTCCTTTAACTCAAGGACAAGTAGCTGGGAACGGGGTTGAATGGGAGGAGTTTCTTTATCCCCACTTTGGGTTGTTGAAAACCCTTTGTTTTAATCATTCACACTACTGCTTGCTGGCTCCTGGAGAATTTGACATTGGCACTGGCATTCATACATTCTTGATGGGCTGAATCACTGTAGGCCAGTGATACAGGCCTGTGCAGTATGGGGGCTTCGGTCATGGAGAGGTGAATGCTCAGATCCCTTAGGAGGACCAGGTCAAGTAGCTTAGCATCTGACTTTCTTCTGCAGTGGCTCTGTATGGGGTATGTGCCATCATGTGCTGTGTCTTCTTGGGCATTGAAGCTCCTGGGGAGAGATTTATGTTATGGGCACACCTTTGGTTTTCAACAATCATTGCTCAGCTGTTCTTAGGGCTAACCCCAAGATCACTTGGCTCTCATGCTTCTTAACCATTAGGAGGAAAGACAGCAAAGCTAAGGGTTGCATATCAGATTAACTCATTATGGAAGACAGCGCCTTAAAAGTATTATGAAAGCCCTAGATCGTCTTGGTCAGCCATATATAATCATTAGTCTTGTTTTTCTCATCTGTGTTTATAGTGCAGTAGGACCCATGAATTAAGCTCCTTTAGATATCTGCAGGAACAAAGGAGCGGAGGGTCATCACTGGAGGAAAACAATGGATAAAAGTCGGAAGGCAGTACATCACAATGGTTAAACTTAGAGACCTGTCACATGGGTTCATGTCCTGATTCAACCACTTGCTAGTTGAGTGGGTTTTGGCAAGTCACTATCCTTTTGAATTTTAGCTTCTTGTCTATAAAATGAGGATAATATTACCTGCCTCATAGGGGCTGTTGTTAAAATGCTCAGTAGTTCCTGAAACATTTTGAGTGAAGAATGAATGTAACTTTTATCAATAATACTTACCAACAAGGATAATAAAGGCCAGTGTTCTGTCCCTAAAAAGTACATTTTTACCCCATTGTCTTTCTCCGTCCTTTTTTGGTCTCAGAGATGATCCCAGTAGGGGATGGCACTCTTCAGGCTCCTCATAAGACTCTTAGAGAAGTGGCATGTGTTTGGACAGATATTTCTCTCACCACCTGAGCAGATGCTTGGCAAGCTCTGTTAAGACACATTAGAGATGTAGCTTTAGAGAAGGTTTTTGGACCTCTGGGCCTATCCTAGGTTGCTCATTCTCCCCAGGGTGTTCAGTGCACTGACTTGGTAAATTGTGCTTTTCACAGAATCACTAGTGAGTATATTGGCTTCTGCCCAGAAGAAGCAAAACTACTTCAAAAATGCCCCTGGGAATAGAAGAAATTCTAACTTGCCAGCATGGAAGAATTTGTATTTTACAGTACTTTTATTCTCTAATGTGTTTTTCTTTGTTCATGTAGGAAACATGAACATCTTTGTGGTTTAGTTTTCTTATGTAGAAGGAGAAGTTAACAGTTTTAACTGCTCTTGGGGATACTTTGAAATTTAGAGTATATTATCAATATTCATTAGGGTATTTTCTGTTGTATAGGATGGAAACCCAGCTAGAAAGAATTGTAAGCAAAAATGAACACTGTGGCTAATATAACTGAGCCATGACCAGACTCTAATGTTGTGGTGAGGAAGTTGGTCTACCCCCAGCTTCTGAGATTCGAATGCTTTTCTGGTTGCTAGTTTGCTTTCTGTTTCTTTATACCTTTGAATTCTTTTATTTCTGCCCTTATTTCTGTCTCGGCTTTATTCCTTCCTATCAGAGGCCTTGTCTTCTCAGTGCCTTCATAATGTCTACATTCACATCCATCTCGCTGTGTAACCTGAGGATAATCCCTTCTCCTTATTTCCATAGTGAATCCACACGGAAGAACTGTTATTCATCAGTCCTTGGTAACGGACTTAACTGTTTAGAATGAAGGTCTTGGCTAAGAGGATGGGGTCCTTTGGGTCCTACCTATGATTGGCTGGGGGTGTATCGGCTTCTTTACTCTCTAGACATTTGTAGAAATTTGTAGAGCTGTCCCCAAAATAGGAGGGTTGGACAGGATGGGAACAGACTAGAGCTTGATGTGATGAAGGTACACATCCTTGATAGAGGATTCAGAAACACTCCTCTCCTGCCTCCCGTGTGCCGATTCAAAATCATTTTATGTTAAAGCTTTGGACTCATGCCTGTCATCCCAGGCAGTGGCATTTTAGATGATCTTGCCCTTAATGGTTTTCTTATTAAAACCTGATGTGTATAATTGTGAAAATTTATCAGAGATATTTAATACTATACAGTGATTCTACTGTTGATAGATCATGTTTGGGGATTACTCATAATTTCTTGCTGGGACTTTGTTTAACAGGAGCATTATTTTTAGACGCACTGTGTTAAAAATCACCTTTGTTCTCAGCAGGTCCCAGCCTGTGGGTTGTGGAAGTTATAGCCATTAATCTGATTTGCTTGATCTTGTAAAGATGCTAAACCATGGGAATTGTATCCTTACGGAGCAAATATGAGCTTGCACCAACAGGCTGGCCATGGCAGGGAATTGAAACACCCCTGTGTTTAGTGTCTGTGTAGAAGTGCTAACGAAGCAGTCGTCTGTATGCCCTGTAATATAACTACTAGAGTGGAAAGATGGAAAGGAGGCTGAGAACTTCCTTACCTTGTCAACGTATGAAAGCAAGCCTCTGGGAAATGGACTATTCCCTCCCACTTAGGTGTCTCAAGTTCTCTGGCTAGCTGTATAATGAGTCCCTGAACAATCTTTATTTTATATTTTTTAGATTTTGAACACCTAATAACATAGTTTTGTATGAGGCTAGGGTAGGCCAGAGAGTTGGTCTTCCTTTAGGCCACTTCAACTCTGCTTTCCTGAAATGTCCTCTGTAATTCACCTCTGCAGAAAGCAGGCTATTGGCAAGGTTTTTTGTTTTTGTTTTTTTAAACCAATTCATCTGTATCCATACCTTAATTGAAACTGACCTGTATTGTGTTCCATCTTATTAGGGCTGTATCTGTTTCTCCTTTCTAAACTGTCAGATCATTGTTGAGAACCAACATCTTTCCAGTTAAATGCATTTTACCTTGGTCTTCTGAGTCACAGATTATTGGGGGTAATGTTTTGGAGGGAGATAGTTTTTTTTTTTTTTTTGACAAGAGAAAAACAAACAGAAGTTTATTAGGATGTGTGTGGAGCTTACATGTGGGAAGACTCAGACATGAGTTACCCCAAGGGGCAGTTAGAACCTGGGCTTATGATCATTTTAAGTGAAAGGAAAAGGAAATTGGGGCTTCTGGGTGAGTGAGGCAAGTTATGAGAAAGTAACCTGGAAAAGTTATGGTAAACAAGGGTTGTTTAATTAGGTTATGCAGATTTCAGTCTATTATTTCTCCATTGATAATAGTTGAGTTCTCTGGAGAAGGAAATGGCAACCCATTCCAGTATTCTTGCCTGGGAAGTTCCATGGACAGTGGAGTCTGGCAGGTTACAGTCCATAGGGTTGCAGAGAGTCAGGCACGACTAAATAACAACTGCAGACAGTAATGGCCTTAGGGATGATTTAACTGGAGCATTGTTTTAAAAATAAACTTTTTATTTGGAAACAATTTGAGATTTACAGAAAAATTGTAAAGGTAATACAGAGAGTTCCCATAGGCCCCACTCAGTTTCCCATATTAGTAACATCTTAGATTACTTACATCACTATGGTACATTTGTTACAACTAATCAATGAATATTGAAAAAATTTTTTTTGAGTCCTCTAGTGTGTGAGAGAAGGAAACAGCTTTTTCAAATAGAAATTTCTTTTATAAATGTAAATTTCCTTATAAAAGGAAAACATGTGCATTGGTTTCAGAGTTTTCCTGCATCTGCTGGTGCTCAGTGGTATTTATTTATTTATTTTTATTCAGTAGTATTTAACTCAAAATAATCCATATGCCAAAGAGGTATATCTTGCAGTAGCATATTCTGGTACCCCTCATTCTGCCCTTTAACACTTCCTTTCTTTTTTCTGAAGAGGTTTTATATATAAAAATTGAGCTGGTAGCTGTAGGAGATTTTGCTTAGGGTTTGTGAGATTAGAGATGCACAAAGGGAGAGAGAAAACAAAAATAACAACACAAATTGGAACAATCTATGAGAAAGAAGAAAAGGACAGATTTAAAGCATTTCCCTGGTTCACTGAGTCATTCTCTCAGTCCTGAAACAGGTCAGTTCAGTTAAACAGTTGTGTCTTATTTCAGGAGGTGGTAGAGTAGGTGGGAGTAAGGTGACCCCCTGAATTAGGCCTCAATACAGTGTGATAAATGCTCCACTTAATAAGGGGCATTTCATTGGAAACGAGGAGAAAACAAAGATTAATGGTTAGAACAAACTCTAAACCCAATTTTTGAGTCCAGAGGGCAGTTGGGTCAAAAAGATTTCCAGATACTGGACTTGACGCATCCTTGAATGGTAGAGCAAGGACAGGCAGTGGCAATTTGATGAATTTCCTGGTTTGCAGTTTCTGCGTCCCTGGTGATGGCATGGTGTGTTCCAGGGAATTTTCTGAGCACCCTATCCAGCAATCAGAATGAAGATTGGTAGGTAGGACTTTTTAATATTTATGTGGGTCATCAGAATGTAGGCATTAAAGGATGAGCAGCAAATGCAGTCAGAAGGCTGACCAAGGGGCAAGTGGTAGATAAGGCTGTAAGTGCAGGGCAGGAGACACATTATGGTGCTTGCTGTTGTTGTGGTTTTGCTGCCAAGTTGTATCCAACTCTGCCATCCCATGGATTGTAGCACACCAGGCTTCCCTTGGATTTTACTCAAACTGATGTTCATTGAGTCAGTGATGCCATCCACCCATCTCATCCTCTGTCACCTTCTTCTCCTCCTGCCCTCAACCTTTCCCAGCATCAGAGTCTTTTCCAATGAGTTGGCTCTTCGCATCAGGTGGCCAAAGGATTGGAGCTTCAGCTTCAGCATCAGTCATTCCAATGAATATTCAGAGTTGATTTCCTTTAGGATTGACTGGTTTGATCTCCTTGCAGTCCAGGAGACTCTCAAGAGTCTTCTCAGGCACCACAATTCTGTCAAGGTATTAGTACTGCCATCCCAGTAGGAGCTCTCTAGCACATATTTGTGAAAGAAGCACAAAGAACTCAAGATGTCCTGCAGACTAGTATTTAAAAATCCAACCAACAGAGAAGGACATGGCTGCTCTTCTTTAGGTATGGTTGCCTTGTTTTTGTTGATTTTTTTCCTCTTTCTCTGTCTCTCTCTTTTTTTTTTTTTTTGGTTGTTCTGTTTTTGCCCATATGAGTGTCTGTTCACACTCATCCAGGCTAAGATGGTTTCTTCAGTGATTTCGTCTGTGAAACATGGTAGGAAAAACATGTGTGTTTCAGAGAGAGGAGACTGTGTCTACTTCTCAGGAGAAGCTCACCCCCATGGTCCACTGATCATGGTAGTTTTGGTAAACCACAGTTTCCCAAACGTGGACATTTGCACAAATGATCCAGTGAGATTCTCTGAAAGAGCAGCATCACCTGTGGCCAAGAGAAAACCCTTCAGAGCAGCACATAGAGGATCACAGAGCTGCCTCCTGCTCCCCGAGAGCTCTTTGCAGTGTTCTGGATTCTCTTGAGTCTTACGTTCTGGTTTTCTGCTCTTCAGTGCTGTAAAGATTGCTGAGCTAGAGTGGGCAACATATTGTGGAATGACAAGTGCTCTCTTAGTGTTGCATAATCTTGTTCTTATAGGGCAAATGTAGTTATGTTGAATGTGTTCAGTCCCTGGGAGACACAAATAAAATCTTTGTCAACCTTTTTCAGAGGGTACATTGCCGCACTGATCTACTGACTGATTGAAAGCTCATCCCTATGATCTTAGATCTGTGAGTACTCATAAAGCCAATATCTCACCATTATACCATGGAGGTCATATAGCTTGCTGATGCTCTGTTCTGGGAAAAATATCATCAAAGTCTTTTCCAAGAGCAGGCAGTGAGTATGAGTGTGTGTTCCTCTGTGCCCATCCTGTGCTTAATACAGGGCATTTAAATTCCTTTCCTTGGTTACCTCTGGGCAGTAGGTAAGTGTGCTATACTTTTGTGTATACAGGAGCAAATCAGGGTTAGGAGAGGTTACCATACTTTTGAAGGATATGGCTATTAATGGAACAGGGTAGTATTTACCCTACTTGCTGGACTTGCATTCTACCTTCTGTCTGTGTCTTCTAAGCCACAGAGAACATTCCTAGCTTTAATTTTTTTTAACTTTCAAAGCAGAACAAACCATAAATATAGTGTAGTTTCTGGGTATGGATTCAGTAAAAAGCAGTTGCTGTTTTTAGGCATTAAAATTATTTTTTCCTTCTCTTTTTAGATAAAGCAGCCACTTTAGAAAATTTTCTAAGCCTAGTTCATATTCAAAAAGCTTTGCAAATAATTTTGTTAAAAGCCCACAAGTCTGCAGAAAACAGAATTCATCTGCAGAACTGGCATCCATCCTGTCCCCATTTGCCAACGTCCTTGTCTCCCTTTATCTCTGTTTCTGCTGTAGCATCTTCTACCTTCCACTACAGGAGATCAGCTGGGCTTCTGAAACCACTCTTTCCTACCTACCACCCCTCAAATAAATATGAAGGGAGCACATCTCATATAATAGGGGATATCATCCTTGTGTTAAGGTCACTTTCTGATCTGTCTTAAGCTGGTTCTGATTTCTTTAAAGCTCTGAAAACAAAGGTTAACTTTGCTTTTCATGATGATTTGAAGACCCAAAACTCCATGATACCTTAGTGTCATAAAGTTGACAGATTAAAAAACAACAACAACATGTCCTGTCTCCTTTACAAATCTTGTACCCAGGTTGTTCTCTAGGCAAGTGACAAGATATTTTTCTAGTTGTACAATGGAGAAAACTGAGATAGGGAGATAAAAAGTGACTTGGTCAAGGTCACTCATGGTCAGCCGCACAGCCAAGAATAGATCCAGGTCAGCAGACTCCCTGGGCTTTCTTCATTACATCACTCAACCTCTCTTCAGGAAGAGACAGCCCTGCCAACCACAAAAATGAGAAGACAGTCAACTCTCAGCCTCTGTTTTGGGGGCTTGGTCTTTTTAAAAATGTTGTATTGAATTAAATCATACAGCAGTCGCTGCTAAATTGCAGCACTGATAGCAGGATTTACTATCTTAACTAAGGCAGAATTAGTTAAGAAAAGCAGAATTCTGTATCTATAGTCAATAATACTGTACTGTGCACTTAATTTAAGAAGGTAGATTGCTCATTGTGTTCTTATCAAAATAAATAAAAATTATAAAAAGATAAATGAAATTCTGATATCACAGTCAAAAACTGGGCAAATGACAAAACGAAAAGGGGAGATAGCTGAAGACTCCCAAGTGGTTGCTAGGAGCTTGTGCTCAATTCGCATCTGAGAAGGAAGAAATTCACAGAAGAGGAGAGAAGGGATATGTTGTCTAAGATGACACATATAGAAGTATGGCATGGACCCAGGAGAATAGCATCAGGAAAACCAAGGTCATGAACAAGAAGATTTGAAAAAAGTTGGTAAGGCAGTTTTTATAAGAGAAGGTTTTTAACAGTGCAATCAGTGCATGATGTATAGATGCTGCTGCTTGAATGAGGTCAGAGTTCACAGAGAGAGAAGAAGCAGAGCTACTCAATTCTCATTTTGCTCCTGTCTTTTCCTTTCAAGTGAGCAGATGAGAGTCTCCATCTACAGGGACAAGTATATAAAAATATCTCATCTCTTTATTATTTTTTTTTCAAACCATGTTCATGTCTGTTTCAAGCCCTTCCTTCTGGGAGGAAGGAAGTCTTATGAAAAACTTATTCTCAGTCCTCCTTAGGGTCATAGACACATAATCCCAGAGCTATGGCAAGGCTCCAGGAAGCTGACACAGTGGAGCAGCGTGGGGAGAAGGGACCCTCTGGTCACTGAGGCATCTGATCACACAGTTTACACTGCAGCACTCCGTGTTGTTGCTCCTGTGGCTCTCTCAGGGGCTGATGCTCAGGTCATATTTAGTCCACAGAATTATTTTGGTGACATTTCCTATGATTCTTTCTGCCTAGGTCTTCCACACACAGGTCAGGGGCATGTGGCCTCCTTAGGGACCCTGACAGGAAGCAGGGCCTGGCCCTTCTTCCTCCAGAATCCATCAAGCTACCTCTCTCCTTTCCCAACAGCCCTGGGAACTAATATTCCATGTTTCTTCAAGATTCTCCGTGTCCATTAATCTTATTCCTTCTTACCTCCTTCAAGCAATTCCTAGTGTTCTTCTAAGTGTTTGGGATTTTGGGAAACAAAACCCCAGAAATATTCTCAGGCTATTCTCTTTTTTCTCAATGCCACATGCCTCTTCTGATGCAGTGAATCCCACTTCTGACACCTGCCTTATTGGGGGTCAAACAAAAGGGAAAAATAGAAGGAGAAAAGAAACATCGATTAGTGTCTCTGAACATTCCTTTAGCAGCACAGTAGTTTGGTATACCTGTCTTGTTCTCATTCATTTTCCCTTCTTTGAAAATAACCCCAGTGTATATATAAGCATGGGCTTCATATACATAAGACCCTGCCCCTGTACAGGGCTACTTAAATCAGGGATAGCATTCTGATCCAAGCTGGGCCAGTTGCAGCCTCTTCCCCAAAAATTTGAGTTTAGGGTTGAAGGGTGTTAGTGACTAAGAGTGAGAGAGTCAAGTCACAGAGAGTGCTCCAAGGACAGCCCCTGAGCACTGTCCCAGTGGCCTTTGGAAGTCTCTGCTTCCTATTCTTCTTGCTCTTGGGTTTCCTGCTCTTTTTCTGATTTCATGAAATTGTCCATGAATTTCATGAACTTGGATATGCTTCTCTTTTTGTTAACATAGCCAAAATTAGTTGCAGTTGCTTGCATCCAAGAGTAATTTAAGAATTGTCCTTAGAATTACAAAGGCAGAAAAACATGGTGACAAGGAAACTGAAACTCAGAATAGGCAAAGAGTAAGACAGAAGTTAGATATTTAGCGTGTGTCCATCTAATGACTTAAAGTGACCATTGCAAGAATTGTATTTGGAATCCTGGAACGAGTTTTGGCCTTTTTTGAGGAGTCATTTTTAACAGTGCTCATGGCTTTGTGGTGGAAACTTTGACACACTGAGGGACAGTCAGATGGTATACTGGGGTTTCAAGGATGAAAGCGTTTGCATTTGAGGACTTGAAGAGACTAGGGTGTTTTAGTCAGGATGAGATGTCTTAGGAAACAGGACTGTCTTTCAGGTGTTTAAAGGACAAATGGATGGAACAGAAGTTGAATTTACTCATTTCAGCTCCAGAAGTAAGAACAAGCCCCCATGAAGAGATATTAATGGAGATGGATTTTAACTTGAAATAAGGGAATTTTTTTTGTTGTTGTTTTTAACATTTAGAGCTATCTGACATTCTGTGATTTCCTTGGGGGGTAGAGAACAATATGCCATAGAAGAGTTCAAGTTGAACTTTGATGTCCATTCACAAAGGTTCAATGAAAGAGAGAATCCAGAATTGGGATGAAACAGATAACTTCTAAATTTACTTTAAATTCTAGATTTCATCATTTTCCATATAAATATTACTAACTCCTCAACTAGAAAAATGCCAACACACATTTTGACAGAATGTAATAGGATTTAAAGCACTTTGCAAATACAGTTTTTATGAAAAATTTCTTCCTTTATTAAAACAAAACAAAACAAAAAACCCTGTTGGCTACAAACTGTCTTTGAAGGAAGACATTTTCAAAAAATAAGGCAACAAAAATGTATTTTCTCTAAATGGAATTGACAATGATTAATGGTTTCACTGCCAGGTGGTTCACTGAATTGAAAAAACTCTCTGTGATGTTAACATAATCATACAAAACCCAGGGAATACCGAATTCCACTGTCTCTAAATTTCTAAACTGTAAGAAACTGAGTAGATTCTTTGAATTATTTTAAGGAATAAATCAGAATCCGAACTCTTCTCCCAAACCTTTATAAATGAAAAGAATGTCACCAGAGCACATTCTATTAAACCTAAACAGATATTTTATCCAAGATAAATATCCACTCCCCAGAACACTCACAGAAACTAGTCCCTTTCACAACTCTGAGACCCTTTGTGTATTTTAGATTATTGTTCTTAACTAGAGGGTAAGAACTAGGTTATTCTAGTTTATCATTTACATAGCAAGCAGATGTTGACACTCAGTAATCATGTCTTAAACAAGAAGGGACAAGGAAAGCCACTTAGTTTGAAATCCTGGTCTTACAGACTCCACCAGACAGAATCTGACATCATGAAGCTTTGCATAATCTCTTTCATAATCTCGTGTTCTCCGTGTAAAAACCTTTGAAAACGTAAACACATACATAACCATTCATTAGCTCTCTACTCTGTTTATTTAAGTGGATTACATTTATAAAGAGCATTCAAAAGAATCCAGACTCTTCTGCTTTGCAAATTGGATTCTCAAGTCATCTTAAAGATAACCATTTCCAACATAAGTAAAAAACATGCTTTCTACCTATTTTAAAGTCTAACTTGAAAGAAATATAATCATGAATGCAGACTCTTATAAAACCCTTTTAAAACTCATTTTTGGAAATGTAAAAAAATAGAAAAGGTACAAAGAAGAAAATAACAATGATTGATATTGCCACCAGGAAAAATGGAACTAAACCTTGGTATTTTCTCTCCCTTTATTTTAAGGAACACACTTGTAAAAATATCCTATATGTTGATTATCAAGATTTCAAATAAAGCAGAAAGTTATGAAGATAACAGTTTTTAAAAAATTATCTCTTAACAATTTCCATCATTAAACTTAGTGAACTTCATTTCAGACATCTATCTATCTATTAGCATGAATGGATATTTAGGTAGAAATACTTTTATAAAGTTGAATAGAGATGTGTATAATAAACATGATTAATTAAAAAAATTTTTTCAAGCAGTTAAAATAAACAGAATTGAAACTAGAGTCAAACTTCAAATAAGTTTACCCCTTTTCAAGATACATTATTTCTTTTTAAAAAATCTCTCTATGGCTGAAGTATCATGAAAACTATTAAGAAGCCGGAGTCCTTGTTATGAATTATATTATTGTTTTTATGAGCTTTCTTCCTCAGACAGTATCAATTGACTTCCTTTTTTGAAAGTTAACACTTCTGAAAGTTCTTCTCCTCCTCACCTCTGGAATGTTTTTAGGTGTTGTAATTTCTGCATTGTTCAGGTTATATATTCAATTTTGCTATGGGGATGTATTTTGAGGATTACTTAGTAGTGGCTCTGTGCTTAAATGATTGAAGGCATAAACCTCTGGGAGTGATAGCTTTGTGCTTTACTTTCAGTTATTATATCAACTGTCTGATAAACAACATTCGCTGACTTGGCACCATCATTCATTATCCCCCATGCGTAGGGTCTCCAAAGGTGTGTAAACCATTATCACTCATCACTGAAAAGTTGTTGAGTACCATTTGATGCTAAGCATTGCGGAATGCTGAAAATTCAGGGTTGGAGAGCTCATAGTCCCTACTCTCAAGAAGTGAGAGCAACCAAAGCGTTTTTAAAGTCCTAGTGTGTTGGATGCCTGAGAGCACTGCTATTATTTCTTAACATCAGAGCCCATCATGTGGCCTGGTATTCCTTGTGCTAAGTTGCTTCAGTCATGTCTGACTCTTTGCAACCCAGTGGATGGTAGCCTGCCAGGCTCCTCTGTCCATAGGATTCTCTAGACAAGAATACTGGAGAGGATTGCCATTTCCTTCTCCAGGAAATCTTCCCGACCCAGGGATCAAACCCTGGTCTCTTAACCTCTCCTGCATTGGCAGTCGCATTCTTTACCACCAGTACCACCAGGGAATCACCTGGTATTCCTTAGGCCTGCAATTAATATTTGTTCAATTCAGTGGGCCTTTATGTGCCAGAAACTGTGGTTAAGTGTGTTATAAGTTATATCTAATTTTGTCTTGACACCAAACATATTAGGTAGGCATTTATTGTCTCCATTTTGTAGATGAGGAAGCTGAGTCACAGAAATAATATCCCAAAGTTATAAAACAGAATTTAATTGTAGAACTCGTTCTATTTTCATGACACCTGGTCACTTATGTTGGAAGTCATAGAGGAAAGAGGCACGTGAACTACTGGTTAGAACTCCTGATCACACTCACCGCTCAGTGGTGTGAGTGGTTTAATAGTGGAGATACAGTCCAGCAGTTAAGAGGCTTCTTGGTGGTGAATTTCCACTCTGTCATCCAGTTGCTCTATGACATAGAGCAGGCTCATCCTCTTTTTTAAAAAACATTTTATTTATTTATTTATGGCTGTGCTGGGTCTTTGTTGCTGCACACAGGCTTTCCCTAGTTGCAATGAGCAGGGGCTACTCTCTAATTGTGGTGCTTGGGCTTCTCAGCTCATGTGGTGGCTTACTCTTGTTGCAGAGCACAGGCTCTAGGTATTTGGGCTTCAGTAGTTGCAACATGTGGGCTTGGATGCCCCAAAGCACATGGAATCTTCCCAGACCAGGGATCCAACCTGTGTCCCCTCCACTGCAATCTGGATTCTTAACCACTGGACCACCAGAGAAGTCTGCTTCTCCTATTCTTTAAGCCTCTGTTTTCTATCTGTGAAATAGGATTAAGGGTAAATAGGCAAGAGTAAATCAAATGATTCAGGTAAATGTTTAGCATAATACTTGCCACAGGTGCTCAAGAAAGAGGAGCATTTCATATTATGTCTACAGCGTGCTCTGAAAGTTCAACGGAAGGAATCATTTTCCCCCCTGGATTTTCAGGGGAGGAGACACTCATGCTTGGGATGTACTGGCAGCATAAGCATTCATCCAGGCTGAGGTAGATGGAGTCTTAGCAGAAAGAAAAACATGAAATAGGACTGGAGATCCTGCCGAGTATTTGCATTCCCCTATTCAACTCCGGAAACTTCCTTCACTTGTACGTCTCGGGAGCATCCAAACAGGAGTATCTGTGTTTAGAAAGGCTGATAGAGCAAATAGAGCATCGTATCTTACTGGACCATCTTCCCAGGGAGAATTAGTCAGTGTCTGTACCGCTCTGAGGAAATGTGAGTTGATGGGGCATTTTTAGGCCTAATGGTCCAGGAGGCCAGGGGCCATCCCAGGCCAGCTTAAGAGTGCTTGATGGTCCTCAGAAGGATAGCCGCCTGTCTGATATTCTAGAAGAGTGTTTCTCACCTTTGTTTTCATTGTCTTTCTCCATTAGACTTGTCTCTAATTGCTGTCCCCACCGCCACCATGAAATGTTAATAGAACAGACTGCATATCAGGTTATGTGCTATGTGTTCATCCCTACTTCATACATAAAAAGAGTAAAATTTATCCCTCTCCCCAAGAACCAACTTGTATGAAACAGACTTCAGAGGGCCTTCTCAGAAAAGCTGCCAGTCTGGAGCTGACCCTAAACGTGAAAGCTCTAACTGCTGTGCCTACAAATAGCCACTTTTTTATTATGCTTTCAGTTGCACTTCTGCAATGAGCCATTCTAGAAAAATTACGTGGGCTACGGCACCAGCTTCCCAACTGGTTTCTATCTGTGTTTCCTTGCCTGCCCTTTCACAGTCAGTTTTCTATATAGCAGCCTAAGTGACCTTTTAAAAATGTAATGAGAGCGTGTCTGTCCTCTGCTTAAAACTCTCAAATACATTCCCACTGGACTAAGGATAAAATTTGGACTTTATATCATGGCCCCCAAAGTCAGCCTGGTCTCTCTCCGAGCACTCTGGTCTCTTCCATGCCAGCCCACATGCTAGGGAGGATGCTCTGTGGACAGACAGAAGCTGTCGGGTACAAAGGCACAGGGGTTGGCAGTGACAAGCTCTCGGTGTGTGTCAGTGACCGCTGAGAGGGTGTGGGTGAGGATACGGGTAAGCACGGACAGTAGTGGATACAACAGCGGAAGGGCAGAGAGAAGGGGATTTGTGTGCTCAGAGACGTCAAGAAAGACTTCTCAGAACAAGTGACAGTAATGGAACCGCGACATGAAAAATGATTACGCATTAACTGGGTGAAAGAGGATGGTGGTCGTGGTCTGAGCAGAGGGAACAGCATGCACAGAGCCTCCACAACGGGAGGGAGTGGGCAGCATGTGAGCCACTGGAAGGGAACCATGGCTGCAGCAGGATATGAGCTGCCGCTGCAGAAATAGGCAGGACCCCCATCACATAGGCATCTCCAGGCATGTTAAGGACTGCAGTTTGTCTTAAGAGGGAGATTGCCACTGGGGGGTGTTGATTGTGTGACTGGTTGAGGAGACAAGGTCAGATTTCATTTTGAAAAGGTTGCTCTGGTTGCAGTGTGAGCACAGACCAGTCAGGAGGCACTGCAGTGGGAGGGTGGCAAACTGGTGCAGGTTTGCCCAGGAACCTGGCTGGGTTTATCACAGAAAGGCCTGCATCTGGGAAATTCTCCATTTAAAGGCAAGCCTGCCTGGTTGGTCACCCAGTGCCGGGTAGTCATCCAGGTAAGAGATTACGATGGTCTCATGAATGATGCAGGAGCATCTCTTCCTGGACCCACATTAGAAGCAAAAGGGTCAGCACAATGAATCCCTATTTCTGAAAGCCCCTTCGAATTGGCCTCCTTAAATATACAGGCAACACAGGGGTACACACACTTGCCTAATGTGCAAATTGCTTTAGGTGAGCCTTGATTATTTTTCCTACACAGGCTGGGTGGCATCACGTTTTTGACATCTCAAAGCCTGGAGCCTGCCCAAGCGAAGGTCGATAGAGGTAAGAAGGGGGACTCAGTCATTGCTGCACCTTGAACCTCTGCTCATGATCAAGCCACACCCTGTCTCCAGACTTCTGTGCCGCCTCTTCACCCCCAGCTTCCTGATTCCAGCTGTGCTTTCCAGCCTATACAGATAGGCCCCCAATCCCACTAAAACTAGCTTTCTGAGCACGCTGTACTGCTGAGCATTTTGAGCGTTCCGAAGCGCACCCTCAACAGAGTTAATAGCTCCGTGCTGAGACTTCAAAGCTGCTTCCCCCATCCCCTTAGCTTAATCTTCCAACTTTTTGTAGTCCCCAGAGGCAGAAGGTGTTTGTTACTAAATCGTCCGAGAGAACTGCTGCAACTCCTGCTCTCACTATCAATGGCTAACTGGGCCCACTATGTGCCAGGCACTGTTTTTAAATGCTTCACATGCATAGTTATTAATATTTGTATTAATAAAGAGACTACTCACTGGACAGACTTTTATTGAGTACCCATGGTTTTCTAGTCAGTTGCTCAAGGACAGGGCATAACCAGCAACAAAGCTCCTCTTTTCATAGTAGTTACCTTCTACACTGTGTAGGGAGAGACTGAGTGATGAATATGTAATGTGGCAGATGGTAAGTTCCATGGGACAGAGGCATTCGGGTGAGGACTGGAGAGTGACATTGGCCGTGGGCACTTTTTCATGTCAAATAACCTAGGAAGCCTTTTCATGAGGTGTCATTTGAGCAGATGCCTGAAGACAGCCAGAGACTGAGTCACAAAGATTCCAGAAAATTTCGTGCAAAGGGAGCAACAACAATATATATACTGTATGTATAAATATACATATATATATATAAACCATATAGCATCTATATATGGTTTGTGGTGAAATTCTGAAATCACACCTTTCATTTTTCTCTCAGGCACTAGTCAAGGTTTCATAAATACATTTTCCCCTTTGTTTAAAATCTTGGAGCATTTAAAAACAATTTTTCTTTTCTTCATTTTTTTATATTTCCTACTATCACTTTGATCTTTAATGGAAATTTTGGTCCTAGCGAATCTTTTACTCTCTAATTTGACTTTTTGCATTTTTCATATTTTTCTCTCCTTGATATACATTTTAATGATGGAAAGCCAATTTTGTTCCTTTTAATGATTTTTTGGGTCCATTTTAAATGTTGTGTTTGATGGAAAGTAAAACTCAAGCCATCGTTGATCATTAATTATGGCTAGAAAAATAATATGCTTGAATTTCTAGGCAGAGACATAGTTTGGACCTGTGTTTTCAGATAATGATGCTTTAGTCTACTGTTGACTGAATGTCTGCCATCTTGCAGTCGTATGCTATAGGGAATACAGAGATGGTGATGATGACAGTCTTTTCCCTTAGGGAGCTTTTGATCAAACAGGAAAAATAAGTCACAGAAGGTCAATTGGCCATCAGAGGCAGTGTGTGTTGGGAGTCTTTTCCTGGATAACATGGGTCTGGAACACAAAATAATAGCTATTACTTTTATAGTCCCTGCTAAGTATCAGACACCCAGTTCTCACTGCTGATAGGTCTATCAGGTGTCATTAGTACCTGTATTTTAGGGACAAGAAATTGAAGTTCATAGAGATGACATAGCTAAGGTTGCCATGCTGGGTGGAAGAGCTGGAATTTGAACCAAGTTCATATTCGTCCTAAAGTTATGCTAAGGAAGGGATGCTTTGACCCTCAGACAGATGAGGCAAGGAGCCCAAGGACATCTGAAGTCTGGGTTCATGGGTACCATTGGGATTACGCTAAACATTCTGACAGAGGAGGCTAAACGGATTTGAGCCCCAGTGCAGGACATGGAGGCATCATAGGTTGATAAGAGCTCAAGAAGGGCCTCAAGTTGAAGATTTTTTCCTTTGTGCATGGGCCAGGAGGGAGCAATCACAGCACTTCTTCAGATGGTAGTTGTTAAGTGTCAATCAAGGGTTTGGACCAAAGGAGGAAACGCTGTAGTAGTGCTGAAGTGGAGAGATCACTGTGTCCTGGGTCTCACTCAAGCCAATAATGAATTTTCTTTTCTAATAGAGGTGGAAATAATGAGCCTTGATTAATTCACCTATTTTTCACCCATGTTAATTTTCAGTTTTACTTGTTTCCTACACGTCACTTGCTTTCCTTCTGGGTCTTGCATTACTGATGAAAATTTGGTTCTTTTGTGAATTTCTCATACCGTTTCCTTTACCTGCTTCCACCCCTTATTGTCCTGTGGTATCTTTGGTTCCAGAAGTCTAGGTTCTGATCCCATGTGTGCCCTGAATTTACTCTACCTAGAAAAGTAATTTGGAGAGTGGACTCCACATTTTTCTGCAGAAGGGACTATAGAACTGCATTGAAAATAGGGAGAATAAAAAGCTATTTTATAGATGGAGACAGTGAGGTGCAGAGAGGCTAAGTGACTTTCAGAAGATCACTGCTTTAGCAACTGACAGAGCTGGAGTTGAGCCCAAGCCTTCTGACTCTGAATTCATTGTTTTTCCTTCGGTCTGCGCTGCTCGGGTGGAAACTTTCTCATATGAAGATTGATGAGTCCTGGATCAGTCATACTATGGGGTGAGTGCTCATATCCTATGACTTAAGAAGATGAATTAGTGAATGAGTGGGTCTCATTCAGAAGAATGAGACTTGGTTTCCCTGGTTAGTCCTGTAAGAGATTTTTCAGAGCCCCTCTAGGAAAAAACCATCTCTGGTCAAATCCCATCGCAGCCCCTTGGCAGCTATGTGACTCTTTGCAAATTACTTACCCTCTCTGTGACTCAGGTCCAGGTGGCTCAGTGGTAAGAGTCCCTCTTCAAATGCAGGGGACTTGGTTTTGATCCTTGGGTTGGGAAGATCCCCTGGAGGAGGAAATGGCAACCCACCCAGTACTCTTGCCTGGAGAATCCCATGGACAGGCTACACATGCACGTGACATGATCTTTATTATAGAACAGGGATAAATCATAGTACCTGCCTCATAGACTTTTTTGCATGTGTTAAAACAAATGTGTTAAAACAGGTAAAAGCTCTAAGAAGAGTGCCCAACATTGGGTGAGTGATCCCTAAACAAGCAATCACCTATTTAATTAACTAAAGAACTAAAGCTGTTTACCTTAGGTATCTACAGTTTTAGTTTGGGAACCAAAGCTTAGAAACATTCTGGGTACTCAGAAGTTGTGTCTTAGCTGCGGATAATAGCTTTAGGATTTTGTCAGTACTGGGGAGACCTCTGACCAAATCACTCCCTCTTCTATATAAGTGAAGCTGAATTCCCTAAATTGGCTCCATGGCCTGTCATTCCCTTTGACAGGGCAACGCAGCAAATGAAAATACTTCTATGATGGCTAACTCATGTCATCAAAAGCTGAATGATTTATATCTGGTCATATGTTGAAAGTGACTTTTCTTAGGGGTAGGAGACAGAATGTGTTACCGGCAAGGGGAAGGGAAGTAGAGGAGGTTGGTTAGAAGTGCCAAAGACAAATTCTCCATCTAGAAAAGTGAAGAAGAAAATGTTTGATATATAGTTGGCCTTCAAGGAACAACTTTCAAATGGGAAATGTGCCATTTGCTCTGGGGGCCCTCCAGCCAGATATTTTCTCAAACCTCTCTCAGCAATGTCCATTTATCTCTCAGATCTGATCAGATAAATTGCTTGTTTAAAAAGAATATGCATGTGAGATTTCTTCAAGAAGTATGAGACATTATGGGATTTTATTGCACTGTAGCCTCAGTTCAACTCTGACAGTCATAAATAAACATTTAATCAGGACAGGACTTCTCAATTGAGGAGGATGCTATATGGGTGAGAATTTCTTGATTATTTGTATATATACACACATATATATATGTATATATATACACACATATATATATGTATATATATACACACACGTATATATATAATCTTGTTCACTTATTTTTGGCTGCAATGGGTCTTCGTTACTTTGCCTGGGATTTCTCCAGTTGCAGCCAGCAGGGGCTTCTCTTGTTGTGGAGCACAGGCTCTAGACACGAAGGCTTAAGTAGTTGCGGCACACGGCTTGGTAGTAGCGATGTATGGGCTTAGTTGCCCCACAGCATGTGGAGTCTTTCTGGACCAGGACCAGGGACTGAACTGTCCCCTACATTGGCAGGTGGATTCCTATCCATTGTGCCACCAGGGAAGTCCTGATTCTTTTTACATCTGTGGGAGAGTACTGCTAAGTGTGTGTGTCTGGGTTGGGGGTGGGTGGGTGGAGAATATAGGTATTTTCAGAGCTTCTCTGCTTTGATTTGTACTAAATTTTGACCTCATTGGGGCCATACTTTTGGTTTCCAGTTCCCAGGCCAGCAGATATACAGCAAGCTCTGTATGAAGTATCTAAGCTTAGCCTTTGAGGACTCCTTTCTTTATTTAAAAAGAAAAGAGAGGAAAAGATGTGGCAAAATAAGGGTGACCTGCCTTCTTGAATTTCTTATGAAAAGAAATAATGAAAGGAAGAAATATAAAGCATTTAGAAGATTGACAAACTTTCTTCTACAATGTCAATTTCCTTCCTAGGCACCCCACTCCAGTACTCTTGCCTGGAAAATCCCATGGACGGAGGAGCCTGGTAGGCTGCCGGTGGGGTCGCTAAGAGTCGGACACGACTGAGTGACTTCACTTTCACTTTTCACTTCCATGCATTGGAGAAGGAAATGGCAACCCACTCCAGTGTTCTTGCCTGGAGAATCCCAGGGGCAGGAGCCTGGTGGGCTGCCGTCTATGGGGTCGCACAGAGTCAGACATGACTGAAGTGACTTAGTAGTAGTAGTAGTGGGCGACCTCTATGACTGAGACTCTAGTCCTTAAAAAATAGTTCTTTCCTCTGAATGGAATCTAGTTTCATTTTATTAACTTATTTATTTGTGGTTGTGCTGGGTCATTACTGCATGGGCTTTTTTCTAGTTGCAGTGAGTGGGGGCTTCTCATTGCTGTGGCTTCCCTTGTTGCAGAGCACAGGCTGTAGGGCACATGGGCTTCATCACTTGCAGTTCCTGTGCTCTGGGCACACACTCAGAGTTATGGCACATGGACCATAACATGGCATGTGGGATCTTCACAGACCAGGGATCGAACCCATGTCTCCTGCATTGGCAGTTGGATTCTTTACCACTGAGCCACCAGGGAAGCCCCAGGAATCTAGTTTTATTAATTAAACTTGATGTGTGGTAGGAAAAATTCTGTCCATCTGAAAGACCTGCTCAGTTTCATGGGCTCCTGATCTAGCTCCATGGGACAGTTCCCAGAGTTTGAAACAGAAATCACGGTGGAATCAAACCATTACACTTTGTTTTTGGAAAAACTACAGTGTGGAATGTGGAAATATTTCTGATTGCCCACATTCCATAAGTCCAAATATGGGTCAGTCATACACAGGGATGTTGTCATTGATAATGTTCATATCATAGGGGAGCTGGGAATATGAAAAACTATTACACATGATATTTGCTCATTTGATCTTGAGCCTCCCGAGAATCTAGACATACTAGATTGATCCCTCAAATACTGATAGATAAAAATTATCAAAAATTCTAGGATTTGTGGAATTCAGTTGTCTAATTAACTGAACCAAGGAAATTTTAATAATTATTGGGATCAATTATTTTTGTTGGGAATGAAAATTTTATGATATGGAATATTATGGAACATAGATTAAGAGATCAAACACTCTTTGTCTTTCCAAGAAGAGTATGTACCATAACATATTCAAAAAATTATATTAGCTTGGGATGGAAGTGTTCTGAATTCCAGCTCATCCAAGCACCTAGTCATCATGGAGGTAAAACCAAGAGGAGCTAGTAATGGATTGAACTCTGAGAGGGGCAGATATTAAGGGAGACTATTAGGTCTGTGGAATTGGATAGATAATGGTTAATAATTTCCTCAGAATCTCCATCAAATAGTCATCAACATTCACTTAAAAATGTCCAGTTATAGCAAACCTTTCAAAGAAACCTATTCCATTTGGATGACTGATTTTCTCTTCTTTGGGGTGGGAGTCATGTTTATCATTGCATTTCCTCTATTTCTTATTCTTTTTTGTGCCCCTCATTCTTCAAACTGTGTGGAGGCCATCACTTGTTTATGGGTTGAAGTCAAGACTCATTAATAATAACACATTAATATGATCAATCTTAGTTTTTGCTGTTTACCTAGGACTTCATCCACCCCTTTAAACTTCCCATTATTTCCTGGAGCCTCATATGTGCTCAGCCATCAGACTAGTCATTCTGTCCCCCAGCCTTGTCCTCACTGCACCTTGTCTTTATTCTGGCCTCTTCTGCAGGAACCCTCTGTTAAAATGACACCCTGTTGAGCACAATAGTTTTCTGTGATGGTCTTTTGAAGTTCCTAGGTCACCGGAGGAGATGATGGATGGAAAAGAACAGCTCCTTCTCCTCCCCTGGCCATGCTCTCTCACTGAGCCTTGAAGCAGCAGTGCTTGGTTTCATAGTCTTACAAAATCTTTTATGAACACAAGGAATTCTCCTACCTTTTTTCTTCTGTGTGTATCAGATATTGTCCTATTCTGTCCATTGTTCTCTTCTTTATCTCCACTTATCCCTTACCCACAATTTCCCCTCTCTCTCCAGATTCCTGCAACCAAATAGGTCCCCTTCATGCCTCTTGTCCTTCCAATCCCCCAAACTTCTCCTGTATATCTGCATATATAATAAACTCATGAAGGGTTCCTTGTCTATCAGTTTCACAAAAAGGTGGCCTAGCTATCCCAGGCCAATGCAGGTAGGTCACTCTGCTACATGACAGTTTTAGACTGGTGTTCTTCAGCTGCTCCATCCTTTTCCTGTGGGATATACGATGTTGTTCTTTTATTGAAAAATCTCTGGGAAAGTCATTCTTGTACTATCTGCATTATTTCAGTGATGTGACTCCCCACCCCCACCCTATTCTGTTCCTCCTCAAAGTCACAATCATTCATTCTCCATCCTTTCTATTTTCCTCCAGCTTTATTTAAATGGTTTGCTTTCTATTTTCCTTTTCCACATGTTTGATATCCTTTCTAATAAGCTAGAGAATTGAGAGCCAGTCTTCAAGCCCCTGCTACTCGAATGTTCTGTACTGAAAGGAGTGTGGACTTGTGTTGAAGCCCAACTTTACTATGTCCTTCTGTGAACTTCATTTATTATGATGTATAAAATGAAAAACAACAACCTTATGAGGCAGAAGATAATTGCTAGAGTTAAATGAGATAACAAAGGCAGAATTTCTAATTCAGTATCAAACCACATAACAAGTATCAGTCTCCTTCCCTTTCCCATCCCATCGCTTGGTGACAAGTTGCACTGTGCTGTGCGGAGAAGGCAATGGCACCCCACTCCAGTACTCTTGCCTGGAAAATCCCATGGGTGGAGGAGCCTGGTAGGCTGCAGTCCATGGGGTCGCTAAGAGTTGGACACGACTGAGCGACTTCACTTTCACTTTTCACTTTCATGCATTGGAGGAGGAAATGGCAACCCACTCCAGTGTTCTTGCCTGGAGAATCCCAGGGACGTCGGAGCCTGGTGGGCTGCCATCTATGGGGTCGCACAGAGTGGGACACGATTGAAGCGACTTGGCAGCAGCAGTGCACTGGCTGTGGTCCATCACTGCATGCTGATCCACATAACACTCCTGCAGCATGTCGAGTGCCTTCCTCATCTTGCCGTCCTCCTTCCAGGCTCCTCAGTATACCAGTGGCCTCTGCATCAAGTTTGCCATGGAACCTCGAGTTAGTATGTGTCTTGATCCTTTGGTCTTTGTGCCTTAGTTGTTGTTATTGTTGAGTCACTAAGTCATGTCCGACTCTTTTGTGACCCCATGTACTGTAGCCCGCCAGGCTTCTCTGTCCATGGGATTTCCCAGGCAGGAATGCAGGACTGGGTTGCCATTGCCTTTGCCAGGGGACCTTCCGGACCTGGTGATTGTCAGGTGGGCTCTTTACCTGGGCAGCTTAGGTGTATCATTCATGTCGCAAATTTGAATCATTGTGTTTTGCACACTATGCAAATCCGTGCAGTGTGATGACAGCTGGTGATATTAACACACAATTGCATACATGACCACATGTCTAACTTTGTTTGTGAATGTGTTCATCGTACAGATTTTACGGAAACACCTTAGAATTGAAGAAGAACTAGCTGTCATTAAGGTTGTAAGAGTGACATTTTGAGTTTGGAAAGGCAGTTGCAACTGAAGAAAAGGAATGGGGGAATGTATCCTGTCTCCCAGACCCATTGGTAGAATTAAATTTGCGTGCCCAGAAGTTACTTATTATAAAATGTTGGTATTTACTGAAATATTTAAGGTTGCAAAACAGGCTTTTTAGAAGAATAACTTGAATGCTGTAAATCTGTTTAGCTCACATAGGCCCCCAGGGCAGCCAAACAAATGCTTCTCTTGATGATGTCAGGCCCTTTAAGAAGGATTTTCTTGGTAAATCCTTCTCTCTTAATCCACACAGAATTCCCCCAACTGAAAACTGATTTTTCATGCAAGTACATGTCCACTTTAGAGTACCTTTTTGCCTAATCTGATGATGAAGCATTTAAAAGCCTTATCTGATGCACAGATTTAGTCTGTAATTTGTATGACAGAAATGTGTGTCAGTTGCAACTTTTTATAAAAGGCTTTCGAATCATGGTGCTGGAGAAGACTCGAGAGTCCCTTGGACAGCAAGGAGATCAAACCAGTCAATCCTAAAGGAAATCAACCTTAAATATTCATTGGCAAGACTGATGCTGAAACACCAGTACTTAGGCCACCTGATAAGTAGAGCTGACTCGTTGGGAAAGACCCTGATGCTGGGAAAGATTGAAGCCACGAGAACGGGGCAACAGGGGATGAGATGGTAGGGTGCCATCACCAACTCAATGGACATGAATTTGAACAAACTCTGGAAGGCAGTGAAGGACAGGGAAGCCTGGTATGCTGCAGTTCATGTCGCTAAGAGTCAGACATGCCTGAGTGACTGCGCAACAGCAAAAAATTACGGAACCCCAGGCCTTCATGTCCTTCTAATTCTGCATTCTTATTACCATCACAGGCCTGTTTGCTGTGCTTATTATATATTTGCTTTTGAAACTTGTCACAGACAACGTTAACTCTTCCCTGACATCCAAGCTGTGCTCAGAGTTCTTGAATTCCCAGGAGTTCCCTTGTGTACTGAGAAGGGGGAGAGACCTATCACAGTTTCAGTTAGGAATCAGAACAATAGCCATTTGTTTCAAAATTCAATTACTGTTTTTTTGTGACATGTATTTATGTATTCATTCTACCAGAGTTTTAGCCATCTCAAATTCAGGAATGGTCTTATTAAGTTGTTTTATGTTTTTCCTAGATAGTGAGGGACAGGGAGGCTTGGCGTGCTGCAGTCCATGGGGTCACAAAGAGCTGGACACAACTTAGCGACTGAACAACAACAAATATTTTTCAAAGGATTATTTGGGGATGTTATTTGAATTCTAGGAACACAAGAGATTTCTAGAAACAGCATGAGACTGCTATAACAGGTTATCTTGGGTAACCATCTATACCTCAAAACTTGGGCTTTTCCATCAATTTCATGAGTCTATACTTATCTTCACCTTTATTCTTTGTAAACCTGCCATTTGGATAGGTGCAATCTTTGACTCCTGACATATAATATCTTTTAATGTTTCTACCTTTCAGTTGAGGTCAATTAACAGATTTTTGAGAATGAGCTTGTGAAATCATCTGGAAATGCTTCTAAAATTGTGTGTAAATGGTGTGAGAGAACTATTAGACACCCATGTGACATATCCAGCTATAGGAATTGTGGACATGAGCATTTTGCATGAAGTAGTGATATTGTGAGTAGCAGTCCAATGGGGAATTCTCAGAGCAGCACAGTTTATTAAAGGAAGACTTGTTTAGAGCCTGATACTACTTTCTTTGCCAAACCTTTGGGTCCAACTATACCTGTTGTGACATGGAAGGTGTTTGTCTTAGGACCTGTTGAAATTAGCGATGAGACTTAATTCTTTTAAATTCAGGTATCAGAAGGTAAAAACTAGTTAGATATTGTTTAGACAGTCCCATTACAACTTCCAACCTTCTGCCAAAGATGGAATGGATTTAAATGTTTGAGTAGACATAGTTCTAAGTGTCCATACCCACAACTAAGCTCCTGCTCACAGGGGGAACTGTTTCAAAGTCTGGGGGTGCTCTGACATTTTTTGTTATACCTACAGTCAAAGCTTATTTTTAAAAAATTATTTGTTAATTTATTTTTTTGGTCGCACTACATGGCATGTGAGATCTTAGCTCCCCGACCAGAGACTGAGCCTTCGCCCTCTGCATTGGAAGTGCCAAGTCTTAACCACTGGTGATGGTGGTGGTTGTTCAGTCACTCAGTTGTCTTGGCAAAGTAGTATCTCTGTTTTTTAATATGCTGTCTAGATTGGTTATAGCTTTTCTTCCAAGGAGCAAGCCTTTTTAAATTTCATGGCTGCAGTCACCATCTGCAGTGATTTTGGAGCCCCAAAAAATAAAGTCTGTCACTGTTTCCATTGTTTCCCCATATATTTGCCTTGACGTGATGGGACTGGATGCCATGGTCTTCTTTTTTTCAATGTTGGGTTTTAAGCCAGCTTTTTCATTCTTCTCTTTCACTTTCATCAAGAGGCTCTTTAGCTCCTCATTGCTTTCTGCCATAAGGGTGGTGTCATCTGCATATATGAGGTTATTGACATTTGTCCTAGAAATCTTGATTCCAGCTTGTGCTTCATCCAGCCTGACATTTCACATGATGTACTCTGTGTATAAGTTAAATAAGCAGGGTGACAATATACAGCCTTCACGTACTCCTTTCCCAATTTGGAACCAGTTTGTTGTAACCACTGGACTGCCCAGGAAGTCTCTGAAGTCAAAACTTATTAATATTCAATCATAATTCTGTTAACTTCACTTAAGCAGATTTAATGGTGATATCAATCTTAACTGTCCTCACTGCTCTGGGGCATTGTGAGACAAATCTTTCTTTAGGTCCTGTTGAAAACATTAGACTGAACACTTGCATACTTTTAGAACAGAGAAGAATTCCTGGCAGGAATTTTGTAAACATTACATGTGCTTTTTCCTTTCTGCCAGATGGATAATTAACATGCTGGCTAAGGAGCATGTAGATCATGGCCTTACTTGCGTAATTGCCATAATGTCTTAACCATCAACTGTCTTTGTGACCCCATGGACTGTCCATGGAATTCTCCAGGCCAGAATTCTGGATTGGGCAGCCATTTCCTTCTCCAGGAGATCTTCCCAACCCAGGGATCGAACCCAGGTCTACTGCATTGCAGGCGGATTCTCTACCAGCTGAGCTACCAGGGAAGCCTTAACCATCAAAGAGAATAATCCTTATGTAGAGGTGTTAGAGGTCTCCTGCGAGTGTCCCATAACAGATTTATTTTCTCTCCCCAGTGTGTGCATGCTCAGTTGCTAAATTGTGTCCGACTTTCTGCAACCCCAGGTACTGCAGCCCTCCAGGCTCCCCTGTCCAGGAGATTTTCCAGGCAAGAATACTAGAGTGGGTTGCCATTTACTCCTCCAGTAGATCTTCCTGACCCAGGGATCAAATCCTGGTCTCCTGCATCTCTTGTATTGGCAGGTGGATTCTTTACTACTGTGCCATCTGGGAAACCTCTCTCCTTGAAGTTTTTACCTGTGGCGGATTCATTTTGGTATTTGGCAAAACTAATACAATTATGTAAAGTTTAAAAATAAAATAAAATTTTTTAAAAAATTAAAAAAAAAGATATAATACTTAAAAAAAAAAAAGAAAGAAAATGCATTGTTTTGTAACTTCTACATGCACATTTTTAAGACGTTTAGGCTTGGATTCTATTTCTAGTTCTTGTGACTTTGTGTAAGTTACTTAGGCTTATATGGTTCTCATGGGTAAAGAGGGAGTGTTGTTAGTACTCATCTCATAGATCTATGAGAATTAAGTGTATGAGGCATTGGAAGCACTTAACTGAGGCCTAGCAGTGCTTAAAACCTCATGAGATGTTGCCTCACCTCATCTTCCTCTTCCTCTGCTTTCTTTTCTTCCTCCTTCTCAACCAAATATGAATCCACCTATTTTAAATTTTTGTAGATTCTTATTGATTGTCTTTAAAATGTTACCTTCCTGGCTCTTAGTCAACCAAGGAAAATGAGCTTGCCAGACAACAGTGGAGATTCTAACTATCTTTGCCGAAACAGACATTGACACTGGGTTGGAATGGAGTGGTGGGTTACCCTATCCCTTTCTTGGAAGATCCTTCTGTTTAAACATTGCTATACAGAGTTACTGGTATTGTGCAAAATTCACTTCAAAATAACTAACTCACATGGCAGATTTTATGAACTGACACTAGATTTAAGATGAATAAGGGCCTATCTTGATCACCATGGTAAGATTAAGGTTTGTGAATCTTTAATACCAATATGTCTTCTTCAAAAGCAACAATACAAAAAAGAAGCTGATACACCTTATGAAGCCATTTCCTATAAATTATTGACCTCTGTAGGATTCTGAATATTTAATCAGACATAAAAGTCTTCTAAAGATCACACTTACATGAGAAACCTTTACCAAAGACTGGCTTTGAGCCCACTTGCTTCATCCTGTGTAGTACTACATTGCATTTAAAAGTCTATCCAGCAATAAATTTTTTATGGCACTTAAAATGGTTTTCAGCTATAGTGGAATAGTAGAAAGACCACCAAACTGGGAATCCAATAACCTGGATTTGAGTCCCACTTCTGTTCCTCACTAGCTGTGTAATCAGGGGCAAGTCACTTTAAACTTTCTGGTCCTCTTTAGCCTCTCTGTACATAAACAACAATGACGGCATCTGTCATATTGGCCTTGGAGAGTGGTTGTATGTTTCCAATGGAAATTGGAGCCACACAACTTCTTTTACAGAAGTTTATACAAATTTCATATTATGGTGTTGTATGCCAGTGCAGGAGACAAAATAGATGCGGGTTCGATCCATGGGTCAGGAAGATCCCCTGGAGTAGGGCATGGTGACCCACTGCAGTATTCTTGCCTGAAGAATGTCATGATTAGAAGAGCCTGGTGGGTTTCAGTCAATAGGGTCACAAAGAGTCAAACACAACTGAAGCAACTTAGCATGCACAATAATTCATGGAAGTATTTGGGAATTTTTTATAAATTTAGAATGCATAATGTGAGACAGTTTTTTTTTCTTTTTTCCATAACAGAGGGACTATAGGGGAAACAAGAGATGGCAGAGTTGCTTTATCTCTGAGAGTCCCCATCCTTCTCCCTTCCTCCGTCAGGTCTGTGGTCTCTGGTGAATCTTTAAACAAGAGAGTGCCCTTAAAGCCCCCTCCCACGGTCTTTTCTCCTCTATAAAATGTAAAAGTCTATTTTAAATCCTTTATTCTGTATAATTGGAAAGTCATTATTTGAGAGCAGTGTCCTTAATTAGGAAATGCAAACTTGACTTAACACATGCAATGACTCTTCCTGATTTAAACTTCTCATAAAAGCAAACTCCACAGAATGGGTTCACATATTTAAAAAGACACTTCTGATTTTTGAAAAGAAAGCTATGCCTGTCTTAACCAAGAATGTGCCAAGCCCATCTTTATGGGATGCCGTGCAATCATACACTGACCTTTGAAACTTAAGTATTCAATGTGTAAGTATCTCATATGTACAGATTCTTTTTTAAAATCACAAGGAAGGGGATTCTTCCCTTAATATACTCATATACTTCCAATAGATGACTATATAAACCAAGTAGAGGCATGAGCCCAGAGATGTGTTGAGGATCTTGATATCTGATATTTTCTTGGAGATCGTATAGCAGGCTGGAATTTATCTTTGTGTCATGAAGACTTAAAGAGGTAAGGGAGAGGTGAAGAAAAGATTCTCTGAAGTCTTTGGGGGGATCTTCAACCCTCACACCTTTTAGCACGTATGGTATCAGAGTGGCTAGGTTCATGGATTAAAAAAACAAACAAACAGGGCTTTCTGGGTGGCTCATTGGTAAAGAATCTGCCTGCTAATGCAGGAGACACAGATTTGATCCCTGATCCAGGGAGATCCCAATGCCCCAGAGCAACTAAACCTGTGCGCCTTAACTATTGAACCTGTGCTCTAGAGCCCATGCTCAGCAGAAGAGAAGCCACTGCAGTGAGAAGCCTGGGCACTGCAGCTAGAGAGTATCCTTCACTTGCAGCTAAAGAAAAGCCCATGCAACAACGAAGACCTAGTACAACTAAAAATAAATAAGTAAAATTATTTTTAAAAATAATGAACTGTGAAATTCTAGATGTTCAAGCTGGATTTAGAAAAGGCAGAGGAACCAGAGATCAAATTGCCAACATCCGCTGGATCATGGAAAGAGCAAGAGAGTTCCAGAAAAACATCTACTTCCGCGTTATGGACTATGCTAAAGCCTTTAACTGTGTAGATCACAGATCCACAACAAACTGTGGAAAATTCTTAAGATGGGAATACCAGACCACCTGACCTGCCTACTGAGAAATCTATATGCAGGTCATGAAGCAACAGTTAGAACTGGACATGGAACAAAAGACTGGTTCCAAATAGGGAAAGGAGTACGTCAAGGGTGTATTATCACCCTGCTTATTTAACTTATATGCAGGGTACATCATGAGAAATGCTGGGCTGGATGAGGCACAAGCTGGAATCAAGATTGCCAGGAGAAATATTAATAACTTCAGATAAGCAGATGATACTACCCTTATGGCAGAAAGCAAAGAAGTACTAAAGAGCCTCTTGATGAAAGTGAAAGAGGAGAGTGAAAAAGTTGGCTTAAAACTCAACATTCAGAAAACTAAGATCATGGCATGTGGTCTCATCACTTCATGGCAAATAGATGGGGAAACAATGGAAACAGTGACAGACTTTCTTGGGCTCCAAAATCACTGCAGATGGTGACTGCAGCCATGAAATTAAAAGACACTTGCTCCTTGGAAGAAAAGTTATGACCAACTATTAAAAAGCAGAGTCATTACTTTGCTGAAAAAGGTCCATCTAGTCAAAGCTATGGTTTTTCCAGTAGTCATGTATGAATGTGAGAGTTGGACTATAAAGAAAGCTGAGTGCTGAAGAATTGATGCTTTTGATCTGTGGTGTTGGAGACTCTTAAGAGTCCCTTGGACTGCAAGGAGGTCCAATCAGTCCATCCTAAAGGAAATCAGTCCCGAATATTCATTGGAAGGACTGATGCTGAAGCTGAAACTGCAATATTTTGGCCACCTGCTATGAAGAGCTGACTCACTGGAAAAGACCCTGATGCTGGGAAAGATTGAAGATGGGAGAAGAAGGGGGCCACAGAGGATGAGATGGTTGGATGGCATCACTGATTCAATGGACATGAGTTTAAATAAACTCTGGGAGTTGGTGATAGACAGGGAAGCCTGGAGTGCTGCAGTCCATGGGGTCACAGAGTCAGATACGACTGAGTGACCGAACTGAACTGATTTTGTAAAAATTGCAAGAAGGAGCCATTTTTCTTACTCTTTGATTACCAGCTGTGACTTTGGCTAGAAATTTATTGACAAAAATAATTCTACTGAACAGAAGTTCGCCTCTATATAATTATTTCAGAGATTCTCCAGTATGTTATAATAAGGCTCAGCTTGGAATGCTTTTGGCTCTTAGTCAAATCAGAGTTTTAAAGGTAGAGGTTTTGCTTCTATAGAATAGTCTAGCATAGTGCTGTCCTTGTGACATTGTAGGAATACAAAGAAAATCATAAAATTGCAGTTTTTATGAAGAAAAAATTAAATGAGGTGATATATGTGTGCATGCATATGTGCTCAGTCTTGTCCAACTCTTTAAGATCCTTTGGACTGTAACCTCCCAGGCTCCTCTGTCCATAGGATTTTTCAGGCAAGAATACTGGAGTGGGTTGCCATTCCCTTCTCCAGAGATCTTCCCAAGCTAGAGGTCGAACCTACATTTCCTGTATCTCCTGCATTGCAGCCAGATTCTTTACCAATTGAGCCATCGAGGGAAGGTGATATGTAAACTCTCTTACTTTCACTACTTTCTGCTTATCATTGTCTTTTCCTTTTAACTTAGACCTACTCTTTGACCATGAAATGATTTTCTTTCTTGTCAAGGCTTATCCTCCTCATTTATCCTCAAGCCCATGTCTTCATCCTTTGGGGCCTTCCTTCATCTATTGTTCCATACTTTATCCCATCTTTCACTTGTATCATCAATAGCTCCCTCTTCGCTACTACTTTTTTCTCAGCCTAAAAACATGCTCAAGTTTCCTCTGTCTTAAAAAAACAAAAACAAAAGTAACCACGAAGTCAAAGCCGTAATACTTGTACAGGTTATTATTTACTGCCTTCTCTTAACTATCTGCCTATCTCTTGCTTTTTGCAGTATATTTTGGTGTTCTATTACTTTGCTAAAACTACTATCTAAAGCTGTTCTTCTAATCTCCCCTTCTAGTTGGAGAGTTTCTTTTTCAGTTTCTTTGCAGAATTTTCTGTTTTCCTTTGTTCCTCATTCTTGACACTCTTTTTGATCTCTTTCTACTCTATTCTGTTCTGATATTACTGCTAGATTCATCTTTCTTAAGTTTAATCCTGGACATATTACTTTCCTGATCAAAACTCATCAGTGGTTTCTCACTTTTTTTTATGAAGTTAGCATTAATTTCCTACCAATCTGGATTCATTTTTTTTTTATGATGTGGCATCACTTCATACATCCTTATACACATCTAAAAAAGAAAGTCGTTTTTCCCTTTGTGCGCGTTAGCAAGTTTCCCAGTCTTATATAATGCTTCTCCTCTTGTGTTTCCCTTTTCTTAATCTCTGCTTGTTGAGATCTTACCCTTTATGAGAGGCAGTTTCAAAAGCTTCTCCTGAAGGATTTTCTGATCCTACAAATCTAATGTACTTTCTCCTTTGTATGACCTCTGATTTTTTGTTTGATGTCTATTGAATGGATCTCTTTCTGCTTTGTAGTGTAGTCATTTAGTTGTGACTCCTGTACTCCTACAAGGATTTTCTGATCCTGCAAATCTAATGTACTTTCTCCTTTCTTTGACCTCTGATTTTTTGTTTGATGTCTATTGAATGGATCTCTTTCTGCTTTGTATTGTAGTCATTTAGTTGTGACTCCTGTACTCCTACTCCCGCTGTGTTTAAATTCTTTGAAGAAAAATTCCTTCAGGGAGAGAAGAGCTGGCAAGCTATTGCAGACCTACCCTTGTGTTTGTATCTTCTATCCGAAGAACAGTGACACTGCTCCAACGTAGGGTGGGTAGGAGGTGGACAGGCAGGCACTAAAGTGTCCAAAATCACATGGGAGAGACAGAATTCAGAACTACCTAGGCCTGAATGAGCAGTGGGAGGGACCAGTAACGGTATCCAAAAGCAGTAACTGTAGCTGAAGGAGGACTCCCCAAGAGCCGCTGTGGTCTTCGTGAGTAGAGGACCCACCTGTTAGAAAGCCATGGTCTAGGAGGGAGGGAGCCAGGAAGTAGATATCCTGACCCTTTCCCCATTCTGCCTTCTAACCTGGTGCTACAGTGGCTAAACCTAGTGGTAGAGTGCAGGGGAGCTTGTTGATGTTGCTGCTGCTGCTGCTAAGTCGCTTCAGTCGTGTCCGACTCTGTATGACCCCATAGACAGCAGCCCACCAGGCTCCCCCATCCCTGGGATTCTCCAGGCAAGAACACTGGAGTGGGTTGCCATTTCCTTCTCCAATGCATGAAAGTGAAAAGTGAAAGTGAAGTCGCTCAGTCGTGTCTGACTCTTAGCAACCCCATGGACTGCAGCCCACCAGGCTCCCGTCCATGGGATTTTCCAGATGAGACTGAGTCCAAAAAAGTCAGTCTCCTGGTGCTTAAATTGGTGTGTAAAAGGACAGAGTGTGAATCTGTATGGAGAGGGACAATTTCCAGTTAAAAAATGGAAGTTATAGATAATCTATATTGGTAATATCGGACTCAGATGGAGTCACAGGGCATGTCTGGGCCAATGACTGAGCAAAAAAAAGATTTTGCATTGGCATTTTAGGCCCAGAATCAATTAGGAAATCTACAGTAAACAGACAGAATGACTGCAGCTAATTCTTGGATCTAATTTTAGGCATTGGTGAAATAATGTCATGAGCATTGACTAGCATCTGCTAAAGGCAATAATTTCCTATTATGATGAGGCACAACAGATCTTTCCCTTTGGGGTAGAGAAAAATCATGTACTTGCTTACTGGAAAGAGTCAGGGAAGAAATCAGCCCAGCAGTGTTGTTTTGGAGAGACTGGCTGCCCGGAGTTTGCTAGAGGAAACGAAAGACCTGAAGACTTACCAGGGAACAAAGTGCTTTCACAGTGGGCACAAGCAGAGAAGGTCACTAGGTAGACCAGATTAAGATGTATAATTTAGTGTGTGGCATCTGCAGAGCTGCTGTGTGTTAGTCAAAGCAGAGTGAGGCAGTGCTGCTTGAAACAGGTCTATGAACTCAGCATGGAATTGTGTATAATCCCACTTCATAGTCCTTTCTTTATTTTTTTTAAATTTTATTTATTTTATTTTTGGCTACACTGGGTCTTTGTTTTGCTTTGCAAAGGCTTTTTCTCATTGCTGTAAGTGAGGGCTGTTCTTCGTTGTGGTGCACAGGCTTCTCACTGCAGTGACTTCTCTTGTGATGGAGCTCAGGCTCTAGAGGGTGCAGTCTTCAGTAGTCATAGTACATGGGCTTAGATGCTCTGTGGCATGTGGGATCTTCTGAGACTGAACCCATGTCCTCTCCATTGGCAGGCGGATTCTTATCCACTGCACCACCAGGGAAGTCCCTTTCCTTGTATTTTGCTTTTTTTCTTTTTTCCACTCCTAAGACTGACAGTTCCTTTGCTCTGGCTTCTCAGATGGAAAATACATGAAATGATCCGACATTGTACTGTACTCTGACTTGTTAGTGGATTGTCCCAGAGACGCTTTTGCCCTGCTCAGAAGCCTTCTTTTGATGTGGAGCATCCTGGAGTGCTGAGGTTGAAGTTCATTTGTTCAAGGCAGACTTCTGCAAAAAGGAAGCAGTTTGTAGTTTTTTGGTCATCTTGTAGGTATCACCAAGTAGTATTTTCGGTTAGTGGATTGGAAGCTTAGAAATTAAATTTCTCGTGTTACAGAGGACCTAAAATTTGAAGGAAGAAAGAACATGAGGTATGTTTATCCAGATCCAGACACTGGCAGGGATGCTAGACTGATGGCTGAATTCTGATAGTCTGTTCTTGACTGAGAGAGGGAGATTTAGGGAGAACCACAGATAGTTACTCCATGCTCCAAAAGCAGTTCTATAATTATTCACTGATGATAGTAGGGGATGTACACAATGAGTTTTTTTGATAAAAATAATTTCAAACTGTGGAAGAGAATGGGGAAGTAAGTTTGAAAATGTTTGTATTTCTTTGCAACCATCTATCTTAAATTTGGATGTTCCAATGATTCTAAAATTCATCCTTGGACCAGAAAACATGAAATTATCTTTTCTTTTCCATGAGTTTCCTCTAAGATGCACTGTGGTTGCCAAATTCAAGCAAGTTGGATTGTCTTTGTGCCACTAGGATATCAAAACGTGTGTTCTTGTGCACTCAGTGGAAGTACTTGTTCTTTTCAACAAATTCTCCCTTATTATTAAACTATTGTTCTCAGTCCCTACCTTCCACTGCAGATAATGTTTTTTGCCTGAAATTTTTTGTTAAATGATAAGGCCCAGAGAGAGAAGAAATAGGAACACCTTCTCTATGATCATTGGAAGCTCAGGAATTCTGAACACATGGCATGAACATTTAAATCTGGATTTGGACCCCCAGAATCTGGTAGAATAATATTTCATCTTGGAAGCAGCAACACCTCTGTGACGCTAAAAAAAATTTTTTTTCAGGACTGTAAGAATGAAACTCTTCTCTTTGACAATTCATGGGGACTTCTTTTTGCCAAGTATCCTGCCATGCACCACAGCCAGTGTTGAGATCTATAACCTCAAAGTCACACCTTTCATTTTCTATGCCCCTATGTTTTGATCCCTGGTTGAAATGGTCTCCATCATGGTATGATACCATGTGATTTTTACTATTTTTATGGTATTTCTCTGCAAAAGAAATGTAGTAAAGATAATTGTAGAGGAAAATGTAGCAGGTCTTTGAGAAGGGATGATAGATAAAGCTGAAACTAAGAATTTATGGATGCAACTGGATATGTGACTTCTGTTACTCTCAGAGAAGGGAGAAAGAAACTTCTGCCATTAATAGGATTGGGTTGGCCAAAAGTTCAATCCGTATCACAGGTTTTTCCATAACACCTTACCAATATTATGGAAACCCTATGGTTTAATATAGCTTTAGCTTCTGAGATGTGGGTTTTAGTTTGGCTACACTGATTGAAAGATTTAAATCTAGAGTTTATAAACTTACAATAAAAGCATAATAATTTAGACTATTGAACTTTAGTTTATTTAGATACAAAATTTGGGAGTTAACTTACTTCTTATCTCTTTCCAGCCTCTTTTGCAGTTTCTTTTTCCTCCATTTATTCCTTTAATATCTGTGTTCCCAGTGCTATACTCTGTAACCGTTTCTCAGTCTGTATACTCTCCTTGAGTAACTTCATCCAAACCCGTGACCCATCCAAACTCCATACTGTTTGCATCCTGGTTCTTTGTATTGCTGAGTAGTTTTGAGTTGCATCCTGAATATTTGGAATATTATACACTCTGAGTAATGTTTTCCCCTTTTCAGGCAGCCAACCTGGTTTAGCTCAAGCTGAAAGTTCCAATCAGTCTTCTGTTGGTTGTGGTTTTAATGTCAACATTCGGAGCTTTTTCAGTGTTCTTTGGGGCTTTCCCATGCACATGCTACCCAGTTGCACCTGTAGGAGGGTAGCATGCAGGATCCTAGTTTCCTGCTGTTGCTGCCAAGTCGCTTCAGCCGTGTCCGACTCTGTGCGACCCCATAGACGGCAGCCCACCAGGCTCTGCCATCCCTGGGATTCTCTAGGCAACTGGGGATCAAATTGGGACCCCAGCATTGAAAGAATGGAGTCTTAACCACTGAACCACCAGGGAAGTCCTGGAGCTCTATCTCTTAGTCCAAAGGTCTGTCTGTTAGTTTTTTGTTTATTTTCTTTCCCAAAATCTTTTGAATGCTGCTTAGGATCAGGTCCCGGACTGTAGCCCACCAGGCTCCTCTGCCCATGGGATTCTCCAGGCAAGAATGCTAGAATGGGTTGCCATTTCCTTCTCCAGGGGATCTTCCAGACCCAGGGATCCAATCTGGGTCCCCCACATTGCAGGCAGATTCTTTACCATCTGAGCCACTAGGGAAGCCCTATAACTGTAGTCTTAGCCCTTGTTGGGCTAGTCTCCACTTTGATTCTGGAGTGATCTTTCTATAATACAAATCTAAATAAGCAGCATGCCTTGCTTAGGATTCTTTAATGATTCGCTATGGCTCCTGGGATGTTCCGGCTCCTTAGCCTGTGTTCAGTCAGTCTTTTAACACACGTCTAGTCCCCAGTGCCCAGCTTGGAGAAAATGTAGTTTCCCAAGAGCATGGAACAAATTCCTGTTTCCGTTTTTTTTTTTCTTCCCTCTCTATTCTGCACCTCCCTGGCCTTAGACATGGGCACCAAAAAGAGCATTCTGTATTGAAATTTCTATGTGTGTTTTTTTTTTTTTTAATAGTAGCTTTATGCCTTGAATTGTGGTTTTATTGCTATAAAATCCAATCTCATAATTTCCTAAAACTTGGCTTTAGTTTCCCAACCATGACTAATATACATAATACTAACCATGACATTTTCTCCATGTGTATAATCAAGACTTATAAAGACAAGGAGAAAAAAGTAGTTAACCCTATAAAAGAGCACTGTATGTTTATAATTTTCACAAAAGATACAGCCTTCATATGAGTCTGTTCATCTTTATTTTCTGTATTAGAATTTTTAAGAGTTCTACTTGACAGGTACAGATGCAATGAGTTTCTGGTGCCCTGACCCTGAATTATATTGCTTAAGGGACAGCCTTAGAGAACAGCATTTTGTCTGATCAGACATGCCAAAACATGAGTAGTAAAAGTAGCGAGATATATTTGAAGAAATAATGTTAGTAATACCAAGCTAGCAAAATAAAGGAACTCTTCTATTCAAATTTCTTGAAAAATTAGTTCAGCATTAGAAGGCAGTAAATAAGGAGCCACTTTACCTACAAAGCCGTGAAATGACACAGATCTAGGTTTTATTCTTCCTTCTTTTGAGCCATATGGCCTTAGACCAGGTCCTTAATCTCTCTGAATTTTAATTTCTTCATCTGTAAAATGGAAATATGTTTGTTAAATGAGATAGCAAAATAAAAGTGTGCACATGTATATATTCAATATATACATAGAATTCCCTCTCTTAGGGCATAGACTTTTAAAATAGGCAGTCATGGTTTCATCTGAAATCATAGCATGAACTTTGTGCTGCTACTTTGAACAGATTATGCTGCTGCTGCTAAGTCACTTCAGTCGTGTCCGACTCTGTGCGACCCCAGAGATGGCAGCCCACCAGGCTCCCCTGTCCCTGGGATTCTCCAGGCAAGAACACTGGAGTGGGTTGCCATTTCCTTCTCCAATGCATGAAAGTGAAAAGTGAAAGTGAAGTTGCTCAGTCATTCCCAACTCTTAGCGACCCCATGGACTGCAGCCCACCAGGCTCCTCTGTCCATGGATTTTCCAGGCAAGAGTACTGGAGTGGGGTGCCATTGCCTTCTCCGTGAACAGATTATATATATATATTTAAAAAAAACTTTGACTCTTCCCCTTCTCCCACATCACACACTTGTTCTAATCCAGGGAAACTGAGAGGGTAAGAACTAGAGGAGAGTGATGCTTGAAGGCAAAACAAGACCTTTCCCATCTTTGTGCAACTTAGAATAATAGCACTTCAACAGCTTCACTTCAGTTCTTTTGACAATTCCTAGGTTGAACTCAGTGCTCAGCATCATGAAGAGTGGATATTGGCAGCTATGCAGTTGCTTTTATAACTGGTTGTTTATGACTGTTTTACCACTTCTGAATTAAAAAAACCACCTCCAAAGTGTGTTCTTAGATATATTCAGAGAGTTTGTACTATTAAGTATTAAGAATCTATATACATAGGCACCTTTAAGAAAGGCCAGGAATGAACATTTTAGACAAGTTTTAGGCAGTGGCACCCCACTCCAGTACTCTTGCCTGGAAAATCCCATGGATGGAGGAGCCTGGTAGGCTGCAGCCCGTGGGGTCGCTGAGGGTCAAACACGACTGAGCGACTTCACTTTCACTTTTCACTTTCATGCATTGGAGAAGGAAATGGCAACCCACTCCAGTGTTCTTGCCTGGAGAATCCCAGGGACAGGGGAGCCTGGTGGGCTGCCGTCTCTGGGGTCACACAGAGTCGGACACGACTGAAGTGACTTAGCAGCAGCAGCAGCAGCAGCAGCAGAGATATTATAGTTGAATGAGAACAATCCCACAGAAAGCCGTGAGAGAGGCAGGGCCTCAGCTGGCCTCCCATTTCTTCTTTGCTTCCTCTTTTCTTGCCCTTTAACCCCTATGAGTACCCCAAGTCCTTCTGGAACTTCTGGGTTGACCAGATGGTTACTTTTTTCTTTTTTTTTTTTCTTTTTACCTTCATTTTATCCTTCTTATTTTCATATGTCTTCAGTAAGGAGTCTCTGTTAAAAGACTCTTCCTCCTTTCTCTCTTCCTACACTCAAAATGTAGTTTTATGTACAGACCTGAGATGTCACTGAAGACATCAATGTTTAATAAATGGTTATTGTGTTACCCTTCCCGGGGGATTTGTTTTTAAGCTTGGAAGTCCTGAAGACTGGGCAGTGCCTTCATTTGAGAAATGAAGTATCATAATATAGAATTCTAAACTCATGATTGTGTGGAGGGATGTTAGCCAAAGAGATGCCCCTGGGATACTTCACATCACAGGAGAGAGCAGCTGCCTTCCCCATCAATGTGACATTTCAGCCACTTTGACGGTGAAGTCATTGATTGAAAGTCCACACAGGGCCAGCAATGGCTTACAGATTTTTCCTTTTTCTCTGCCATTCCATTTGACTTCAGATAGGCAAGAAGTAGGAAAACAAAAAAACAAACAGAGAACCTGATTAAGATGCCTGAGTTACTTCTTTTAAATTTAAAATTAAGCATTTTCACTTTTAGCTCTTTTAGCAGAATTCATGAATTGTGTCCAGAAGAGACGTCAGATTTGTGGCTAATATCTTTCCTCCGTATTTCTTTAAGTTAAATAGAATGTGTGTTAGTTGCTTGTCATGTCTATTTGTGACCCCATGGACAGTAGCCCACCAGGTACTTTGTCCATGGGATTCTCCAAGCAAGAATACTGGAGTGGGTTGCCATTTCCTACTCTAGGGGATCTTCCTGACCCAGGGATGGAACCCAGGTCTCTTGCATTGCAGGCAGATTCTTTACCATCTGATCCATAATCTCAAATCTTAGAAGGTGCTTCTTGGGGAGTAAAAAGGTTTGACTCATTTTTGCAAAGTAACCTTCCAAATCCGAGTTACTAAAATGCCTATGTTTTCTAAGGATCTCAAAGATCCCTCTCCTCAGGATTTCTGGGAGGTATGTTACCTCTGTTTTATAGAAGAACCTAAACAAAACCTTGAGAAGTTGAGAGACCTGCTTAGGGTATACATTAAGTTCCCACATAGGGCAAAGGGGCAAAGGGACTTTTGTCTTGGGGCTAATATTAGAGCATTCTCCTATTCTCAGCTGTAGAAAAGCTTTGCTAGTCAAGGGTGGGCTGGGAGCGGGGAAGAGGTTACAATCAGCCTTCTGGCTGATGTCTTGAGTTGATTGAGGTCAGCCAGAGAGGAAGGGTAAGACCGGTAATGCTTTGATTTCTGTCGGTATGTGATTCCTGCAGACTGTTAGACTAGCCGCTTTCCTCCCGTTTCCCTCACAGGCAGTCTGGTTGCTGGAGATGACTGTCAGCTGCTTTCCCCACACTGCCACCATCACATGCCCCACCACTGAAGCCTCAGAAGCCTGACCACAGACCAGCATCTCCGAGGCATGAATAATTAGGTAGGCATAATGGAAGGCACTCACTGCACCCTCCAATTGCGTAAACCCATTACCGAACTCTGCTACATCAGCTTCTATCTTCCAAGGGGTGAAGTCAGAGGATTTTCGTACAAGGACACTGTAACTCTAGACAGAGCCAGTAAAGGGTTTCATAACTGCTACCAAGTCAGGGAGGGGTCCGACATCCACAGCCTCAGTCTGCAGCCGAATGAACATCCAGGCGACATCTTTTTCAAGCCGACTCCCACGAAAGACATTCTGACTGAGCTGTACAAACTCACTGCTGAGAGGGAGAGACTGCTGGCTGGTCTGCTGAGCTCAGACCACATCCTGGGGATTACGATGGGGAACCAGGAGGGGAAGCTGCCTGAACTCTCTGTGAGCCTGGCCTCCGAGGATGACTGTTTCCAGAGTGCTGGTGACTGGCTGGGGGAGCCCGCCGTGGGCTGTCTCAACAAGAGGAGCTCCCACAGGAACAAAAAGGCCCGGAGGTTTGGTGGAAGGAGAGAGAGCTTTGAGGGGCTCTCTCAAAGCTCCCTGCAGAAGAGGACAAGAAGAAAGGGGCATGGAGGACAGGAACTGGTTCCTCTGCTGGGGAAGGACCAGGTCTATTCCAGCAGTTCCCTTCCTCTGTCTCGAACAAGGCCTCATCTTTGGCTTCTGGAGGAGAGAGGCAACTTGCTCCTCAATGGGGCGCTTACTTCATCCCTGCAGAGGAGAGAGAGATGCACCCTAGAGGTCCCCAGGACACTGGATGCTGACTCTGGCTCGGGAAGCATCAAGAAGCCTTCTGAAGATGCGGGGATGGGAAGAGGTGGGCTGCCCCCTGACTGCAGCTCCACAGAGCCAGGGGATGATAGAGCTAGAGAGCTGAAGAGAACCCCTCGCAGGCTGGTGCATCAGCAAACAGGCTTGAGTGAACGTCACAAGGAGCCTGAGAAAGAACCAGAGGCAGAGAGAGGCCGGAGAGCGAAGGCTGCTGAGTGGACTCATAGGAAGAAGCCTGTCTCCAGAGTGGTGGCCAGAGTCCAGGATCTGTCCACTCAGGTACAGCGAGTAGTCAAAACTCATCCTGAGGGTGAGGGAAAGATTGCCCCTGGCCTAGCAGCCCCAGCTGAGTTTATACCAGGCGCAGACTTGCTTACCCTCCCGGGAGCTGAGGCTGGAGCTTGGGGAGCCAGGGACCTGGACAAGGAACAGCAAAGGGACAGGTCATGGCAGCCATCAGCTGGGGAATGCCCCCCAGCCAGCACTGAGGGGGCTGTGAACAAGGTCCTCCTGAAGGTGATAGAGAGCGAGAAGTTAGATGATGCCGCTGAAGGCAAACGGCTGGGCTTTCCCTTTGGCACGATTGGCGCCCACACCCTCCCAGAAACCAGGAGCAGGAGGGGAGCTGGGCTTGGAAGAGGCAGCCGTAAAACCTTGTTTCTGGATCTGCCCCGTGGTGGCGTGGACCCTGGAAGTGATGAGAAAAGGCTGCCCCCACCAGTGCTGGCTGCTCTTGGCACAGTAATTAATAATTCAGCCTTTCCACCCAGCACGCGCAAACGGATGTCACCTGTTCCCTCACCTCTCTCTCCAAGGCTCCCCAGCCCTCAGCAGCATCACAGGATCCTCCGGCTCTCCTCACTGCCTGGAGAGGGGGAAGCCGCTCTTGATGACTCTCTTTCTGGAAGGAGCCGTGCTTTCTCTGGGTCCCTCTCTGCAGACACCTTGGAGCCACCATCCTCTGCCAAGGTCACGGAGACCAAAGGGGCCAGCTCGACCTCCCTCAGAGTGGGCCAACCTCGGTTGGTGCCCGGGGAACCTTTGGAAAAGACCTTGGGGCCCGGGAGGACCACAGCTCAGCCCCAGCACCAGTCACCTCCAGGTTAGTCCCGGTTTAAAATGCTTTACATGTGTTCACAGGCGACCCACAGGTAATCTGATTGTGCTATTCAGAGACTGGCTAATTAACAATGAATTGATATTCCTTGGCCAAGTCAATTCACCTTGTAACAGTACAGCTGGGAGTGTTATTAAGGAGTGTGGAGGTGGTGTTGACTTATGGGGTTAGGGGTGTAGTTGCTTCTAGAAGCAATATTTTGTAAATGCCTTAAATTTTTTCATTTGTTTTGGCATGCTCTAAAGCTGCCTCCATGGTTGCTGAACATAGGACTCTCAAAGGAAACAGGACTGGGCAGAAAGAGGTAGCAACTTGTCACTGCCTTTGATGCTAATTGGCCCCTTGACCTAAATTCTGCTCTTCACTCTGCTGGGGTAGCCTGGATTTGTTGGGATTCTCTAAGAGTGGAAGCATACTGTGTCTTTGCTCCTCTATTGTCAGAGGTTTCAGGGTTTGGTTTTGCTTCTTTATAGTGATCTCTTTTGTAAGTGGTCTAATTTTACGACAAAAACTTTTTTTTTAATACTAGAAGAGGGATGAATTCCTTCTAACTTGAAGAAACTTGGTTCAGATGTTCTGGTTTTTTTTTTTAACTCTTTTTTTTATTTCTCAAATAAGCACAAAATAATGTTTATCCTGAAGTTATGTTTTATATATGAGTTTTTGCTGTTACTGGTATAACATCATGTCTTATGCAGAAGGTGCTAAAGAGCTAATTTGGCTTGTATGTTTCATGTGATTTAAAATTTTACATGAAAATAGTTCTGGTGGTTCTATAAGTGGGTTCAATAAGACCCCAAAAGACAGTTTATTAAGTGCCACTCCTGTATTCACACAATGTTCTGGTCCAGTGCGGCCAGGTGCTCAGGGTATTGCATGCCTTTGTGTAGGTAATAGGTTCTTTTTCAGTAGTCATTTCACAGCACATGGTCAATGCTTTGTTTAGGCTTGTAATGTAACATAGAGTCACTTAAAGGTTAGAGGAAACATCATGTGAAATTTCTGAGATAAAAATATCTATCTAGGAAGGAGGAATTTAAAAAGCTTCTGTTCATTTTGAACTCTTGCCATTTTATAAATTTCTCTAAATCACTGATCCGGGGTGTGATTCTTTAAAGTGTAGTAAATGTTCTTCATTTTGTGTTTGTGGTATACTGCTCTTGGTTTGATGAAACTTGCTACTTCCTAATAGAACCAAACTGCTTCATCAGCAGAGTCGTAGAATTGTAGATTCTATGTAGATCATGTGTCATAGAACACTAGTGATGAAAATCCTTTCTCTGTGTGAATGCTGGAGCCTTTGAAATACTGGGAAAGGAAGCTCTCTGCAATTATTAGACAGAGACTTCTAGAGACTGGGCATGCAAGAGCCATCCCAACCCCAAAGGCTCTTTTTAAAAGTCACACTAAATCCTACGACTGGGTGTGCCACTTCTCCAGAAACTGCATTAAGTACACTGAACTTCAGTAAATGTCCCCCCATCCCAACTTAGAATTATCTTTTTATTTTGTTGTCCTTTTTCTATTAAAAAAAAAAGATATTATAAAAGTTCTATTGCATCTGGGTCAAGGTAGGCACACAGAGGACATTCAGTTTCTCTGATGACTGACCTTGAACTCACTGGAGGGCCAGTTCAACAGATGGTCACCCTTTCACAAGACCTCTCCATACGATTGCTCAGAACCATTCCCTTTTCTTTGGCCCCAGCCTTCTGCTGGGATCTTCACAGCACTTTAGGATCCAGTCATTAGAATCATGTGAATTCCTTGGCAGGAAGACTGCCTGTGCTTCTAACATTTTATTTAAAAAAGGCATTGGAAGGCAGAAAAATGGGAGCAGGAAAAACCTTGTTTTTCTGGCATGGGTAACTTCTCTTTTGCTGGGACCTTCCTCTGGGACATCCAAACATTGTTTCTTATCATCATCCTTCTTGAAAAGTGTGAAGGGAGGGAGTTCTCCAGATACTATTTTTAATCTGTATCTTGTGTTCCTGTCTCCTGGCTCCCATCAGTCCCCCTTCTCTGTGGCCATGAGTCCTCATTGTTCTATGGATCCTTCAGTGATTTTCAGCAGCTGGTGGGTCCACACAGGGAGAATTTTCCTGCTTCCAGCTGCCTTTGTGTTTCATTTCACTTCTACCTCCATATCCCAACGGAGGCCTCAGACAGCCCCACGTGAGGGTGGGTCATTCATTTACCATCAGCCAACAGTAGCCCTTTATCTGAGTCCAATTCCCACCTTTCTCCCACGTTAGCTATTAACCAAGTCGAGTTTATGGTCTGTAGACATTTATTTCCTGTGGAAATAGCATCTAGGCATTTAATTGAAGTGATGCGATTAAGGTTATTGAAAGTGCTTATTAACTACTCAAGTAAGAGATTAAGTCTGGCAAAATAATGAGATCTGTTTCCAGTTGGAGGGCTCTTTAGTGTTATGGGCAAGTAGTAATTCCCAGGAAAGACTGAAACCTGCTTCTCCTTCTCACAAGACCAGGCAGTGAAAGCCAACATTACCATCCACACAGGAAATAGCATGACCGCTCTTGGTCCACCTCCTCTTGGCTTTGTAATTTTCCTTACTTTTCATTCCCAGGTCTGTGCACAGGAATTTCTTGTCTGATGGTGATATGATCAAACAGAGAATATGCTAACAATGGATGGTGGCCAGATTTGTCTTCTGTGGTCCTCCTCTTCCCACACCCTCATCCTCCCCTCACTGCCACCCTGGTTTTATGGAAACTGCGGTATGTTATGTTCCCAAGCCTTTGTGGAATGTAGTATTTTCTCAAGCCTGAGGGACTCTAGTTGTGTTGACCTGCATAGTGATATCCTTAGGGCCGGGATTCCCTTCTGTTTTTCTGGCCTTCTTTTACCTTTGATCTGAAATAGACCCTTTTAATGCCGGAAGAATCACATGGAACTTGGGTTACCGTACTCAGGAAGATCCCCAGTGCTGCAGTGCTCTGCTCAGCAATCTCATGATCTTTCTCCTTTGAAGTTACTGAGGTGGTGATGGAGCCACATGCCCCAGGCATAGTTCCTTTTGATATTGTGAATCATTTGACCAGTGTTTGTGCCCGTCAGAAGATGTAATTAATGTCAACTGATTAAGGATTGAGAGGCATATTTATAGTAGATTTTGTTGTATCTAATGCTACTGTCAAAGCTTTGATTTCTTTTTGGACAACATTATGGGAAGTAGATATCAATTCCCCCTGTATTGATATTGAGGTTTGATAAATCCCAATAAAATTTTTAAGAAGCTCCACAACACTAATGGCTATATCCAGCCATTGAAGCTGACTACTAAAAGTATGTAACACATAGAAAATGATCTGTAATTTATGTTGACAGAAAGTAAGATCAGGGCTTCCCTAGTGGCTCAGTGGTAAAGAATCTGCCTGCCAGTGAAGGAGACACAGGTTTGATCCCTGATCCGGGAAGGTTCCACATATAATTGAAACTATATGTAACTTTGACCTACCAACCCTGTTTTAGGACTTTAGGTCACAGAAATAGATGCACTAGTAAGAATATATGTATAAGGTTGTTTATTGCAACCTTGTGTGTAGTAGCCAAAGCAGCTGGAAAGAAAAATGGAGTGTCAATCAATAGAGAAATGGCTACATAAATTTAAATATATTTAATCTCTAAAGAATGGAACTAGATATTTAGCAAGTTGAAAAATAAGGTAGAGTATGCTCTGTTTTTCTAAAGACAACAAATCACACTCCTTTCTATATCTGAGTATATATGTTTGATATGGGTTTGAATATCATGGAAACAGTGTAAAGAAAGATAGTCCAAGGTGTTCACATTCTTTATCTAAGGGCAAGGCAAGGTGAAGGTGAGTGAGGGGAAGGGGAAGGAACCAGAAGTCCTGAGGAAGAGCATTGACTTTTCTTTACATGTTTTAACACTGGTTGTAATGAATGTGTCACTTTCATGATTTTTAGAGTTGTTGTTGTTCAGTTGCTAAGTAGTGTCTGACTCTGTGACCCCATGAACTGCAGCATGCCAGGCTTCCCTGTCGTTCACTATCTCCCTAGGTTTGCTCAAACTCATGTTCTTTAAGTCAGTGATGCCATCCACCATCTCATCCTCTATTACCTTCTCTTCCTTCTGCTCTCAATCTTTCCCAGCATCAGGTTCTTTTCCAGTGAGTCAGCTCTTCACATTAGGTGGCCAGATTATTGGAGCTTCTGCTTCTGCATCAGTCTTTCTATTGAATATTCGGGGTTGATTTCCTTTATGATTGACTGATTTGATCTCCTTGCTGTCCAAGGGACTCTCACGAGTTTTCTCCAGCACCACAGTTCGAAAGTATCAGTTCTTTGGTGCTCAGTCTTGTTTATGGTCCAACTCTCTGGAAAAAACATAGCTTTGGCTATATGGATCTTTGCTGGCAAAGTGATGTCTGTGTGTGTGTGGTTTTTTTTTTTTTAATTTATTTTTTTATTGAAAGATAGTTGTTTTACAGAATTTTCTTGTTTTCTATCAAACCTCAACATGAATCAGCCATAGGTATACATATATTCCCTCCCTGTTCAACTTCCCTCCCATCTCCCTTCCCATCCCACCCCTCTAGGTTGACACAGAGCCCCTGTTTGAGTTTCCCAAGCCATACAGCAAATTCCCATTGGCTATCTATTTTACATATGGTAATGTAAGTTTCCATGTTACTCTTTCCATACATCTCACCCTCTCCTCCCCTCTCCCCAAGTCCGTAAGTCTATTCTCTATGTCTTTTTCTCCATTTCTGCCCTGTAAATAAATTCTTCAGTACTATTTTTCTATATTCCGTATATGTGCATTAGAATACAATATTTATCTTTCTCTTTCTGACTCACTTTATTCTGTATAATAGGTTCTAGGTTCATCTACCTCATCAGAACTGACTCAAATGTGTTACCTTTTATGGCTGAGTAATATTACATTGTGTATATGTACCACAAATTCTTTATCCATTCATCTGTCCATGGACATTTAGGTTGCTTCCATGTTCTAGCTATTATAAATAGTGCTGCAGTGAACAATAGAATACTTGGTTTCCTCAGGGTATATGCCTAGGAGTGGGATTGCTGGGTCAAAGAGTCGGACATGACTGAGCGACTGATCTGATCTGATGGTGGTTTTATTCCAAGTTTTTTATGGAATCTCCATACCGTATTCCATAGTGGTTGTATCAATTTACATTCCCACCAACAGTGCAAGAGCGTTCCCTTTTCTCCACACCCTCTCTAGCATTTATTGTTTGTAGACTTTTTGATGATGGCCATTCTGACCGGTGTGAGGTGATATCTCATTGTGGTTTTGATTTGCATTTCTCTAATAATAAGTGATGTTGGGTATCTTTTCATGTGTTTGTTAGCCATCTGTATATCTTCTTTGGAGAAATGTCTGTTTTTCCCACATTTTGATTGGGTTGTTTGTTTTTCTAGCATTGAGCTGTATGAGCTGCTTGTATATTTTGAAAATAAATCCTTTGTCAGTTGTTTCATTTGCTATTTTTTTCTCCCATTCTGAGGGTTGTCTTTTCACCTTGCTTATAGTTTCCTTTGCTGTGCAAAAACTTTTAAGTTTAATCAGGTCCCACTTGTTTACTTTTGTTTTTATTTCCATTACTCTAGGACGTGGGTCATAGAGGATCTTGCATTGATTTATGTCATCAAGGGTTCTGCTTATGTTTTCCTCTAAGAGTTTTATAGTTTCTGGGCTTACATTTAGGTCTTTAATCCATTTTGAGATTATCTTTGACTATGGTGTTAGAAAGTGTTCTAATTTCATTCTTTTTTTTTTTTTGATGCTTTTTTTTTTTTTAATTTACAATATTGTATTGGTTTTGCCATACATTCTTTTACATGTAGCTGTCCAGTTTTCCCAGCACCATTTATTGAAGATGCTATCTTTGCCCCATTGTATATTCTTGCCTCCTTTGTCAAAAATATGGTACCCATAGGTGCAGGGGTTTATTTCTGGGCTTTCTATCTTATTCCATTGGCCTATATTTCTGTTTTAGTACAAATACCATACTGTCTTGGTGACTGTAGCTTTGTAGTATAATCCGAAGTCAAGAAGGTTGATTCCTCCAGCTCCATTCTTCTTTCTCAAGACTCTTTTGGCTATTCGGGGTCTTTTGTGTTTCCATATGAATTGTGTAATTTTTTGTTCTAGTTCTGTGAAAAATGCCATTGGTAATTTGGTAGGGATTGCACTGAATCTGTAGATTGCATTTGGTAGTATAGTCATTTTCACAATATTGATTCTTCCTACCCAGGAACATGGACTAGCTCTCCATCTGTTTATGTCATCTTTGATTTCTTTCATCAGTGTCATAATTTTCTGTGTATAGTTCTTTTGTCTCCTTAGGTAAGTTTATTCCTAGATATTTAATTCTTTTTGTTGCAATGGTGAATGGGATTGATTCCTTAATTTCTCTTTCTGATTTTTCATTGTTAATATATAGAAATGCAAGTTATTTCTGTGTATTGATTTTATATCCTGCAACTTTGCTAAATTCACTGATTAGCTCTAGCAATTTTCTGATACTATCTTTAGGGTTTTCTATGTACAATACCATGTACAGTATCTGCAAACAATGAGAGCTTTACTTCTTCTTTTCCAATCTGGATTCATTTCTTTTTCTTCTCTGATTGCTGTAGCTAAGACTTCCAGAACTATGTTGAGTAATAGTGGTGAAAGTAGACACCCTTGTCTTGTTCCTGATCTTAGGGGGAGTGCTATCAGTTTTTCACCATTGAGAATAATGTTTGCTGTGGTCTTCTCATATATGGCCTTTACTATGTTGAGGTAGGTTCCTTCTGTGCCCATTTTTTGAAGAGTTTTAATCATAAATAGGTGCTGAATTTTGTCAAAGGCTTTTTCTGCATCTACTAAGATTATCATATGGCTCTTATCTTTCAATTTAATATGGTGTATCACATTGATTGATTTGCATATATTGAAGAATCTTTGCATCCCTGGAATAAACTCAACTTGGTCATGGTATATGAGCTTTTTGATGTGTTGCTGAATTTTGTTTGCTGAAATTTTGTTGAAGATTTTTGCATCTATGTTCATCAGTGATATTGGCCTGTAGTTTTCTTTTTTTGTGTTGTCTTTGTCTGGTTTTGGTATCAGGGTGATGGTGGCCTCATAGAATGTTTGGTAGTGTTTGGTAGTGTTCCTTCCTCTGTAATTTTTTGAAGAGTTTTAGAAGGATAGGCATTAACTCTTCTCTAAATGTTTGATAGAATTCTCCTGTGAAGCCATCTCGTCCCGGGCTTTTGTTTTTTGGGAGATTTTTGATCACAGCTTCAATTTCAGTGCTTGTAATCGGGTTGTTCATAATTTCTATTTCTTCCTGGTTCCATCCTGGATGATTGAACTTTTCCAAGAATCTGTCTATTTCTTCCAGGTTATTCATTTTATTGCCATATAATTGTTCATAATAGTCTCTTATAATCCTTTGTATGTCTGCATTGTCTGTTGTAACCTCTCCTTTTTCATTTCTAATTTTGTTGATTTGATTGTTCTCTTTTTTTCTTGAGTCTAGCTAAAGGCTTGTCAATTTTGTTTATCTTCTCAAACTACCAGCTTTTAGTTTTATCAATCTTTACTATTGTTTCTTTCATTTCTTTTGCATTTATTTCTGCTCAGATATTTATGATTTCTTTCCTTCTACTAATTTTAGGGGGTTTTTGTTCTTTGTTTTCCAGTTGTTTTAGGTGTAAAGTTAGGTTGTCTATTCGATGTTTCTCTTGTTTCTTGAGGTAGGATTGTATTGCTATAAGAAGTTGTCGTGTTTTCATTGTCATTTGCTTCTAGAAATTTTTTTATTTCCCTTTTGATTTCTTCAGCAACCTGTTGGTTATTTAGAAACGTGTTGTTTAATCTCCATGCGTTTGTGTTTCTTACAGTTTTTTTCTTGTAATTGATATCTAGTCTCATTGAGTTGTGGTTGGAGAAGATGCTTGATAATGATTTCAATTTTCTTAAATTTATTGAGGTTTGATTTGTGACCCAAGATGTGGCCTATCCTGGGGAATGTTCCATGTGCACTTGAGAAGAAGGTGTATTCTTCTGCATTTGGATGGAATGTCCTGAAGATGTCAATGAAATCCATTTCATCTAATGTATCATTTAAGACTTGTATTTCCTTATTAATTTTCTGTTTTGATGATCTGTCCATTGGTGTAGGTGGGTGTTAAAGTCTCCTACTATTATTGTGTTGATGTCTCTGTTTTTAATATTCTGTCTAGGTTTGTCTAGCTTTTCTTCCAAGGAGCAACCATCTTTTAATTTCATGGCTGCAGTCACTGTTCACAGTGATTTTGGAGCCCAAGAAAATAAAATCTGTCACTGTTACAATTTTTAAAGTATTACTGAACTAATTTTTAAAGAAAAATATACACCACCTATAGGGGTTGTGTGTGTGTATGTATGTTCTGGGGTGAGTGGTGAAGCTATACCACAATTTTCTGTGTCTTCCCCATGTTCTTTAAAGAAGCAAGAAGCTCAGTATTGAGGTTAGAGCACTGTTACAAAGGAATATGCAGGTTGCTAGTGAGCTATGACAGCCATGCTCCAGAAGGAATAGTCAGGAAAGCAGGATTAGATGAAAGGGAGCAATATCCAGAAACCAAGAGAAGAAGAAAGTTCAGAAAGGCTACTGAATCTCCTACACTGTTGGTTGCAATGTAAGCTTGTGCAGCCACTGTGGAAATACTATAGAGGTTCCTCAATTCAGTTCAGTTCAGTTGTTCAGTCGTGTCCGACTCTTTGAGACCCCATGTTCTGCAGCACGCCAGGCTTCCCTGCCCATCACCAACTCCCGGAACTTGCTTAAACTCATGTCCATCAAGTTGGTCATGCTATCCAACCATCTCATCCTCTGTCATCCCCTGCTCCTCCTGCCTTCAGTCTTTCTCAGCATCGGGGTCTTTTCCAATGAGTCAGTTCTTAGAATCAGGTGGCCAAAATACTGGAGCTTCAGCATCAGCATCAGTCCTTCCAATAAATGTTCAGGACTGATATCCTTTAGAATGGACTGGTTGGATCTCCTTGCAGTCCAAGGGACTCTCAAGTCCAAGTCTTCTCCATCACCACAGTTCAAAAGCATCAATTCTTTGGTGATCAGCTTTCTTTATGGACCGACTCTCACATCCATAATGACTACTGGAAAAACCATAGCTTTGACTAGACAGACCTTTGTCGGCAAAGTAATGTCTCTGCTTTTTAATATGCTGTCTAGTTTTTTCATAGCTTTTCTTCCAAGGAGCAAGCGTCTTTTAGTTTCATGACTGCAGTCTCCATCGGCAGTGATTTTGGAACCCCCCAAAATAAAATCTATCACTGCTTCCATTGCTTCTCCATCTATTTGCCATGAAGTGATGGTGCTGGATGCCATGATCTTTGTTTTTTGAATGTTGAGTTTCAAGCCAGAGGTTCCTCACAAACCCAAAACTAGATTTGTTGTATGATCCAGCAGTCTCACTCCTGGGTATATATCTGCACAAAACTGTAACTCAAAAAGATAAATGCATCCCTGTGTTCATAGCAGCAGTATTTGCAGTAGCCAGGACATGGAAACATGCTAAATGTCCATTGACAAAGGGATGGATAAAGAAGATGTGGTATGTATATGCAATGGAATACCTTTCAGTCATAAAAATGAATTAAATAATGCTATTTGCAGCAACATGGATGGACCTAGATTTTATCATATTAAGTGAAGTAAATCAGAAAGAAACAAAATACCATATGACATAACTTATATGTAGAATCTAAAATATGACATAAATGAAGTTATTTAAGAAACAGAAACAGACCCACAGATATAGCGAACAGACTTGTGGTTGCCAAAGGGGAGGTAGGGTAGAAGAGGGATGGCTTGGGAGTTTGGGATTAGTAGGTGCAAACTAGTATATATAGACTGGGTAAACAATGAAGACCTATTGTATAGCACAGGGAACTATTTCAGTATCCTGTAATAAACCATAATGGAAAAGAATGTATATATGTACATCATATATATATATATATATATACACACACATATATATAATATCTTTCCCAATTATATACATATGAAAAAATGTATATATATATATATATATGTGTGTGTGTGTGTGTGTGTGTGTAACTGATCACTTTGCTGTACATCAGTAATTAACACAACATTGTAAATCAACTATATTTCAATAAAATTAATTTTTTAAAAAATAAAGTCTTCTGGGTTAGACAGGGTCCTGCTGCTGCTGCTGCTGGTGCTAAGTTGCTTCAGTCATGTCCAACTCTGTATAACCCCATAGACAGCAGCCCACCAGGCTCCCCCATCCCTGGGATTCTCCAGGCAAGAACACTGGAGTGGGTTGCCATGGGTTGCCATTTCCTTAACAGGGAACAAATACCCAGGCCTGAGGAGCAAAGGAAGTGGGGATCAATGGAACCCAAACAGGGGAGCTTAAAGGGGAGGACCACATGACAGGGATGGCATCCTGTTGTGGAGGTACTTAGCAGAGAGGAAGCTGTGGAATAAATACCATGGCCTCACTCTCTGTTGGACTTCTGCCTGAATGTGCTCCAAGTGAACCACCCAGAGGGCAGAGTGTAAGAAGTGGGTGGGTGTCTCCAAGCTCAGCCTTCCAGGGCCCAGGGAAGAATGGAGAAGGGTCCGAGTAGATCTGGAAGGGCAAATGAGAGACAAGAGGATGCAGATAGGCTGCACCATGAAGACTAGGAAATGCAGAAAAATAGAGTGGAATTTTAAAAGGGCAACAGGATGAAAAAGAATGTGTGTGTGTGTGTGGTGTGTGTTTTGATATAGAACCATGGTTATCTTGATAATAAGTGATTATTACAGCATTTCATTCCTTTGTCATATGACTGTTCTACCTCTAAAGTACAAACTGCTGCTGCTGCTAAGTCGCCTCAGTCGTGTCTGACTCTTTGCGACCCCAAAGATGGCAGCCCACCAGGCTCCCCCATCCCTGGGATTCTCCAGGCAAGAACACTGGAGTGGGTTGCCATTTCCTTCTCCAATAAAGTACAAACTAGAGGAAGTGAAAGAAATAATTGAAAGATTTTGTGATTCAGTTTTCAGTCTGTGGATTGAGAAAAAATCATCTAGGTTTTAAAAAACAAAACTCTTATATTTAACATCAAATGATAGCCCATTGTGCTTGATTGCTTTCTGTGAAAAGCACAAAAAGAATTTTTAAATATCTTCCCCAATTATCTCAAGTTAAGAATAGCTAATAGCATATGAAATATGAAATGGATTTTCTACTAATGAATAATTTGTATTTTGAGGTCAGTTTCCTTGTAAAATAAATGCTGAGTGTTTCTCTCATTAAAGTTCTGTCTTTTGAAAAAGAATAAGTTTCAAAAGCCAGGACCATGACCACGATCTGATGTTTTAAAACCTCAAGCTAGTTCTATATATGTGAATTTTTTTTTCCAAATTAAAGTCCAATTGTGCTTTGAGGATAGCACCTTCTGTGGAGTTGTTTTTCACTTGTCTCTTTTCTATTCTTGGAGTAAGAGCACAATATTTAAAGCATGGGTGGCAATCTGTGGCCCTACCTAGGCCTTATCCATCTAAAGTCATTCCTAAGATTTAGAAATGGAAGCATTAATAATGTGATGAAAAGTTACAGCTGCTGAAAAATCTTTATAAATAAATAGACACTAAATTTTGAAGAACATTTTCTTTCTTCTGCCCTTTCTTTCTTTTTTCCTCTTTCTTTCTCTCTCTCTTTCTTCCTTCCTTCCCTCCCTCCCTCCCTTCCTTCCTTTTAATAACCCAACCATACTATTTCATAACATCATTGGTTGTGGGACATAAAAGACTCAAATTTTTTAAGTTATAATTGGATTAGAAGCATTTTTATCAAATTGATAAAGCAGAATTCTGAATACTGAGATTCTGTGTTTTATTTCATTCCTCATGGGCTCTTCTGGAAGAGGGTATGTTTTGAAAACTGTGAAGACTACTCTGGGCCACTCTCTCCCTCTTGATGGCTTTTATCAAGTAAATGACTGTTACTGGCCATCTTCTTTCATCAAATTCCTCATTATGTACAAGAAAGCAGCTTCTGTTAGATAGTTCTTAAATGTACTTAAATCCGTATTTAGTACATTTTTGTGGTCTTGGGGCTGTGATATTAGGCCACACCATCCTCCTGGAGTTCCTCTATGTGGCCTGGCAGCTCAGCCTCCTGCCACAGCAAGTTCTGGAGTTCCTTCCTTCTCTCATTCCTGGATTGTTCCACTGCATTGAACCCGATGCTTTTTATCTGGCCCAGAGCTTTCCAGGACAGAACTAGAGTTAGGATTCAGATATGTATAGGATGGAGAGGGACTTGTGGGAACCTTGAAGGTTATTGAACCATAGGGAGGAACAGTGGACAGTGGAAGAAGTATCAAGAGAAAACAAGTCTGGACCAAAAGTCTGTGTATAGACATTTCCTCGTTCTCCTGGGCTTCCCTGGTGGCTGAGAGGTTAACGTCTGCCTGCAATGCGGTAGACCTGGGTTTGATCCCTGAATCGGGAAGATCCCTTGGAGAAGGAAATGGCAATGCACTCCAGTATTCTTGCCTGGAGAATCCCATGGACAGAGGAGCCTGGTGGGATACAGTCCCACAAGGTCGCAAAGAGTTGGACACGACTGAGTGACTCCACTTTCACTTTCACTATACTCTAGGAAGAAGGAGCTTTACCATGAAGGGAATGAAGAACTTTGAAATCAGGAGCCCAGCAGTTTCGCAGTATGGAAGAGCTATTCAAGAGAAGCAGAAAGTTTTTTGTTTTAAATATTTATTTTATTGAAGTATATTTGATTTATAATGTTATGTTCATTTCTGCTTTGAAAAATGCAGAGTGATTCAGTTATTCATATGCATATTCTTTTTCATATTCATTTCCATTATGGTTTATCATAGGATATTGAATATAGTTCCCTGTACTATAGAGTAGGACCTTGTGGTTAATCCATTCTGTGTACAATAGTTTGCATCTGCTATTCCCTAACTCCCAGTTCTGCCCTCCCCCCACTTACCTACCAGCAACCACAACTTTGTTTTCTATGAGTCTAAAGAGAGGAAGAAACTTTCTTGCTGGCCAGAAGCAGGGTAAAGCCCCAGCCTCGTGTCAACTCTTTATGACCCCATGAATTGCACCATACCAGGTTCCCTGTCCTTCACCATCTATCTCCTGGATTTTGATCAAACTCATGTCCATTGAGTCAGTGATGCTATCCAACCATCTCATCCTCTGTCATCCCCTTCTCCTGCCTTCAGTCTTTCCCAGCATCAGGGTCTTTTCCAATGAACTGGCTCTTTGCATCAGGTCCCCAAAGTATTGGAGCTTCAGCTTCAGCATCAGTCTTTCTAATGAGTATTCAGGGTTGATTTCCTTTAGGGTTGACTGGTTTGATCTCCCTTCAGTCCAAGGGATTCTCAAGAGTCTTCTCCAACACCACAGCTCAAAAGGATCAATTCTTCAGCACTCAACCTTCTTGGTCCAACTCTCACACCCATACATGACTACTGGAAAAATCATAGCTTTGATTATATGGACCTTTGTCAGCAAAGTGATGTCTCTGCTTTTTAATACACTGTCTAGGTTTGTCCTAACTTCTTCCAAGGAGCAAGCATCTTTTAATTTCATGGCCTCCATGGTCCCAAGTTATTAGCTATCCAAAGGCACTAGAGTGACAGAGCAACAGAGCAGAAGGGTGGCAAGGGCAGTAGGCCCCCACATACAGAGATCTTGAGGGACCTCTGGAGGGCATAACTGGGGAAGAAGGCCCTAAGGAAAGACGGGGCTTCATGCCAACCAAGTGAGGAAAAGCTTCAGACATGGAGGTTCAGATGTTTTGTGCAGCATATGACACAGTCTTACTCTGAGGCAGTAAGTTGGATCATCCAGGATTCACACATTTTTCCTAAGATATTCCGATGTGGGGTTTTTGTCTGTTTGAAACCTAAGTTAAAGTTTTGAGGTGGAATTTTGCATTTGGAGGGAGAAACCCCCAATAATCCTATGGCTGATGAAAGTTGTTGATTTCCAGTTTAGCCCAGAGGAATTGTGGAGAGAGTAAATACCGCATGAGGCTTGAGTCTACGCATGGTCTCCTCCCCAGGATTCAGACAAGTCTGGGCATGTCCAAATAATCAGATGGTTAGAGCTGTCATGAGTCTTTTGCTCGAGTGCCTAAATGCCTGTCTTTTGCTTGAGTGATAGTCACCGGGTAGAGCCCCTCCAGAGGAAAGCAGGATTCAAGGCACAGGAGAGGGTACCAAGCCTGGAGGAGAAACAGCGCTGGAAGCAGCATAATGTATCCTCCTGATGCCTGCTGACTTGCACCTGGCTTGTAGGGAGAGAGGACAGCAATAAGAAAGTAGTGTGAAAATTTAGAGTAATTTTACTAAAATATCCCTAAGACAGTAATGAAGGCAGGGTCTTCATAAGGGACTGTGGGTAAAGGGGCCCTGCTCCTGGTGCTGCTGAGGCAGGATGTGACCGGGAGCACAGTGCGGGGAACTGGATTTGAGCTGGTTCCAGGGAGGAGAGGGGAGGTGGGGAGGTGGGCAGGAGTGCGTAAACAATGCACCTGGTACCTTAGCTGCAGCGCCCCAGCAACAGTTCTAGCAGCATCCAGAGGCACCTTCAGCCTCTAGACAAGTGAGGATGGTGGTGTCAGTGAGGAATGAGGGGCATCAGGTCCATGCATGCTTGTGCTTCCTGGAATGATTTGGAGACTTTGGTAAATTGGTCGAGCCAGAGAAATACTGACTTTGCGTGCATGCGTGTTAAGTCACTTCAGTTGTGTCCGACACTGCACTACAGCCGGCCGGGCTCCTCTGCCCATTGAGACTCTCCAGGCAAGAATACTGGAGTGGGCGACCATGCCCTTCTCCAGAATATTGACTTTACACTCTGTTATTACTCCCTTGGCTGCATTTGAAGGATGGAAGAATATTAAATTCACAGGGTTCTTTTGAGAATTGAATGAAATAATGTTGATGAAAATACTTCCTAACATATTAGAAAGTGCTAGCTTTATTACAATTATAGACCATTATTGGTTCATTGGGCAGAAGAGATTTTAATAAGGTACTCCCTTTGGTGTTTTCCAGTGACAAAATGATGCTACAATAATAGGTCACAATGGGTTATTCTATGTGAATTTCCCAATTTGCTCTCAAAGATTCTACATTTGCCTCTATTTCTTAAGTCACATGCTATTTTTAAAGTGACATTGTTCCCTTATTTTTTTTCTTCCAGTTTTATTGACATATAATTGACACTGTATAAGTTTAAGGTACACAGTGTAATGACCTGATTTACATACATTATAAAATGATTATCACATGAATTTAGTGAACAACATCTATGCAATGTTAAAGAAATAGAAAAAATAATTTTTTTCTTGTGATGAGAATGCTTAGGATTTACTGTTAACAATTTTCATATATGACATACAGCAGCATTAATTATTTTTATCGAGTTGTACATTATATCCTAGTACTTATTTATCTTACAACAGGAAGTCTTGATTTTGACTACCTTTATCCACTTCTCCCATTTCCCACCCCGCACTGTGGTAACCACAAATCTGGTCTCTCTTACTCGATTTTCTTGGTTTTTGAAGTGTAATTAACCTACAACACTATGTCATTTCCTGTTACTCTGCATAGCAATTCAGTGTGTCTGTGCATTTCAAGCTGATCACGACCCTAAGTCTAGTTATTATCTGTCACCAGACAAAGACAATACATATTTACTGACTATATTCCCCGTACTGGACATTTCACACCCTGGTCTTATTTTGTACGACTTAATCTCTCTCACCTATTTCTTCTTCCCCCATCTCCTTGCCGTCTGGGAACCACTTATTTGTTCTTTGTATCTATTACTCTGTTTTGTTCTGTTTGTTGGATTCCTTTCTGGTTTTTGTGTATCTATTACAGATTTTTGGTTTGTGGTTATCACGAAGCTTACATATAGTTATCTGTTGATCTGTCTACATCTATCTGATGATTTTAAGCCAGTGATCTTTTCATTTCAAATACATTTGAACAACCCTGCATTTTACTCCCCTCAAACTACGTTTACTGTTAACTGAATCATATTTTACATCTAATTGTTTTGTGTATCCCTTAACTACTTATGGTAGTTATAAATTATTTTATTACTTTTGTCTTTTGACCTTCCTGTTAGCTTTGTGCATGGGCGATTTATTACCTTTACTGTGTATTTTCCTTTACCAATGAGCTTTTTCCTTTCGTAATTTTCATGTTTCTAGTGTGGCCTTTTTCGCTTAGAGTAATTCCTTTAACACTTCTTGTAAAACTGATGTGGTGATGCTGCACTCTCAGCTTTTGCTTGTCTGTAAAATTTTCAATTTGTTCATCAAATCTGAACAGAAACCTTGCCAGGTAGGTTATTCTTGGTTGTAGATTTCTCGCTTTCATCTCTTTGAATACATGTGCCACTTCCTTCTGGCTTGCAGTTTCTGCTAAAGAGTCAGTTGATAGCCTCTGGGAGTTCCTGTGTATAGCTGTTGCTTTTTCCTTGCTGCTTTTGATATTGTCTCTTTATCGTTTTTTCGTTTGTTTATTTGTTTCTCTCTTTATCTTTGATTTTAAATAGAATGTGCCTTGGTGTGGTCCTTTTGGTTTAATCCTTCCTGTGCCTCTCTGTGCTTCCTTTGGTTAAATGTCTGTTTTCTTTCAGGTTAGGGAACTTTTCAGTTATTATGTCTTCAGATATGTTCTCTGCCCTTTACTCTCTGTCTTTTCTTTCTGGAAAATCTGTAATGTGATGGTCAGTACACTTGATGTTATCCCAGAGGTCTCTTAAACTGTCTTCATTTCTTTATTTCTTTTTATTCTTTTTTCTGGTATAGTGATTTCCACTATTGTGTCTTCCAGCTTACTGATACATTCCTTTGCATCATCTAATTTTCTGTTGATTACTTCTAGTATATTTTTCATTTCATTGATTGTATCTCTTGTCTCTGTTTGGGTCTTTGTATTTTCTAACTCTTTGTTGAAACCTTCTAATTTCTCACTCTGTTCATTTAGTTTTCTCCCAAGAATCCTTTGAACATATTTACTGTCATTGTCTTGAACTCTTTATCAGGTAGATTGCCTGTCTCCCATTTCATTTAGTTCTTTATGTGTATATTTGTATGTATTTGTTAGGTGGACTATGTTTCTTGACCACAGAGGAGTGGCTTTATGTGAAAGCATGCCAGCAGCACACTCCCTTCGGGTCACCAGCACTATATGATCCAGGGATACTCCCTGTGTGGGTCCTTCTGATGTGGCGGACTGACTACTGTGGGTGGTCTCGTAGGCTGTCTGGTCCCCTAGTTTGGTTTGTTGCCAGGCCCTGTCTTATATGGAAGGTGTTTTTACTGGGCTTCCCTGGTGGCTCAACTGGTAAAGAATCTGCCTGCAATGTAGGATACCTGGGTTCGGTCCCTGGGTTAGGAAGATCCCCTGGAGAAGGAAACGGCTACCCACTCCAGTATTCTGGCCTGGAGAATTCCGTGGACTGGATAGTCCATGGGGTTGCAAAGAGTCGGACATGACTGAGCGACTTTCCCTCACTTCACTTCACTTCTGCTGGGGGGCAGGGCTGGGTCATGAGGCAACTGGCTGCTGAGCCCTAAGGGGTCCCAGGGTTAGTGCTGGCTTACTGTAGGTAGGCAGAGTCAGGTTCTGGGGTGCATAGCTGTGGGGCTGGTGTTTCTGGATCTATTGTTGGCTTGTTGATGGGTAGGACCAGGGTGTGTGTATGGCAGAGGGAGGGCATTGCAGGGTTAGTACTTGCTCACTGATGGGTGGAACCGGTTTCTTTGGTCTCTGCAACATGACCCTGAGGGTCCCAAACTTTGTGTTGCCTGCTGGTGGGTGGAGCTGAGGTTCAGAAGATTGTGGACCCCACACTGGTGTGTGGTCCTCTGGTGGACACAGGTCTTGAGTCCTCTGATAGACAGGGCTGGGTCCAAGGGTTTCTGTAGGCTCAGAGTCTTAAGATAACAAGCCTTCTGGCAGATGAGGCTGTGCCTCTCCCTGGCTGGTTACTTGGCCTGAGGCATTTCAGTGTTGGTTCCTACAGGCTGGTGGGCAGGGTCAGGTCTCAGAGCTAACAAGCTGGAGGGAGGATTCCATAATGGTGCCAGCGCCAGTGTCCTTGTAGGAGAACAAGCTCCCCACATGGCTGCTGCCAGTCCTCTTGTCTCCAAGGTGAGCTCCAGTTGCCTTCTGCCTCTCTAGGAAACTCAAAGATCACCAGGTAGGTCTGACATAAGCTCCTTTCAAATTCCTGCTTCTTCCCTGGGTCTTAGAGCATGTGGATTTTGTGTGTGCCCTTTAAGAGTGGAGTCTCTATTTCCTAAAGGCCTCTGGCTCTCCTCAAAGCAAGCCTCACTGGCCTTCAAACCAAATATTCTAGGGGTTCATCTATCTGGTGCAGGACCCCAGGGTGTGGGTCTCAATGTGAGGCTCAGCCCCCTCACTCCTTGGAGAGAACTTATACAGTTGTAATTATCCTCTCATTTGTGTGTTGACTATCTGGGGATATGAGTCTTGACTATACCAGATCTTCACTCTGCCCACCCATCTCATTGTGGTTTCTTTTTTTAATCTTTAGTTGTAGAAGATCTCTTCTGCTAGTCTTCTGGTCTTTCTCATTCACAGTTGTTCTGTAAATGAATAGTGATTGTGGTATGCTCATGGAAGGAGGTGAGCTCAGGGTCTTCCAACTCTGCCATCGTGTCCGCTCCTCCAGTCTCTTATTGTTTTATGAAGGTCAATCATGGATTTTCACCTAATATGCAAAAAACTTGAAGGTGCTAATCATGTATGATACCTGTGCTTCACTTCCCAGAATATAGCTTAAAAATAGTCCACTCAATAGCTTTTGAATTAGGGAAGTTTTATTTTTAAATTAATTAACAAAGAAGTTGAAATTGCATTTCCAATATTAATTGCACTCCAATGTGAAATTAAAAATTAAAGAATGAAATCCAAGAGAAAACAAAGGTCCCCTTTCTTTCTACCAATTTCTTCTGAATCACCTGAAGTCATAGCTCTCCACTACTGAGCTTTTTTAGTTTCTGCAACTAATAGTAATCTTGTTTTGTGAAGACAGTAGGTTTTGGACCTCAATTATTTGCATCTTATTATGTTACTACATATATTTCATAATGTTCTCTCATTGTTCTGTATCAATCTTGAGTTCCCATCAGGATTTTTCCTATCTTATACTTTGGTTGGAAGATTTGCAGTTCCTTAAATAGCATGCCACAAGGTAGTCAGTTCAGTTCAGTCACTCAGTTGTGTCTGACTCTTTGCGACCCCATGAATCGCAGCACGCCAGGCCTCCCTGTCCATCACCAACTCCCAGAGTTAACCTAGACTCACATCCATTGAGTCAGTGATGCCATCCAGCCATCTGATCCTCTGTCGTCCCCTTCTCCTCCTGCCTCCAATCCCTCCCAGCATCAGATTCTTTTCCAATGAGTCAACTCTTCGCATGAGGTGGCCAAAGTACTGGAGTTTCAGCTTCAGCATCATTCCCTCCAAAGAAATCCCAGGGCTGATCTCCTTCAGAATGGACTGGTTGGATCTCCTTGCAGTCCAAGGGACTCTCAAGAGTCTTCTCCAACACCACAGTTCAAAAGCATCAATTCTTTGGCACTCAGCCTTCTTCACAGTCCAACTCTCACATCCATACATGACCACTGGAAAAACCATAGCCTTGACTAGATGAACCTTTGTTGGCAAAGTAATGTCTCTGCTTTTGAATATGCTATCTAGGTTGGTCATAACTTTTCTTCCAAGGAGTAAGCGTCTTTTAATTTCATGGCTGCAATCACCATCTGCACAAGGTAGTCAGCATGTATTAAATAAATTTTTATGGTTTTTTACTTTAATTAAAAGCAATTTTCAATTTAAAGTGACAAAGCAAGTGACTATGAGTGACAAATTTCCCTAAGACTAGTTAGACAGAATGGTTGGAAATTCCTGCAGCCGGTGTGTCACATAATATAGCAGAGTGGAGTGGGTTTGTCTATGCCATTCTCTCGGTGTCTCATATTCATTTGGAATCTGTTTCTGCTGATGATAGAACATGTCAGAATTAAAACAGATGTTTCCTTATTTTTATTTTTAAAAAAGGCCTCTCAAATTTAGGAATGGAGTCACATTCATCATTTCCCTGGAACCAGGTTTAGTAAATGATATATGGCATGTATTCAATGAATGTTTTTATTGAATGAATGAATACATGAATGAATGAAAAAATGGGCAAATTTGCTCTGAAAACTGGTAAGAGGGGCAAATTTTTCCCATTTATCTCAAGTTAAACAGAATGAAACTGGTTTCATACCCTATTTTGTGATTACTATCATATTATTTTGGTGGATGATTTTTTTATTTTTAAAGTAACCTTAAAACTGCTAATCTCTGCACAGGTTTAGGAATCTGAATGTACTCAGAGGACAGGAATGAAATTAAATGAAACCTGGATCCTCAAAAGCAAATGTTTTTGTGAACAAATAGACTGTTATTTTTCTTGGAATAACTTTACATGATCAGTTTTACCAGCACAGACCTTTTTTTGTTGTTTTAATTTTAAATGAGTCTTAACTTTATTGTCAGAACTAGTTGCTGAGAGGTGGTTGAGTGACCAAACCCAAAATGGAAGCCAGAGGCCACTTACTGTTTCGTGTATCTTGCTGGTCACAGATTAACCATGTTTCACTGTGCATGACCAAAGGCCAGCGCATTTGCACCAAGGTACAGTTTATTGCCTAATACACTGGTGAGCCAGAAGGCTGGGCAGGTACATGTCACTCTTCTAGACTGTGATTCAGGGCTCCTAAAAGACCTGCTTGCTGGGTGTCTGATGCCCACCATTGAAGTTTGCCTTGAAGCTTCAAACAGTGAAAACATTGTTGCTAGAATAGTTGTGTATAATACACATGTAAGCGGAGTCCATGTGATTGATTTCCAAAGCTAGGCACAAAACTGAAGAAATTAATTTGCCGATAAAGCTCCTGGTATTACCTAGCAAAACAGGTTTCTTAAAGGATGAGTTATAGAATGGGGTTCCAAAAATGGAAGCAGAAGTCAAGGCCAGGAAAGAAATGAACAGACCTAGAAAATGACATGAGAACTTGAGACCCTGAACAAGTGGGCAATATGATAGCACCAGGGACCTTAATTAGACCAGTAAATTCCTCTGCCTCTGGTATATAACTTCACTGAGTCGTGGATGTGATATGCCATTATCTTCACAGGTTCTTTCCTCATTCAAGGAGAGGGGATTATTCTGGACAGGTCATACAGGAGACAGAAATTGAGGAGACTATTTTAAAATTCTGCCTACCACAGTGTTCTTCCATTGTCTAGAAGCATCCGTTCCTATCTCTTCTTGTCTCCTGCTTCCACTGTCAGAACCCTGTCCCTACAGCTTTCCCTCATGGAACCTGATCCATATCCATAATAGATTCTTCTTACTTCTGGGTTATAATAATCCTAGTATATTGGTTAAGAGTGTGTGCTAAAGTAGAACATTTTAGTTCTACAATCTAAAGGGCTTGGCACAGTGTCTAGCATATAATTTTCCAAAAATGTTTAGATATAGTTCTTAATATATCCTGTATCAATGGTTTTATTCATTTATTATTTCTATACGTTAGATACCCTAATAGATTCCTGTGTATCCTTCAAAATTCGTTCTAACCTTGATTATACAAAATGTCAATGTGTGCACAATGCTGGGAAGTTGATTGAAGTGTATAGGGGACTCTCTATTTTTCAACTTTTCTATAAGTCTAAAATTATTGCAAAATAGAAAGTTTTTTTTAAAGTCCTAAATTTTACCTCCCTTATAAATCTTTCTGATTCCCCTTGTTGTAGAATAAACACTTTCATTTTACTTCTATGGAACTCTACATTTGATGTTTATCACATTCTATCGTATTATTTGTTTATGTATCTTTCCAGAATGTAAACTCTGTGGACGCAAAGACTTAGCTTTATTCGTCTTCTTTTTCTAACGTATGGTATCACCTCTGGTATTGCTTATAGCACAAATTACATAAATACCGCCTCAATAAGTAATTGTCAAATAAATTTTTATTAATTGTGTACAAGAAATTCACCAGTAGCAAAATGAACTGTGGTGATAGGAACTTATAGGAAGGTCAGCATGGTGTAGAACAGTAGCAGCATTATTAGCCACAAGTGGAAACTTGTTAAAATGCTGTTCCCTGGGTCCCAGACCTACTGAATCAGAAATTCTGAGAATTAGAGCCAAGCTGTCTGTGCTTAACCACTTCAGTGGAGATCAAAATTAAAAACATAAATTATTTACTACTGTATTGCTACCATATGAATTCAAAATATTTTATGTTTGGTTTTTTTAGAGGGAAATTATATAGATGAGTTATCCTTGAGAAATAACTGAATTCCCATTTAGCCATTTCTGTAATGATTTTGAATAATTGTTATAGAATTTATCAGATATAGGAGCCTGTATACTTATAAATATGAAAAAATTCTTAATATTCTTTATTAGCTTCCTCACAAACCATTCTTGTGCATTGCTTTAATACAGAAAGGTATAATGCTATTCTTGAATACTTCCCCGTCTAACATTTGTTGCTGTGATCACAACTTTTTCCCTGTTAATCATAATATTCACCATTATGGCCTCAATACAGATGTCTTCAAATAACTACTGATGCTTGCCGAGGACCAGCTGCTGTCATGTGGTCCAAGATGCTGTTTCTCCAAATTGTATTTAAGTGTCCATTAGATTTTCAGTATAGAGCTTTTGTAACCAGTTTTATGTTATCAGCAAATATTTCTGGAGTTAGAGGGTTTCATCTACTGAGTAATTAAGATATTACAATCACACATCTGCTGCTTTATTCCAAAGAGAAGCACTACTATTTTGTTGCCATCTTTCTAATTCCTTTATGAGAATGTCTGAGAAAATCATATGATAATGTATGACTAATCTCACAAAGAGCCTGAATCAGGAAAGCATTTGCCTCTTTGCGGCTAAGTCGTAGCCTCTGTGTTATTGGAGGAAAATCACTTCCTTATGTCCTCTGGGCAATATTTTCCTTTCAGAGACTGCCCGTTCAGGACTTACCTGCCTTTTGATGCCTTTTTCCTTTTCCTGCTAAACAGACCGTAATTCCCACAGCTATTTGGTTGAGCTGGGCTTGGGAAGAAGACCCTGCCTTGGAATCAGGAAACCCATGTTGAAATCCTGCCTCTGTCAATTACTAGCAGTGTGACTGTAAGATACAACCTCATCAAGTCTCATACTTAACAATGGATTAATAGCATCATCCTTTCAGAGTTGCTGAAAGAATTAAGTGAGAAAGCATACATGGGAGTGCTTTATAAATATAAGGGATTCTTTCTATAATTACAAATAGCTGCCTTGAAAAGAGCAATCACTTTTCATTTATCCTTAGTGAGTCTAATAATCTCTATGCCAAAGGGGCCCAAAGTTAAAAGGACATTCTCTGCCGACTACAGCCTGGGAAACTGCATTTATTTTCTTATTCTCAGGGGCACTATTTACTGTCATTTCTTCTGTTTAAGGAACCCATAAAAGGCCGTAACTTTCTCAGTTCAGTTCAGTCGCTCAGTCATGTCCGACTCTTTGTGACCCCATGGACTGCAGCCCACCAGGCTTCCTTGTCCATCACTAACTCCCGGAACTTGCTCAAACTCATGCTCTAACTTTCGCAGCTTTGTATTTCAAGGCAAATAGGCTTCTCAGTAGTTAGAATGTGATCAACTGAAAACAAGTAAGAATAAAAAAGAATCAAACAGGTAAGAATCAAGGCAGAAAGAGAGGACACTGAAAGATGAGCTCCCCAGGTCAGTAGGTGCCCAATATGCTACTGGAGATCAGTGGAGAAATAACTCCAGAAAGAAGGAAGAGATGGAGCCAAAGCAAAAACAACACCCAGTTGTGGATGTGATTGGTGATAGAAGCAAGGTCCGATGCTGTAAAGAGCAATATTGCATAGGAACCTGGAATGTTAGGTCCATGCTGCTGCTGCTGCTGCTGCTGCTGCTGCTAAGTCACTTCAGTCGTGTCCCACTCTGTGTGACCCCATAGATGGCAGCCCACCAGGCTCCCCCATCCCTGGGATTCTCCAGGCAAGAACACTGGAGTGGGTTGCCATTTCCTTCTCCAATGCATGAAAGTGAAAAGTGAAAGTGAAGTCGCTCAGTTGTGTCCGACCCTCAGCGACCCCATGGACTGCAGCCTACTAGGCTCCTCCATCCATGGGAGTTTCCAGGCAAGAGTACTGGAGTGGGGTGCCATTGCCTTCTCCAGATTCAAGGGACTAGATCTGATAAACAGAGTGCTTGAAGAACTATGGATGGAGGTTTGTGACACTGTAAAGGAGGCAGGGATCAAGACCATCCTTAAGGAAAAGAAAGGCAAAAAGGCAAAATAGTTGTCTGACAAGGCCTTACAAATAACTGTGAAAAGAAGAGAAGCGAAGGGCAAAGGAGAAAAGGAAAGATATACCCATTTGAATGCAGAGTTCCAAAGAATACCAAGGAGAGATAAGAAAGCCTTCCTCATGCATGATACAGGGTGCTCAGGGCTGGTGCACTGGGATGACCCTGAGGGATGGGATGGGGAGGGAGGTGGGAGGGGGGTTCAGGATGGGGCACACATGTATACCATGGCAGATTCATGTCAATGTATGGCAAAACCAATACAATATTGTAAAGTAATTAGCCTCCAATTAAAATAAATAAAACAATAAATAATAAAAATTTTTAAAAAAAAGAAAAAAGAAAGCCTTCCTTAGTGATCAGTGCAGAGAAATAGAGGAAAACAATAGAATGGGAAAGACTAGAGATCTCTTAAAGAAAATTAGAGATACCAAGGGAATATTTCATGCAAAGATGGGCACAATAAAGGACAGAAATGGTATGAACCTAACAGAAGCAGAAGATATTAAGAAGGGGTGGCAAGAATACACAGAACTATACAAAAAAGATCTTCATGACCCAGATAATCATGATGGTGTGTGATCACTCACCTAGAGCCAGACATCCTGGAACGTGAAGTCAAGTGGGCTTTAGGGAGCATCACTATGAACAAAGCTAGTGGAGGTGATGGAATTCCAGTTGAGCTATTTCAAATCCTAAAAGATGATGCTGTGAAAATGCTGCACTCAATATGCTGGCAAACTTGGAAAACTCAGCAGTGGCCACAGGACTGGAAAAGGTCAGTTTTCATCCCAATCTCAAAGAAAGGCAATGCCAAAGAATGCTCAAACTACTGCACAATTGCACTCATTTCACATGCTGGTAAAGTAATGCTCAAAATTCTGCGAGCCAAGCTTCAACAGTATGTGAACTGTTAACTTACAGATGTTCAAGCTGGTTTTAGAAAGCAGAGGAACCAGAGATCAAATTGCCAACATCCACTGGATCATCAAAAAAGCAAGAGAGTTCCAGAAAAACATCTACTTCTGCTTTATTGACTTTGCCAAAGCCTTTGACTGTGTCAGTCAGTTCAGTCGCTCAGTCGTGTCTGACTCTTTGCGACCCCATGAATTGCAGCACACCAAGCCTCCCTGTCCATCACCAACTCCCAGAGTTCATCCAGACTCACATCCATCGAGTCAGTGATGCCATCCAGCCATCTCATCCTCTGTCATCCCCTTCTCCTCCTGCCCCCAATCCCTCCCAGCATCAGAGTCTTTTCCAATGAGTCAACTCTTCGCATGAGGTGGCCAAACTACTGGAGTTTCAGCTTCAGCATCCTTCTTTCCAAAGAAATCCCAGGGCTGATCTCCTTCAGAATGGACTGGTTGGATCTCCTTGCAGTCCAAGGGACTCTCAAGAGTCTTCTCCAACACCACAGTTCAAAAGCATCAATTCTTCGGTGCTCAGCCTTCTTCACAGTCCAACTCTCACATCCATACATGACCACTGGAAAAACCATAGCCTTGACTAGACGAACCTTTGTTGGCAAAGTAATTTCTCTGCTTTTGAATATGCTATCTAGGTTGGTCATAACTTTCCTTCCAAGGAGTAAGTGTCTTTTAATTTCATGGCTGCAATCACCATCTGTAGTGCTTTTGGAACACCCAAAAATAAAGTCTGACACTGTTTCCACTGTTTCCCCATCTATTTCCCATGAAGTGATGGGACCGGATGCCATGATCTTCGTTTTCTGAATGTTGAGCTTTAAGCCAACTTTTTGACTCTCCTCTTTCACTTTCATCAAGAGGCTCTTTAGTTCCTCTTCACTTTCTGCCATAAGGGTGGTGTCATTTGACTGTGTGGATCACAACAAACTGTGGGAAATTCTTCAAGAGATGGGAATACCAGACCACCTGACCTGCCTCTGGAGAAATCTGTATGCAGGTCAGGAATCAACAGTTAAAACAGGACATGGAACAACAGACTGGTTCAAAATCGGGAAAGGAGTACATCAAGGCTGTATATTGTCCCCCTGCTTATTTAACTTATATGCAGAGTTCATCATGAGAAATGCTGGACTGTATGAGGCACAAGCTGGAATCAAGATTGCCAGGAGAAATATCGATAACCTCAGATATGCAGACGACACAACCTTTATGGCAGAAAGTGAAGAAGATCTAAAGAGCCTCTTGAGGAAAATGAAAGAGGAGAGTGAAAAAGTTCCCTTAGAACTCAACATTCAGAAAACTAATATCATGGCATCTGTTCCCATCACTTCATGGCAAATAGATGGGGAAACAATGGAAACAGTGATAGACTTTATTTTTTTGGCTCCAAAATCACTGCAGGTGGTGACTGCAGCCATGAAATTAAAAGACACTTGCTCCTTGAAAGAAAAGTTATGACCAACCTAGACAGTATATTAAAAACAGAGACATTATTTTGCCGAAAATGTCCGTGTAGTCAAAGCTATGGTTTTTCCAGTAGTCATGTATGAATGTGAGAGTTGGACTATAAAGAAGCTGAGCATGAAAGAATTGATGCTTTTGTTTTTTTTTTTTTTAATTAAATTTATTTATTTTAATTAGAGGCTAATTACTTTACAATATTGTATTGGTTTTGCCATACTGTGGTGTTGGAGAAGACTCTTGAGAGTCCCTTGGACTGCAAGGGGATCCAACCAGTCCATCCTAAAGGACATCAATCCTGGGTGTTCATTGGAGGGACTGATGCTGAAGCTGAAACTCCAATACTTTGGCCACCTGCTGCAAAGAACTGACTCTTTTGAAAAGACCTTGATCCTGGGAAAGGTTGAAAGTGGGAGAAGGGGGCCACAGGATGAGATAGTTGGGTGACATCACCAACTAATGAACACGAATTTGAGTAAACTCCAAGAGTTGGTGATGGACAGGGAGGCCTGGCATGCTGCAGTCCATGGGGTTACAAAGAGTCAGACATGACTGAGTGACTGAACTGAACTGAACTGAAGAATCAAACAGCTCCATGATGACCTTGGTGTTAGTGGTAACAAGGAATAGATTCCAAAATACGTGGACTCAAAACTAGATGAATTTGATTGGATCCACAATTGAGGGAGAAAACAGAGTAAAGGATCACTAGAAGGTTCCTGCCCCAAGTGACTGGGAAGATAGCTGCTCTAGTGAAACTCGGTGGGTCTGCAACCAGATGAAAAGTCATAGTTAGAGTGTTGATGAATGCACCTATGTCAAAATGTAGAGAAATATCACTGTCATGTCATGGTCTCTCTCCCTGTCACTACTCCCTGTCCTGTTCAGATCTTTTCTCTTCAGCATCTTGTTGGCATTCATAATTAACTTTGGAGATAAATGCAAATGAAGAGAGGTTACATGACAGAATCAGGGTATGTTAAATTTTTCCTATGCTAAATGGAACAGGATTCAAGAGGATACTGGAAACATCCTCCATTTAGAGTAAAATATTCTTTACAAGTAAAGGACACAGGAGAATTCGGTTTCAACTTTGGTTGACAACATACTGACTTTGAGCCCGTTGGGGAAGGTGGCTATTTAAAGTAAAAAGCCAGGCTACATTAGTGATAGGTATTCATATATATTTATATCAAGGGAGAAAATGGGCTACTGTACCCTTTGCATGCATGTGTGCTAAGTCACTTTAGTTGTTTCCGACTCTTTGTGACTCTATGGACTGTAGCCCACTAGCATCCTCTGTCCATGGGGATTCTCCAGGCAAGAATGCTGGAGTGGTTTGCCATGCCCTCCAGGGGATCTTCCCGACCCAGAGATCCTACCCAGGCCTCCTGCATCGTAGGTGGATTCTTTGTCACTGAGCCACTGGGAAAGCGTATGATGTGATCAGATGTACACATTTGAAGGGGGCTTACTTGAAGGGAGCTTTCGACATATTGGATGACATGCATGGGACCAGGAGACAGACCTACCTGGAAATGTTTTCGTAGGAAAAAGAATCCAAAAGAAGAGTGAGACAGTAAAATGGGAGAGGAGGTACATGACAAAGGCCATGTAGTGAATGCTGTGTGTGCCACCCAGATCCCCTTGTCAAGATTAAAGCCCTAGCTCCCTCAGCTACCCAGATGCTGGAATCATAATGTGGTGGATGACATCTGAGTCCTTCCTCAGACCCTGCCCTCTGCCTAAGGGAGCTGCCTCACCAAAGACTCCACCCACTCCACAGGGGCAGCCCTATCCCATGACGATGGCAGGTCTATGTGTGAGGGTACCAAAACCCAATCCTTGTCTCGTGCAGCAAATGACTCTGAAGAGCCATCCAGCTTCAGGGCTCCCTGTGTGACCAGCTGCAGCCTCTATTGTGGCTGCAACTCCTTACGCCCAGCCCTGCATCCCTGACTCCCTAAGAGCACCCTCCCTTCACTAAAGCTTTGGAGAGGAAGTCTCCTCTCAGTAAATCCTGCCTGCAACAGCTGACATTACAAAGACTGGAAGAGTATAAATTATTCAATAAACGTTGCTGGGCCAATTGGTAAGCCATATGGAAAGAAAAAAATAAATCTTGCGCCATGCACAAAATCTATTTCAGGTGGCTTTAGAACTGAGATGTAAAAAGCAAAACTTGAGAGCTCTTAGTAGAAAATATGCAAAGATAGGGAAGGGATGCCTAAAAACACAAATCATAAAGATTATTAGATAATTTGTATTAAAATAATCTGAAATTTAAAAATTTAAATGAAAATCATTTGACTGTGACAAATGATATTATTTTAAAAAATAGTATGGAAAGCTGGGAGAAGATATTTGCAGCACTTACGACTAACAAAGAATATATAAAGAAGTCATATAAGTTAGTAAATAAAAGACAAATTACTCAGGAGAAAAAAAATAGTCAATTCACTTAAGATAAAATTTGAATGATGGGTGAGTTTATGAATGAGTGGAAATATGCTTAGTCTTATAAGCAATTAGGAAAATGACAATGAAAATAAGATCCTATTTCAGACATGTCAGATTGTAAAAATATTATTTTAAATTTATGATACTTTTCCTTCTTCCCTTCTTTTCCTTCCTGCCTTCATTTCTTTACTTCTGTGTCTTTGCATGTGCTCTTTCCATGAAAATCTACCTACTCATCCATCAAGACCTGGCACAAATGTCATCTTCTCCACAAAGCTCTTCTAACCTTCCTAGTTAGAGTTAAGCATTTCCAGAGTTAAGCATTTCCTATTATATATTTCGGAGAAGGAAATGGCAACCGACTCCAGTATTCTTGCCTGGAGAATCCTGTGGACAGAGGAGCCTGGTGGGCTGCTGTCCAGAGTGTCACACAGAGTCAGACATGACTGAAGTGACTTAGCATGCATGCATGCATTGGAGAAGGACATGGCAACCCGCTCCAGTACTCTTGCCTGGAGAATCTCAGGGACAGAGGAGCCTGGTGGGCTGCCATCTATGGGGTCGCACAGAGTCGGACACGACTGAAGCGACTTAGCAGCAGCAGCAGGATTATATATTTCAGTAGTACATTGTGTTTCTTTCATTTCAAAACACTTGGCATTGTCATGATCATTTGTGTGCATGTGAGTCTGTGACACTAACTAGATTATGAGTCCCTGGAAGGAAAAAATCATAGGATGTTTGTCTGTGTGCCTCTGGCATTTATGATAGTGCCTGGCACTTGACTGGTAAATATATATATTTTTTTGTTGTTGTTGTTCAGTTGGTAAGTCATGTCTGACTCTTTGCAACCCCATGGACCACAGCATACCAGACTTTCCTGTCTTTCACTGTCTCCCAGAGTTTGCTTAAATTCATGTCCATTGAGTTGGTGATGCTAGCTAGCCATTTCATCCTCTGCTGCCTGCCCTGTTCTCCTTTTGCCCTCAATCTTTCCCAGCATCAGGGTCTTTTCCAATGAGTCGACTGTTTGCATTAGGTGGCCAAAGGATTGGAGCTTGAGCTTCAGTCCTTCCAATAAATATTCAGGGTTGATTTCTTTTAGGATTGAATGGTTTGATCTCCTTGCAGTCCACAGGACTCTCAAGAGTCTTCTCCAGCACCACAATTCAAAAAGCGTCAGTTCTTTGGCACTCAGCCTTCTTTATGGTCTAAACCTGACATCTGTACATGACTACTGGAAAAACCATAGCTTTGACTATGTGGACCTTAGATAAATGAATGCACCAGTTCCCTGCTCCAGTGGCTTTTTCTGAAGATCAGAACCCTTCAAAATGAGGGCTGAGAAGTCAAATGCTGTGCAATAGTTACTTTGCTTTCTTTTTGATGTATCCACTAAAGTGAATTTGAGATAAACTCTACTTTTGAAAAGAGTGTTTGATTTCTCATTACCTGCAGTGGAGCATATGATTAAATGTGGTCTCCACCCTCAATTTAATTAAAGAGGATAGCAGATAAGCTGGTTCTTTTGTAGAAAGTTGTACTGGAGAAGGCAATGGCACCCCACTCCAGTACTCTTGCCTGGAAAATCCTATGGATGGATAAGCCTGGTAGGCTGCAGTCCATGGGGTCGCTAAGAGTCAGACATGACTGACTGACTGACTTCACTTTCACTTTTCACTTTCCTGCATTGGAGAAGGAAATGGCAACCCACTCCAGTGTTCTTGCCTGGAGAATCCCAGGGATGGGGGAGCCTGGTGGGCTGCCGTCTCTGGGGTCGCACAGAGTTGGACACAACTGAAGCGACTTAGCAGCAGCAGCAGATAAATTATAGTTGTTCAAACCACATGGTACTCAACTGGCTGGATGTACAGTTTGAAGGAGGCATCGTGGAATAACATGGGTAGCCACATTTACACTTGAGTCTGAACTCTACTGCTGTGCTCTAATGAAGTTATACAACCTCTCTTAGTCTCAGTTTTCTCTTCTCTGCATTGTGAATAATAAGCAGATGCGATTCACAGGGTTCTTAGGTAGAAGATGCCAGGCACACTCAGGCACACTGTAAGCTATCGTGGCATTGAGGTGTACCAAAAGAAACTGACAGCTAGGAAAACTTTTCTTTTTGGTGCTGACATCTACCTTTCCTGTTGATCTCATTGAAGCTTTACTTGCTGTTACTGTCCTGAGGTGTGTGTTTTCAAAAACGTACTTTTTGATTGTATATTCAAAACAATCGATCATGATTTGATGGGCTGGTGGATAGGAGTGTATGGTTCCCAGTTCCACAGCAAATTCCTCTGCCTTTTTCCCCCACCACACTTATTTATAGAAACAGCATAACCAAAGGATAGTTGGATTTCTATATAAGTGTTCAGAAAAGAACAATGGGTAGAGTCTTTAGAAGCCGGAATCAGTATACTGTGAATTTCTTTAGTACAGATTCTGTCTTTTTCATATTTGCGTTCCAGTACCCAACCAGCATGAATAAATCCAGTAGTGAGTGAGTATTTTATAGAGCATATGGGAGCAAGTAAACTTCCTTCCAAATTCTAGTAAAGATTTGGTACTTAACTGGCACTTTAATCAGTTTCATAAACAGAAACTGATCATTTTCTGCCCATATTTAAAATGTTTCTGGTATAAAGGAGCAACAAAAACCAGTGAAGGCTTGTATGGGTGGTACTATTACCGTGCTGGTGGTAGTGCTTACATGTACTGATCACAGTACATAAGCAATGGAGAAAGTGGATTCCAAAGCAGATTTGCCCGTAACTGAGACTCTTCTCTTAGACATAGTGTTGATGGGTTTTCAAATGATTTTTTAAAAAGAGCATTTAGAACTTTCCATCAAAACCCACTGTATCATTTATAATGTATTACATATATTTATGCAACTGAATTGTATAGAGTTCTTCATTGTCAGTGAATTATTTTATTGTCACCACAAACTCATAACTTAAAGAGTAGCTCCTGCCCTGGGCAATGTTATAACAGATTAAGAGACCTTACATAATTATTGTAAGTAATATTTTGATGGCTAAAACAAGTGAAACCAGAATTAACAATTGGTTTTATAGAATCTTGTTTTAACAAGGATTCAGATCAGATCAGATCAGTCGCTCAGTCATGTCCGACTCTTTGCGACCCCATGAATTGCAGCACGCCAGCCCTCCCTGTCCATCACCAACTCCCGGAGTTCACTCAGACTTATGTCCATCGAGTCAGTGATGCCATCCAGCCATCTCATCCTCTGTTGTCCCCTTCTCCTCTTGCCCCCAGTCCCTCCCAGCATCAGAGTCTTTTCCAATGAGTCAACTCTTCGCATGAGGTGGCCACAGTACTGGAGTTTCAGCTTTAGCATCATTTCTTCCAAAGAAATCCCAGGGCTGATCTCCTTCAGAATGGACTGGTTGGATCTCCTTGCAGTCCAAGGGACTCTCAAGAGTCTTCTCCAACACCACAGTTCAAAAGCATCAATTCTTCGGTGCTCAGCCTTCTTCACAGTCCAACTCTCACATCCATACATGACCACAGGAAAAACCATAGCCTTGACTAGACGAACCTTTGTTGGCAAAGTAATGTCTCTGCTAATATGCTATCTAGGTTGGTCATAACTTTCCTTCCAAGGAGTAAGTGTCTTTTAATTTCATGGCTGCAGTCACCATCTGTAGTGCTTTTGGAGCCCAGAAAAATAAAGTCTGACACTGTTTCCACTGTTTCCCCATCTATTTCCCATGAAGTGATGGGACGGGATGCCATGATCTTCATTTTCTGAATGTTGAGCTTTAAGCCAAATTTTTCACTCTCCACTTTCACTTTCATCAAGAGGCTTTTGAGTTCCTCTTCACTTTCTGCCATAAGGGTGTTGTCATCTGCATATCTGAGGTTATTGATATTTCTCCCCGCAATCTTGATTCCAGCTTGTGCTTCCTCCAGTCCAGCGTTTCTCGTGATGTACTCTGCATATAAGTTAAATAAACAGGGTGACAATATACAGCCTTGACGAACTCCTTTTCCTATTTGGAACCAGTCTGTTGTTCCATGTCCAGTTCTAACTCTTGCTTCCTGACCTGCATACAAATTTCTCAAGAGGCAGATCAGGTGGTCTGGTATTCCCATCTCTTTCAGAATTTTCCACAGTTTATTGTGATCCACACAGTCAAAGGCTTTGGCATAGTCAATAAAGCAGAAATAGATGTTTTTCTGGAACTCTCTTGTTTTTTCTATGATCCAGCGGATGTTGGCAATTTGATCTCTATTTCCTCTGTGTTTTCTAAAACCAGCTTGAACATCAGGAAGTTCACGGTTCACATATTGCTGAAGCCTGGCTTGGAGAATTTTGAGCACAACTTTAACAGCGTGTGAGATGAGTGCAATTGTGCGGTAGTTTGAGCATTCTTTGGCATTGCCTTTCTTTGGGATTGGAATGGAAACTGACATTTTCTAGTCCTGTGGCCACTGCTGAGTTCCAAATTTGCTGGCATATTGAGTGCAGCACTTTCCCAGCATCATCTTTCAGGATTTGGAATAGCTCAACTGGAATTCCATCACCTCCACTAGCTTTGTTTGTAGTGATGCTTTCTAAGGCCCACTTGACTTCCCATTCCAGGATGTCTGGCTCTAGGTCAGTGATCACACCATCGTGATCATCTGGGTCGTGAAGATCTTTTTTGTACAGTTCTTCTGTGTATTCTTGCCATCTCTTCTTAATATCTTCTGCTTCTGTTAGGTCCATACCATTTCTGTCCTTTATCGAGCTCATCTTTGCATGAAATGTTCCTTTGGTATCTCTGATTTTCTTGAAGAGATCCCTAGTCTTTCCCATTCTGTTGTTTTCCTCTATTTCTTTGCATTGATCGCTGAGGAAGGCTTTCTTATCTCTTCTTGCTATTCTTTGGAACTCAGCATTCAGATGTTTATATCTTTCCTTTTCTCCTTTGCTTTTCACTTCTCTTCTTTTCACAGCTATTTGTAAGGCCTCCCCAGACAGCCATTTTGCTTTTTTGCATTTCTTTTCCATGGAGATGGTCTTGATCCCTGTCTCCTCTACAATGTCACGAACCTCATTCCATAGTTCATCAGGCACTCTATCTATCTAAGATCTAGGCCCTTAAATCTATTTCTCACTTCCACTGTATAATCATAAGGGATTTGATTTAGGTCATACCTGAATCATCTAGTGGTTTTCCCTACCTTCTTCAATTTCAGTCTGAATTTGGCAATAAGGAGTTCATGGTCTGAGCCACAGTCAGCTCCTGGTCTTGTTTTTGCTGACTGTATAGAGCGTCTCCATCTTTGGCTGCAAAGAATATAATCCATCTGATTTTGGTGTTGACCATCTGGTGATGTCCATGTATAGAGTCTTCTCTTGTGTTGTTGGAAGAGGGTGTTTGTTTTGACCAGTGCATTTTCTTGGCAAAACTCTATTAGTCTTTGACCTGCTTCATTCCATATTTCAAGGCCAAATTTGCCTGTTACTACAGGTGTTTCTTGACTTCTTACTTTTGCATTCCAGTCCCCTTTAATGAAAAGGACATCTGTTTTGGGTGTTAGTTCTAAAAGGTCTTGTAGGTCTTCATAGAACCGTTCAGCTTCTTCAGCGTTACTGGTTGGGGCAAGGATTATTTCCGTCCAAATATGTTATGCATTACATTAGTACAAATTTTTTGTTACCACATATAAAAATATTTTAAAAATGCTGATAACGAAATATTTTTTTCTCTAGAAGTACTGTTTACTGGTTCAACAAATAATGACCTTGCATTGCTGAAGCATTTTCATTCCTGCCCATGAAAATTCTTATCTAAAATGAAGTTTTGATCAATGCCCCACTGCTGCTCAAAGTTGATTATTACAACTCAAGGTTATTTTTTTTTTAATGACTGCACAAAATATCTCCAGCACACACAGTTTATTTTATCTCTGTTTACACTGACGACTGTGTCCTCTCACCTCTCTTGTTTCTCCATTTCAACAGGAGAAGAGATGAGAAGAATCTGTTTGTCAATAACCGATTGACGGCCAGAAGCCAGTTCTTCTTTATCCCATTCCTAAACATAGAATTCTAGAAAATTCAGCTATAAGGTTCATAAAATAGAATGAATGAGACATGGGGAATTAATGTTAATTACAGCATCCCCAACTGTGCTAGGCTGATTACATAGCATTTCATTTAACCCTTAGGAGTGTGTGCTTGTCCCACCTCTTTATGTGAAAAGCAATGAACTTCACTGAAAGTACAGCTCCAGTACTGTATAATATGGACTTCTGTGTATTTATCCTTTGAGTTTTTAAAAAAACTGCTTAATTAGGTAAGTGTTCTTTCATGACCGAGAAGGTCATTTTGTCAGTAGAAAACATTTTGATAAACGTCTAATCTGCCTTCAAGACCATCTATGTTTTCTAGATGTTTGGAATCCAAATTTATTCTCAAGGAGAATTCTACTTGCTGGCCTATTTTCAACACTTTTATCTGTTAGGTCCCTTTTCATCTCCAAACAGCCCATTTTGTTTTTCCCTTGGCTACGGGTACCATCAGAATACCCCCTGCCTGTTGGTTTGAGAGATGGGCTCCTCCTGTTTGGTGTGCCAGAGGACACTTCTGGTGGCATCTGAGTGGCTTAGAGATGCATTTCAAGACAGGTAATAGCTACAGATAGCAGCCTTGGTTGTTTAGCAACTAAATGATTTTCCTTGTCAGGTGGCAGGCATTTCATGGAATGCTTATGTACGGTTTTATTATACTTGGATTAAACTGACCAGAGTGGTCAAGAACTAGGTCCCAGGTGTGTGGCTTACTGAGGAGTCTGAGAACTTATTTCTTTTCTTCAGGAAAAAACAGGATCCATAAAGTTTCAAGGGAAGGAGGTTGCTTTAGTATAAAGAGCATGAATTATTATAAAGTGGTTTAAAAATAGATAAGGTGGAATTTAAAATGTACATTCCAAGTGTATAAAAACATGTGTGCATTCATGCTAAGTCGCTTCAGTCGTGTCCAACTCTTTGCAACCCTGTGGACTGCAGCCCACCAGGCTCCTCTGTCCATGGATTTCTCCAGGCGAGAATACTGGAGTGGGTTGCCATGCCCTCCTCCAGGGGATCTTCCCAACCCAGGGATCGAACCAGCCTCTCTTGCATTTCCTGCATTGGCAGATAGGTTCTTTACCGCTAGCACCACCTGGGAAGCCCCATTAAAATGTATGTGTATATTCAGATCTGAGTTTAAAATGTAAACCTTGACTTTACCACACGTAGCCCTGTCTATGGGGTTATGCCATATTCTTTTCGGGGAACTGAATCTATAAGTAATCAGACATTCAGGGCTTCTTTCGGTTCACAGGAAATATGGAAACTAGACGAATGAATTAAGCAACACCATGAGCAGGCAAACAGAAAAGCCCATAGGTGGGGCTATACTGGGTTCTTTATTTTTTTAAATTGAGATATAATTGACATAGAACACTGTGTAAATTTAAGGTGTACAGCATGTTGATTCGATATATTTATATACTGCAGTATGATTACCACCACAGTATTAGCTAAAACCTCTGTCGTATCCTATAATTATTGTCTCTCTTTTGTGGTGAGAACCATTAAGGTCTAGTTTCTTAGCAACTTTGATTTGTTTATAAAGCAGTAAACAAAGGAGACAGGTTTAGTGGGGGAGGGAAGATTGATGGGTCTGGCAAATATATATAAGAAAGTTAAGAGACACAGCAACCAAATGTAATATAGGAACTTGGAAATATGATTGAAATAAGCCATCTGTAAAAAGGCATTTTTGAGACAAGCAGGAAAATTGAATATAGATAGATATTTGATAATACTGTGGTATACTATTAAACCCGTTAGGTTTGACAATGGCATTGTGAATATATAAGACAGTGGTTCTCATTGTGTGGCCTTGGACTGGTATCTGTCAGCAGCAGCATCCAGGAATACATTAGAAATGGAAATGCTCAGCACTGCTCCCAACTGACTAAATAAGGAACTCTGGGGAGTGGGGCCCTGGAAAACTCTGAGAATCACTGGTATAAGAAAAATATGCATTTTTCTAAAGGAGATACATACTGGGGTGTGCAGGACTGAAATGAAATTACAGAATAGTTTTATAATATTTGAGTTAAAATAGGTTAAATGTTTGATGAAGCAAGTGTGGCAACATCTTGATAATGGTTTTGTCAGGGGTCGTGTGTTTGTGAGGCTGAATTATTTAGTTCTCTACTTTTGTGTATATTTGGGAATATTCATTAGGGAAACTTTTGGAGACCTTACAATACACACAGGCGTGCGCGCGCGCACACACACACACACACACACACACTCACGGAGGAATTTGAGAAAACAAACAAAAACTTGGTTTTAAATTTTATAAAAGCTTCCAGTTTACCCAGAGCAAACTGGGTTTTAGTCTTGACGGCCACTGATCACTTTGCTGGGTGGTCTCAATAATTCAATTTCCCAGGAATCTCATCAATCTTGTCTATTCAATGAACAGGTTCAGTATATGATCTGTTGTGAAGGCCCTCTCAAGCCTGCTATTCTTAATTCTCTGAGCATTCAGGTGAGCAGTCGACTCCTCAGCATTTCTCAGGTCTGCGCTGTGCCCTGGGGTGAGCGCTGTCTTCCTGCCCACCCTCCTCCTGTGCCTCCCCTTTCCTCTGGTTTCCATCCATGTGCCATGTCAGAGGACAGTGACATTCTCCGGGATGACAGAAGCCCAGGTATCACCCTCTGACAGAGTAGATGAGGTGTGGAATTTCATGAAGAAGATCTCTGGGGACTTGTGGTGGCAGGTGCCCTTCAGTCTAGGTCAGAGATGGCCAAGGCCCAGAGCAGAGCTGGGACCTGCACTCCTAACATTGGGCCTGAGCCCCTTCTCTTGCCTCCCCCACTGCTATGGCCATCACCTCCTCATGCAGGGGCCAGTTAGCCACAGCAGGGTAAACTCTGAGTGGATTCGGGAGCCCTGATTCATAGCTCTCATACTTCAAGAGCTCTGGGGATTAGAATATCAAAGCCGTGTTCCCGGTCTGACGGACAGAAATGGTGTCCTCACTGCTAGGTGGAGTCAGGTTACCCAGTAAACCATGAAAGTGCAGAATTTCCAGGCAGATTCAAGGTCCTGGTGTCCACTTCGGAGCATGAGACAAGAGGAAGGCAGTAGGGAGGCTCTGGGTGGGAGGGTGGGGCACACGGGTTGATCTTGGGGAGGGGATGGTAAAGGAGGGAGTGGGGGGAATATAGGGGCCTAATGTGTGCACAGGCTGCACGTTGCATTGGCAAGAGGGATGAAGACTGAAACAAGAGTAGCTCACGGGGAGAGGGAGCAACAGCTGCGGGGTCCACCGCCAGCCAAAGGTGATACATCCTCCACCTCCTCCCCTTTAGATTGATTACCTGATAGAAACCTAAGTCCACAGTGCGGGTGATCAATAGATCATGTTCCCACCAGCTGAGCTGTTCCTGGAGGTCTTTTCCCAGTATTGGCACTTGCTTATTTTCTCTTCTCATGTTCCTCCATCCCTTTCATTTCCCTCCAGCGTCTTGGCCCTTCCTGGGCCATAGCAAATGGAGCATGGACACTGGCTGAAGACAATAGTAACTGCAACAATAGTTTTGTTGAAAACTTAAGCACCAGCCACTTCCCTGGTGGCGCAGAGGGTAAAGAATCTGCCTGCAATTCAGGAGACCCAGGTTCAATCCATGGATGAGAAAGATCCCCTGGAGAAGGGAATGGCAACCCACTCCAGTATTTTTGCCTGGAGAATTCCATGGACAGAGGAGTCAGGCAGGCTATATATAGTCCATGGGGTCACAAAGAGTCGGACATGACTGAGTGACTAATACTACTCAGCACCCACCACTGAACTGGATGCTTGATAAATATTACTTTTAATTCAAGCCATAGCTGTTATCCCCATTTTACAGATGAGGGACAGAAAGTCAGAGAAGCGAAGCCAATTAGAGAGTCACTCAGCCAGAAAGTGGCAGGACTCAGAGTTAAACCCAGATCTGACTGGCTGCCACTGCTGTCCCTCATCAGCCTCTCTCATTCCTGGCCCTTCTGTCATTGGTGGCAGGGAAGGGAGTGGGAAACTGCAACCAGCGCAGTAGGGCAAGCTCCTGAGTGGGCCATGTGGTGGGGGAGGGGGGGTCCTTTAAGAGGCTGCAGTACTGGGGCCCCACTACTTTCCCGAAGACCCTGATCACATGAAGAAGTCACCCCCCAGTGGAAAGAAATGTGTGAGCATCTCACATGGTACATGGGAAGGAAATGCTTTGTCTACCCTTAGTAGGGTGCACTATGACCAAAAATCAGAATTTCCTCTGATTCTGATTCTCTGATTCTTCTGATTCTTTCCTTCGCTGGGAAGAAATGTTGGATGCTAGGACATGTCCATCAGTAAACATTGCCCTTGGGCTCATGAATCGAGGACTTTCCTGATTGGTGCCATGCTCAGTCTTTGGGACCAACATTAGTTCAGAATCATGTTGGTTTCTTTTTTCTTCTTTGAAATGTGGAGCTATCCCTTCTTATTCAAAATGGGTAGAGAGAAAGAAGGTAGAATTCTGGAATGCTTCTGAAACTCCTACCCTGCCTGTCTCTGCCTCTCAACTGGAAGAGGGAGAGCAACTTTGGTGCAGGGTGGTGGTGATGGTGAAGGGGCTCACTGCAGCAGAGAAGGCAAGGGTGGAATCGGCTAAAGAGAGCTGAGGACAAGAACTACCAACTGCAGTCACCTCTGTGGGTACACGTGATTGCTTACACGGAATGTCCACGTGCGTTATCGTCAGAGCCTCATAAAAGCCCCCATGAAATGGGTGGGTATATTTCTGTCTTTTCTTGGTTTAAATCATTTTTTTTCCCTACTTTGTCCCAGAAAAGATTTAAGGGAGTTGCATTCAGTGTAGGAGATAAACTACATTTAACATAGATGTTAAGAATCAGAGAGAAAGCACTCTTTTGATAGAATTGTATGCACCTTCCCAAATTTTGAATCTGAAACAGTGTGGAAACCTTAACATGACCCTTGCTCTGTTTTCAGAAGGAAATAACTATAAAATTGTTCATCAAAGAAGTCAATTGCTTAGACACGTTCATCCTAAAATTTCACTGTATACAATTAGGAAGCAGCAGTTTATGATCTAGAGACTGAGAAGTGGGTGCTTTTTATTCCTGTTTGAAATGATTCCCAAACCCTTCCATCTTGGTTTATGCTCATGCTTCTGTCCTCGTCTTGGTGGATGCACATTATGTTGCATAAAATGTGTATTTTTTTGTACATTCCCAAGAGATTTAAACCTCTTCAAGACTATGTGCTTGCTCTGTGATTCCTGACAGTCCTGTTCCCGAGGCAGGGAGTTCCAGCTCCCTTTGGATGAGGATGGAACCGGGACTCAGAGAGGGTAACCTGCTAAGTAAATGGCACAGGAAGACTCGGTGTTGAATCACCTATCCTCCCGCTTCACCACATTGCTATGTCCCCTGTTGGCCACGGGCCCATCTTCTCTGAACTGTGACAGTGAACACGGCTCTGTCGCTGTAGTAATCTGTATTTATATCTGGGAGGCACTCAAAAATCATTCGTTCATTCAACAATATTGATTGAATACTATCATGGATTCATCACTGTTCTAGGTAGAGTGAACACAGCAGTGGACAAAACAGACCAAAATTAAAAGCTAATCTGTGTTCTTACAGAGCTCATATCCATCCTACAGAGGTGAGGACCCGAATATAAAGTCATCAGTAAATTCTATATTTGCAGGGCCTGTGTGTGATGGGCAAAAACGAGGCACCTCAGGCAGTTATAGAGCCCAAGTCAGCTCTGTGTTTTTATGGTCCATAGCAGAGGAACTTAATGATGGTATATAAAGCACCATGATAATTCTGTCCAGTTTTAATTAATATAGACTATTGCACCACGCTGGGAAGATAAACTAACTGATTGCAATACTGTTCCATGGAGAGAGTCACTTCTTACTGCAGCTAAGCTTTTCAACTTCTCAGCTTCACTCACCTCTGCCAAGAGGCCTCCTTGTTCCTCAGGGAATTGCTTTCTCATATTTCAGAAGGACAGTGCATGCTTGTGTCAGGTGTGAAAAGAATCTTTCCTGCTTGATGCCAACGAGAAGCGGCACCAGGGAAGGCCGACAGACAGAGCACACATTCTCCTCTCTAACTGGGTTACTCTTTGCTCTGCTTATCTTCCAATGAGATCTTCCTACTGGTGTTCGGTTTGTACCGACATTTAAAATCAATATTCTGATTTTTCAAGGACACATCCCTAAAAAAGAGGACTTAAGGAAAGGGGGGCAATTCTGAAAATTCTCGAAACTTGACACTGGCCTTTAGAAATGAAAAATGTTGAGAAACTTCTAGGACAGGGTCCTCAAATTGTTAAGTATTTTCTTTAACATCTAAAGCGCTTATTGGTCTTGGTGCATATGGGTCAAATAGCACATTGTTTGGATTTTAATACTTAAAAAAATTCCTTGGGAAAAGTGGGGGGGGGGGTGGATAAATTAGCAGTTTGGAATTGACATATATATCAGATCAGATCAGATCAAATCAGATCAGTCGCTCAGTCGTGTCCGACTCTTTGCGACCCCATGAATCGCAGCACGCCAGGCCTCCCTGTCCATCACCAACTCCCGGAGTTCACTGAGACTCACATCCATTGAGTCAGTGATGCCATCCAGCCATCTCATCCTCTGTCGTCCCCTTCTCCTCTTGCCCCCAATCCCTCCCAGCATCAGAGTCTTTTCCAATGAGTCAACTCTTCGCATGAGGTGGCCACAGTACTGGAGTTTCAGTTTTAGCATCATTCTACTACTATATATAAAATCGATAATCAACAAGGACCTACTGTATAGCACAGGGAACTCTATTCAATACTCTGTAATAACTTATATGGGAAAAGATTCTGAAAAAGAATAGATACGTTTATAGGTTTAACTTAATCACTTTGCTATACACCTGAAACGAACACAACATTGTAAATCAACTATACTCCAATGTAAAATAAAAACTAAATTAAAAAAATTCTTTAAGGGATCAAAAAGAAGAGGGGGGAGCATCGGAAGGTAATCTGAAGGTAAAAACTCGGCAAACAAGATATTTCAAATGCATAGGCTACCTTTATTTTAGTGTAAAACATTGTGACTCAAATGTATTTCCTTTCTAAGGTGTTTTTAGGTCAAGCAGGATAACTGAATGTCAAGGGTTAAGCAGTTCTTCCAGGGTCACGGTTTTCTTTTTCCTTTCAGTGAGCCTCCACTTGACCTTGTGGCCAGCAGTCCAGTAGTTGGTCATGAAGCTTTCTCCAGCCACTGCTGTTTTCCCTAATGTCCTCAGTGGATCCTCAAAACCTGGATAAGAGTAGCCAGGTGCATGGTAGGCTGCTGAGGCTGCTAGAGAACTTGTTTAGTAACTGCACATGTATGGCAAGCACACTCTTTTTATATTATTTATTGCATGGTTTGGGGTGCTGTAGACTGGAACTCTTAGCTCAGTACCACCCTTTCCCTCTGCTTCCAGAGCCATATTCAGGCCACCCAGGCATCTTTACCATTGTTTGGTTTCAACTCTTCTTTTAAACTTTGTGTCAATTCCTACAACCCCATTTAAAATGAATAGAATTAGTGATCTGGTTTGATAATTCATTCAGTTCAGTTCAGTCAGTCAGTCATGTCTGACTCTTTGCGACCCCATGGACTGCAGCATGCCAGGCTTCCCTGTCCATCACTAACTACCGGAGTTTACTCAAATTCATGTCCATTGAGTCGGTGATGCCATCCAACCATCTCATCCTCTGTCGTCCCCTTCTCCTCCTGCCCTCAATCTTTCCCAGTATCGGGGTCTTTTCAAATGAGTCAGTTCTTCGCATCAGGTGGCCAAAGTATTGGAGTTTCATTTTCAGCATCAGTCCTTCCAATGAATATTCAGGACTGATTTCCTTTAGGATGGACTGGTTGGCTCTCCTTGCAGTCCAAGGGACTCTCAAGAGTCTTCTCTAACGCCACAGTTCAAAGGCATCAATTTTTTGGCACTCAGCTTTCTTTAGAGTCCAGCTCTCCCATCCATACATGACTACTATAAAAACCATAGCCTTAACTAGATGGACCTTTGTTGGCAAAGTAATGTTTCTGCTTTTTAATATGCTGTGTAGGTTGGTCATAACTTTTATTCCAAAGATAATTTATTAGGTCTACATAATCATTCACAGGGGCTTTCCAGGTGGCTCAGTAGGTAAAGTATCTGCCTGTAATGCAGGAGAGACAGGAGACTTGGGTTCGATTCCTGGGTGGAGAAGATCCCCTGTAGGAGGGCATGGCAACCCACTCTAGTATTCTTGCCTGGAGAATCCCATGGACAGAGGAGCCTGGAGAGCTACAGTCCACAGTGTTGCAAAGAGCTGGACAAGACTGAAGCGACTGAGTACGCAAGCACACAATCATTCACAGAAAGCAGTGGCTTCCTTGCTCTTTTGTAGCATGGCTTATATAAGCTCTGGGATTTGATGGTAGTGCCCTGGACTCATGTCTTGTCCACTGTACAGGTTGGAAGGAAGCATATTTGCTTGAGCTCTTCTGAGTTCTAAACAAGAAGTTTGATGTATTTATTCTTAGCTATACTTATTATAAAACAAGTAGAAAGGTTAATGGCTCCCTCCTTTATCCAAAGATGTATAAACACACCCCCATGGCTTCAGGATCCTTTGAAGAAAGCATCAGTGCCCAGTTATCATTACTCATAATTGTAGAAACTTGCAGGTTGAGAAGCTATAATCTTCCTGCTGAGATCGTCTAGCTTCATCCTTATGCCAAAGACAGGATTCCAGAGAGATGAAGTGACTTTCCTATGGTCAAGTTGCTAGTTATCAGACTCGGGATTAGGATGGGGTCTTCAGCACTCCGATGAATGCATTTTTCCTCTATTTCTTGAATCCTGTTTGTGCTCTTTCACCCACTTATGTACAATTATAGACTTTATGGGTTCATACCGTGAGAGACTCCTTTAGAGATCATCTCTTCTAACTCTTTCACTTCTAACTCTTTCACATGAGGGCAGGGAAGCCCAGAGACTTTTACATGTCTTGCTTAGCATCACAGAGATTGTAGATGCTGGAACTGGAACTAGAGACCAGCTCCTCTGACTCTTTCAACCAATACCTTACTTCTTCACTGATGGCTGCACCTTGGAGAATGTTTCAACTCAGAGACCTCCATGAGCTCAGTCATGTAGTCGTCTGTTCTTGTGAGTTGAACTGTTGAACAGCACGGGATAACAATGGTGCAGAGTTAGAGCTTTTGCCTTCAGTTCCTTCTGTGATTCTGTTGGTTTTTGTCACGTCTCTCTCTTGTGCAAAGTGAGGGTAGTGAATAGGATATTTGTACTGGAGAATTCTGTGATCCTTTCCCAACTGTGCGTGTGTCTTAGTATTTTGTCCAGTAGAGGGGGGTGTGTGCTCACAGACTAAGCCCCTTGGGCTACTCCAGGTTGGATTATTTGGCAACACCTAGAGGGTGTAGTGTAGGAGATGCAGATCTGGGCAAGACATCATGTGGGAGAAGCTGGAGACAGTGATGGAGGAACTGGGAATTAGCGAAGGAAATTAAAGGTATCCCTAGAAAATAGCTCTCCAGGGCCCCAGAAATTCTTTTTATGATACTACCACACCAAGGAGAATGATGAACTGAGAAGCTCCAGGTTTGGATATTCCAAGTTATCCTCTGCTCTTAGGTGTGATGGGTACCCTGGGAGTAATGTGTGTATATGGTGCCAGTTCTGGTCTACGGCTCCTTTTCCAAATGATAACAATGAGGCTGCCTTAGGCGGAGATAGAAGATCTCCTTTGGACACCCAGCTGCACACAGGCATCTTCTGCACCCCTGAAGCCTATGTGCTGAGGCCTGAGAAAGACCAGCAGATTCCTTCATATTTAGTAAAGATGGTAGACGGCCATGGGTCAAGATAGAATCTCAAGAAAAAAGACGAACACTACAGTCTTCCTTTAAATTTCTACCTATTTATTACCAGTTATCGCTGGTTGTGATGATCCCATCATGAAGTGAAAAGGAAATAGAACTATGTAGCACTCGGAGAAGGCAACGGCAACCCACTCCAGTACTCTTGCCTGGAAAAGCCCATGGATGCAAGAGCCTGGTAGGCTGCAGTCCATGGGGTTGCTAAGAGTTGGACACGACTGAGCGACTTCACTTTCACTCTTCACTTTCATGCACTGGAGAAGGAAATGGCAACCCACTCCAGTGTTCTTGCCTGGAGAATCCCAGGGACGGGGGAGCCTGGTGGGCTGCTGTCTATGAGGTCGCACAGAGTGGGACACGACTGAAGCGACTTAGCAGCAGCAGCATGAAACTATTCTCAGGCCCCTGTTGCTTTTATGTTTGTTCCCCCATTTTCATTCACTGCCTCTCAAAAGACAAATTAAGCAGTAATTTTTTTTAAACTGCTTTGATATTAAAAAAAAAAAAAGAAAAAACTATGAGACACCTACTTCTCCTGAACAGAGTACGGAAGAGCAGGAAGGAGAATGTCATCTTAGCTGGAGAAGCTGAAGCTGTGGAATAATTTTGGAGAAGTGTCATTTTATTGAAAATATTCACCTGCTCACTTTTTGGGCTATCAGAATTGAAAAAAGTATTTACAGCCAGGAAAGAAAGAGGGAGAGAAAGGTAGAAAAGGAAGGAGGGAAAGTTTGAAAGTCAGAGAGGTAGTGGTGGTGGGGGAAAAAAAAGAAAAAGAAAACTCGAGACTTCCTTCTTCTGACCCAGCTATGGAAAATGTGATTGCAGGTCCTTGCCTCCCTGGTCTGGACGATGGCCCTGGATGCCAGAGGCCATCACAGGGCACTTCTGAGGTCCTGGATGTCCTTACTTCCATTCTTTCTTTCTGAGAGGGTCTGTGAAAATCTTGATAGCATGCTACATCTGATCACATCAGTATCTTTCTCCTGGGATCTGAAAGAGCTTTTCTCACATCTATTTAACACTTAGCATTACAGTAGAGGTGTTTCTGTCACTTGAAGCTGGATTACCCCCAGGGGGCTTTTACCTATTAAATGTTGACTGCATTTTCCCCATTGTCCATGCTCTGACCTGCCCACCTTCACGGTTTTCCTGATGACCTGTCTTTCTGGCCACTCAGGCAGTCGCTTTGAGGAGGTGACTTACAGTGACTTACATCTGCCTGTGTAACACTCACATTGGTCGTGTGTCTGTGGGGGGTATTTCCTGGGCTTGGCACTTGTGTATTCCATTCACGGACTGTGAGAATCTGTATGGAATATCTGTGACCGCTGCCCCATAAAAGTCTACCTAACGTGGTCTGGGCCACACTGCCATGCACTGAACAAATACACTGATGACCAGTTATGATTAGAGGTTTTTCAAAACCTATTTCCATCTTCAGCTGACATTGACTTGTTCAGAAACAGCACCATATAAGTCAGTAAAAATAATAACCCTCCTCATCCTCATTTTGCTATAGCATTTTATAGTTTGCAGTGTACTTTCCCACACATCTGATTTGATCTTCCCACCCACCCTGAGATGGTCCCTGCAATTATTATTTGCCTTAAAGGTGAAGAAATTGAGGCCCAGAATTTAAGCAAATTCCTTTGAGAAATGCGACTAGTAAGAGATGGAACCAAAATTTGGATCTAGGTTTTCTCAGTACAAGTGTAAGCTTTTAAACTGATAACAGTTTGTTGATATATGATAGAGCTAATGTGGGTAGTTTGGTTCTATTAGTGTGGTTGAAAGAATCAGATAATTTCCCAAGCCTTCTGGAAAAAAAAAATATTTCTTTTCTCTCATTAAAAAATGTATGAGTGTGTGTATATATATAATTATAGTAATTATATTTATAATTCTAGAAAACTTTGGAAACATAGAAATTATTTTAAAAATTGATAATTAAAGCTGCATCAATTCTATAAGTAAGCCTGTAGTAGCCACTTAATATTTTGAACTTTTAAAACTGCATATCTACATTAACAAAAGTATAAGTTTATATTGTATCACAACATTTTCCCATGCCATTGAATATTCTTAAGATCAACTTTAATATTTGCATATATTTCATTGAATAAATTCACTATAATTTTTTAAACAAAATTCACATTTTCTTTAGGTTGAAATAAACTATACAAAATTGATTTTCTTCACCATAATTTTTAAAATTACTCTTTTCTTAAATTCTTAAGTGTCAGCCTTTACTATCAGAGACTAGTGTACCACACAACTCTTCATCTAAACTTCTGTTTGCATTTCAAATCCTTTCATAAAGCCCATTCTGGACCTAAGTATTTAAAGGGTATGTATGTTTAGTTTTTGAAGTAGAAACAAAATGCTAGCAGAGCAGTTGCTGACTTGCGTAAGAGGAATGTTTTCTGAATTTGGGGGAATTGCAATCAAGAATAGAAAGATTTTTGGTCAATGGAAATTGGAGGCTTTTCCAGATATAAGGGGGAAATCTCTTGATATCTCTTCTTTGACATCACCTTCTTTAAAGTCTTGCTGCCCGTCCTAACTCCGGGAGATAGTGGAGGATGGAGGAGCCTGGTGTGCTTCAGTCCATGGGGTCACAAAGAGTCATAGAGGACTTAACAACTGAACAACAACATACCCACCGCACATCAGATTATAGAAGGTCTCATGTGCCCCTGGCACTCTGCACCTGCTCTTTTTGTAGTACTTATCTTGCTCTGTCCATTTTAATTGTTTGCTTCTGAGAAGCCCCTACAAGACTGCACACTCTTGAGAGTGGGAACCCTGTCTTACTTACTGTAGCATTCTTGCACGGGCACAGTGTGTGGCACATCGTGGGAACTTGTGTTAGTCTGCTTCAGGAGCCATAACAAAATGCCGCGGGCCATGTGGCTTAAACAGCAGACAATTTCTTCTCACAGTTCTGGAGGCTGGAAGCCAAGATCAAGGTGCTGGCAGGAATGATGTCCTCAGGGCTCTGTCCTCGGCTTGCAGATGCCTGCCGGGGTCTTGTTGCCTCTTTACATGGTTGTCCCTCTGTGCACCTGTTTGCCTCTAGTGTGTCCTTATCTCTTCTTATCAGAACACCAATCAGATTGGGTTAGGCCCCATGCTAATGACCTCTTTTAAACTTAATCCTCTCTTAAAGGTCCCATCTCTAAATACTATCCCATTTTGAGGCACAGGGCACAGGGGTCAGGGCTTCAGCATATGAATTTAGAGGAGCATAATTCAGTCCCTTCCATTACTCTATACATGTGTTTATTGTAAAATATTTGACATGCTTGTAGATGCATAAGAAGATAACATTTACCTTCCAGCATCCTACCTTCTGGATGCTAGTCAACTCCTTTCTGGCCAAAGATAGGAACAGAGGCAGCCTGGTATCTTACAGAAAGCGCTAGACTTGAAGTCAGAGACCTGAATCTGCATCCTGGTTCTGCCAGCTCCCAGCTGTGTGACCTTAACCGCCCCGAGCATCAGTCTCCCCATCTGGAAAATTGGGATAATAACGCCTACTGCAGTAGACCGTTGAGGGACTAGATGAGGTCATGCATGTGGGAGTGCCTAGAATAATGCATGCCACGAAGTAGACCTAAGAAAATGTCGATTTGACCTAACAGTTGAAAGGCATGTTGGAAACAAAAAGTATTTCCATTTAGTCTTGAGGCATGGCACAGATACTGAGAAATCTCTGACAGTTACTGAGTTTTTTTAAATAGAGTTTCAGTGATCTCACCATGGTTATTCATACACACTGCTACTCCAGCTTTACATTTATTTCAGCTCAGTTAAGATGTTTTATCTTTTATATCTTTGTAGTGTTAAGTCACTCAGTCTTGTCTGACTCTTTGAGACCCATGGACTGTAGCCTGCCAGGCTCCTCTGTCCGTGGAATTCTCCAGGCAAGAATACTGGAGTGGGTTGCCATTCCCCTCTCCAGGGGATCTTCTCAACCCAGGGATCGAACCCGGGTCTCCTGCATTGTAGGAAAATTCTTTACCATCTGAGCCACTAGGGAACAGTTCAGTTAAGATGAGTGGTTTACTAATCTTTTCTCATTTGAAGAAAACGACAGATTGTTTACGTGTAAAGCACTTATTTATGACTGACGGTTTCCAAATTTCACTAAGTAATTTCAATTCTTGCTCCAGAATTCTAGTAGCTCATTGCACTGTGATGGTGTCTAATTGCTGTTTTCACTGAGAGTTGTGTTCTCGAGCTTTAAAATATGTCCTTACATAAAATACGATGCCTTAGTGTAACGACCATGATAACTTCAGTGAGATGTTTTATAAATAGACCTTGAAATGTCACAGCAACATAAATTCTCCATTTAGGATGTGGAAAGAACATTTTCACTGATGAGCAAATGGAAGGCTGTGGGACTACGGACAGAGACTGGTGAATCTTTAGGACCCTTCAAGAATCAATGGTCAAGAATCAGACCCCTCATTGCTGGTCTTGTCTAAGCAACGGTCATGACCAGATTTTCCCTTGACCTACTTCTCATCGCCTGTCTCTGTAGTTGTTTGAAGTTGTGGTCTTTAGTTGTTCACTAATCTTCCCTTTACTCTCTTTTTCCAGGGCAAGTTGCTTGCTATCCTTGTTGCTCCATCCGACTTCCGTTATGCTTCTGTCTTGGTCCCATCACCGTGTCCTCCTCTTCCTTCTTCCTTCTGCCTCATTCCTGGATTCTGTTCCAGCAAGCCTGCAGCCTCCATCTTTCCTATTTCCTTTCTTCTGCCTCCAGACCTGCCTCCATGTCTGGGCATTCTGCCATCATCTGCTTCTCTCATTTTCTCTCTCTCTCCTATCCTGTTGCTGCCTCTTCTCCTTTTCTCTCCAGATCCTCCTCTCGAATGAGCAGAGGTGTGAGATCACTCCGCGGCACATCCTTTTTATCTTCAGGAGACCTGAGGAGAGGGTCTTGGAATCGTGGCACCTACTTCTCCACAGACACTGCTAGTGGACCTAGCATCAGCGTCCTTGCAAACATCACTACAATAAGACCTTTCTGAAATCATCTCCTGGGCTCAGCATAGCCTACATCCAAGGAGGAAGCTCCACAGCCCCAATGGGAACTTGATCAAGTGAATAAGAAGGGAGCTTTGGTGGGAATGGAGCTGCGTTTGATTTGAAAATATTTTCATTTCCACTTTTATCTTGGTTGAGTCGCTTTAGGATACTTGCAGATTTGGCTTCTATTTTAAAAGGTTCACAAGTGTTTGAAAAAATCTTTATTCCCTTTAATAGAGATGGTTACACTTGAATTTCATTTAATAAGTAATAGTGCTTTGTTTCATTATTTTGTTAACATATTTGGATTCACTTATTAACTCAGCTTATTAGTTGTTCTGGCCCCTCCCTTGTGACTGTGGTTTAAGTCGATGGTCCATGTGAGGACTGAATCGCGTTGTTAGGAGGTCTCAGGGTTTGGGTTGGACCCAGATGAGCATTGACCATGGCATTACTGAAAACAGTGGCTATTTGTGGTTGGTTAATGATGGTCCAGCCAACCATTTGATTCATTTTGAGACCATAGTCCCAAAGGAAAGCGGATCCAGCTTGACCTCCTATTTGAGGGAACATAAGATGTCAAGTCTCCTCTTTGCCCCTTGTTGACAGGACTGTATTTTGTTTGCCTCTCCCCACCCAGCTCCTAATGCTCCACAAATCTTTTTACAACATGCATCTTGCAATTTTCTTGAACTCCCACATGTAACCATGTAGGTAACCTCTCTGCAGAGTCAGCCAGTCACAGTTTTTCTTTGTCAGAAAAACCACTTTGCCTTTAATCAAGATGAAGCGTTTACCCCACTCTGCAGTTACACAGCCAGTTATTTACGGGTATCAGTTTTCCTTCCCAAAGTTTCGGAGCCAGAGGACTCTCCAGGAAGGCGGATCCAGAAGAGTTCAGGTTTCACAGCCCTGCAAATTGGTGGTTACAGTCATTTGTCTTCCTCCCTTTCCCTGGTCTCTGCTCCAACCTGCCTGCAGCCTACACGGCTCCTTTCTTGCCTTCCCTTCCTGTCTGCTGAACTGCCTCCAGTCTGGGCAGGCTGCCAGGGTTTGTGGCTGTTTTTAGCCCATTTCCTGCTCTTCCCTTTCTGTCTCAGACCTGCTGCAGAATGAACAGAAGTGGTGTAAGAACCCTCAGCGAGATTCATGGACCTTTTTAATGAGTTTTAGAGGTTGATATATGATAACATTGAATATAAGTAATATACATACTCTGTGAATAAGAGTAGATGTAGGGTAGATGTCTTGAAAGAACTCTGGACATTCTAGGCATCGATCCTCGACCATCTGTGCCCACCTTCCTTTCTAGCTTTATCTCACACTCAGTTACCTGGCACAGATTGTGTGCCTCAAGGCTTCCTATTATTTGTGAATATTCTGTGCTGCTTTTTCACACTGCCTGTCCATGGTACTTGTATACTTCTTATCCATCCAGTCTTGCCCATCGGTGAGGTGGAAGCCGCCATCCTGTCTCCTTCAAGGTGTTACTTCCTCGATCATTCCACCTTCTTGTCCTCCTCTGAATCTAGAACTGTTTATATAATATTTCTTCATGGTGCTTAATCACACCCAGTGTCTCTAATGAGGATGAGTGCTCCTTATGACCAGGGATAAACTCCTTTTAGTCAGCAGTTATGGCAGCAGCAGCTACAGAAACATAACATTTACATGGTGCGTTATCATTTGTAAAGCCCTCTCATCTCTGCTATCTAATCTGGTTTTTCAGAATTGCACTGTGAGGTTGGTATTATTATTATTTTTGTCTCGTATACAGATCTTTAGAAGCTGCTGTCCCAGCTTAGTGACTTATTGCAAAGGAGAGCCTTTAACCATGAATTATTAAAAAGAGATGGTTTTTAGGAAGAAATTTGGCATTTTTAATGGGCTATATACATAAATGATCGATTGTTCTTAGGAAGTTAAAACATTTAGATGTTTAATTGTAATGAAACACTTCCTTGATAAACTCACATGAAGACAGCCTCAGCCACTAAAGCTGTGGGAGCTTTAACAAAAATTTCACCTGTGAAGTTGGTTACTGGCCATCTAATGAACCCTATTCTTACTTTTTAACTATAATTAATTAATTGCATATTTGCTTCTGACATGTAACAGCTTTTAGTACTGAACCTTTTTTCCAGACAGTGTTTTAGAGAAATTTTAGGTTCACATTAAAATCAAGGGGAAGATAGGTTTGTCATTAACCTGCTGCCCTCCCATATGTACTGCCTCTTTCCCCACTGCCAGCATCCCCCACTGGAGGCGGAACATTTGCTACAACTGATGAACTGACTCTGATACCTCATGATCACCCAGAATCCACAGATTACCTTAGTTCATGTTTGGTGTTGTACATTCTATGGGTTTGCACACGTGTATACTGATACATATCCATGATTAAAGTATCTTACAGAATAATTTTACTGCCCTAAAAATTTGTGCTTTTTATGATGATCATTTTGCCTCTAACATTAACAGTGTTTCTTAAAAAAATTTTTTTTAATTTTTATACAATTTTAAAGGTTACTTTCCATTTACAATTATTACAAACTATTGGCTATATTTCCCACATTAGATAATACATCTTTGAGCCTATCTTATACTCATTTATTTTACTTATTTAAAGTTTTTTATTTATTTTATTATATTTTATCAAGAGCTGACTCATTGGAAAAGACCCTGATGCTGGGAAAGATTGAGGGCAGGAGGAGAAGGGGACGACAGAGGATGAGATAGTTGGATGGCATCACCAACTCGATGGGCATGGGTTTGGGTGGACTCCGGGAGTTGGTGATGGACAGTGAGGCCTGGTGTGCTGCGGTTCATGGGGTCGCAAAGAGTCAGACACAATTGAGTGACTGAACTGAACTGAACTATTTGGGCAGGGTCTTTGTTGCTGCGTGCAGGCTTTCTCTAGTTGCAGCGAGCAGGGGCTGCTCTGTAGTTGCTGTATGCAGGCTTCTCATTGCAGTGGCTTCTCCTGTTGCCAAGCACGGGCTGTAGGGTGCGTGGGCTTCAGTAGTTGAGGTGCATGGGCTCAGCAATTGTGGCATATGGGTTTTGTTGTTCCATGACATTTGGAATCTTCCAGGACTAGGGACTGAACCAATGTCCCTTGCATTGGCAGGTGGATTCTTAATGAACTTCACTGGACCACCAGGAAAGTCCCTCTTATACTCAATTAGCTATAATTTATATATTTAAATTCAAGAACTATTTGTTTGAACAGTAGACATTATTGATTTGTAAACCCCATTTGATATTTCCTTTGAATATTCATTTATATTTACTGTCCTAGTCTCTTGGTATTTACAATCCAGGAAGACTCTAACTTTCTTCATTTAGCACTAATGTTCAAGATTGGATTTTAAAAGAAAATTTCTTTCCCAAATGTAATAGCTAACAATTAATGACAACTGATTACATGTCAGATGCTTTCTGTGTATTTCTAAAGCCTTCAGGAGCCTTTGAGAAAAGTTATTTATTGTCTCCATTTTATGGATGATAAAACTTAGGCTTAGGTTAACTTTCTTAAGCTGATTACCTATCCACAGTGTTAGATCATGGATTTAAATTCTACATTCCACCAAAGCATGTGGCCTCCCTGGCTATAATCTTATTGTAGGGTGTCATACTGTCATGAAAATCCCATGGGCAGAGGAGCCTGGTGGTTGCAGAGTCGGACATGACTGAAGTGACTCAGTACGCATGCAGGCTGCTGTCATGCTGTTTTAGAAAGACAGTGATATAGAGAAACTTGGTCCCTTTAAATTATCTCAGAATCCTTTGATAGGGCAAAAGTGAGATTGAGAAGGCATTTGGTATATTCCAGCGATATAACCTCATTACATCACTTCTGATTTCAAAGTCAGAGCCTCAGTAGATGAGAACTCTAACAATTTCCTTTGTGTCAAACAAGGCTCCATTATTTGTTTCTCCTCCTCACCCCCTAAAAATCTAAGAAATAAAAACTAAGCCCACTTTTGTCCTCTCTAGTACTGAACTGATATGGTGCAAAGACATAATGAGGGGGGCAGAAGAGTGCTGTTGAGTCCAGTGTCTGATTTATGGATGTTACTCCCTCGCCCTCCAAACTTTGTGGATCAGTTTCTGAAAAGGGAAGCAACCATCTCAGATCTGTCTTTCAGAACACAGATTGTTAGACTAGATGCTAGTGGTAAAGAACCCACCTGCCAGTGCAGGAGATGTAAGAGAGTCAGGTTCCATCGCTGGGCCAGAAAGATTCCATGGAGGAGGGCGTAGCAAAACGCTCCAGTATTCTTGCCTGAAGAATCTCATGGACAGAGGAGCCTTGCAGGCTACTGTCCATAAGGTCACAGTCAGACATGACTGAAGCGACTTAGTACACACAAGCAGATACTCTGAGTTAAGCACTATTTGTGTGTGTTGATGGTGAAGACCAAAGTCTTTTATACTCCAGTGAGTCTCCACCCTGGCTACATAGTAGGATCTGGGAGCTTTAAAGAATCCCAGTCAGCCCAGGTGCCATGTCACAAAGCCACTGCACTGTGTCCTCCTGCCCCGTAGTGGGGCCATGGAAAGCATTACTGATGCAGAAGCAAATGACGGAGGCGGTGAAGTGTGCGGAGAGGTGCCTTCATTGGGCAGAAGCCATGAGTGGCACAGAGAAGCTGTAACAGCAAAGTCGGAAGCTGACTATCTCTGTCTCCTGTCTTGAGTGTAAGAACGTGTATGGTCGGCTTCCGTGTGCTTTCTCACACGGTATCCTTTGTCTACATTTCCCCTTTGTCTAGTAATAGTACTCATTTTTCCTTTGTGGACCTACTCCTACTTCCTCATGTTATGTGGTAGGGATGAGGCTTATCTCCTGGATCTAGAATTTAGAGCAACATCTGGAAAGGATTTAGCTCAGTGTCTGGTACATTGTTGTTCAGTCATTCAGTCATGTCTGACTTTTTTGCAGTCCAGTGGACTGTATCCTGCCAGGCTTCTCTGTCCGTGGGATTTCCCAGGCAAGAATACTGGAGGGGATTGCCATTTCCTTTGCCCAGGGCATCCGGGTAATCTTCCTGAACCGGGGATTGAATCCGCATCTCCTGTATTGGCAGGCAGATTCTTCACCACTGAGCCACCTGGGAAGCCCCTGGTACACAGCACAGGCTAAATAAATAATTAGTTTCCTTTATTAAAGTTGGAGAGCTTGTACCATGCCCATCTTTTACCATCCCTACATATAAGAAATATCAGCAGTTTCCTCTCCTTTTAGATTATGTAGCAAAATTATGGCAGCAATGAGAACAAAGACTCTAGTTCTTGACTCTTTGGAGGAGCATACTTGGAGTAGGACAGTCCAGTAGGGGTCAGTTTGGCATTTGTGGATTTGGCAGAGACATTAAGATTGCTCTCTCTCTTGTTGTGTGTGTTGCTATAGTGGCCATTAGATTCCAATATTGCTGGATGGTGCTTCCCAGGTGGCACAGTGGTAAAGACCGCTAATGCAGGAGATGCCAGGAGACCCGGATTGAATCCCTGGGTTGGGAAGATTACCTGGAGTAAGAAATGGTAACCCGTTCCAGTATTCTTGCCTGGAAAATCCCATGGACAGGAGCGCCTGGTGGATGACTGTCCATGGGGCCACAAGGAGTCGGACACAACTGAGCGACTAAGCATGTGTACACATTGCTGGATTATTGAGCAATGTGTATCTAAATTATTATTTAGGTGATAACAGGATTTTGACCTAGTTGCTTATCCTGTTATGTTTTATAAACTCAGGACACCTAGAAGGCATGGAAGAAATTAACTGTGAGATAAACATGTAAAGAGTAAGCCTAATGTGTATATTCTAAAACCCATATTAATTTTATAAAACCTCTTCTAAACTACTTCACCTTCCCAGCGTAGTACGTACCTTTGGGGGAGAAATCTGTTAATAAATGACTACATTAAAACATCTTATTTCTTCTCAAGGAGCACAATTACTTGGTTACTTGAACTTAGAGAATACAACAATATTTTGAGAAGGGACAGAAACAAATAGAATTGGAATATGACAAGAATATTCACGTCTCGGCTTATTCGCTTTTTTAATGAGAAGAGCTAAGGTTTTTCAGAATCTTTTAGGCTCAGATGACCCAAAACACTGCACTTCATTCTGTTGACAAGACAGTTCTGTTTTCTTTTGTTTTGCTTCTCTGTGTAGTTAGCTATAAAAGTTTCCAGGAACCCTTAACTGAACTTCCAGAATGTTAATTTTTCTTTTCTTTTTTTTTTTTGCCTGTTTTATTCACCTGACTCTACTGTCTGCTCCTTTAAAGCAGGAATTGTGTCTTACTCACATTGTTTGCTTGCAGTACATATTTAGTAAGTAAATAGATAAATGAACTAACAGGAAAAAAGTAATGGTGACCTAGTTATGTTTTAGATTTTTCTTGTGGCTGTAAGTCTATTGCTTTCTTTTCCTTCATCAGTTTTTAAAATAGAAATCCCTGTCGACTATGTACTTTGTTGAGAAGTAAGATAACAGACGGGGTATCTGTGTGGAAATAGATGAGACACTAGTGTAAATTCCACTAGAAACGAAGGAGGAACACACTCCTTTGGGCTCTCACTTTATGGGTGATCCAAAACGTTGAAATGATTTTAGTATTGAATTTCATATGACCCTGAATCTCCCATGTGGTCTGAGGGAGAAGAGGCGCAAAGTATCCAGTCACATGAGCACTCAAACTTAGGCAGATGATCTGAGTCTTACTGGTAAAATACTTTTTGTTCCAAAACATAGGACCCACCACTCCATCTATTGGTAAAAAGCTGCGTTTTAGATTTCTGTTGAGCTAAGGCCTTGGAGAATGTAGGTTGTGAGTCATAGATGGGTCATTGTAAATTGTTTTCTTACAGCATCACCTGGCTTTCCTTCCATCTGCCCCACATGGAATGTTTTCCAGTTCACTTTTTGGGGTCATATGGATAGAGGGTAGTATCCTGAAGATAAAGCCAAAACCTCTGCCAAGCAGTGATAGGAGGAAAGAGGGAAACTGAGTTTTCCGTTCAAGGCTTCAGGCTCACAATTTAATCAGCAGCTCAGTGTGTAGAGCTGAAACTGTTTGGTGGTGTTTCTGGCTTCTCAGGTAGCTCAGAGGTAAAGAATCCACCTGTCAATGCAAGGGGACGCAAGAGACTCGGGTTCTATCCCTGAGTTGGGAGGAGGTCCTGGAGAAGGAAATGGCCACCCACTCCAGCGTTCTTGCCTGGAAAATCCCACGGACAGGAGCCTGATGGGCTACAGTCAATAGGGTCACAAAGAATCAGGCATGACTGAGCAGGCAGGCACTAGGGGCTCCAAAGAACTCCTGGTACCACAGTCCTTTATGTCTCAGCATGGGAAGAATTCAGTGAGAAGCAAAGTGATAAATAAGTGATTTATTAGAATAGGGTGCTTGTGAAGCTTACCAGAGGGTGGGAAAGAGAGTGCCCCATCTGAGAATTTACTGTGCTACAGTTTTATAATCAAAGGAAAAGTAGGGAGGGGGAGAAGAATTTCCTTGTCTTTCTTGAGTAGACATGTTTCCATCATCAGCTCTTCCTCCAGGTTGTACAGGGGAGTTTGCTTGTCCCTACACTGTCAAGCTAGGTCCTCACATTATTGTATTTTATGTGTACAGAGAGCATGTCCTGGGGATCATTAACTTATTGTGCTCACTGGGCACAACGTGGGTCTCATGCTACCATGGTTTGATTGTTTAGGGGCAGGTCTCATGGTTCTGTTGCTAAGCAAGCCTGCGTGGCTTTGTGGTTAAGCAAACCTGCTTTCTTGAGTAATCATTAACTTACAGGGGTCTCCCATATTTTTCCTACTTATAGTCTTCTAGTGGGATTAACTAATCACCTACTTTGCCCCTTTACTGTGTCCCTATCAGTGTGGTATGTATATTTTCATAAGTAAGAGTTCTGGATCATGTAAAAAATAGGTAGTAGAGCCAAAAGAAATATTTAAAAATTACATGAAATTATACACACAAGGATATTTATTACCGTGCATAAGGTGGAAAAACAAGGGAAGTACCCAAATGTCCAGTAAAAAGGGATTGGGTAAGTGAATTTTCATGTGTCCTTGTGCATATATCCATAAAATGGATCTGTAGGCACTTAAAAGAATGATGTAGATGTACCTGCACTGACAAAGGGGGAATGTTGGGAAATTAAAAAACAATCAAACAAGCTGGAGAGCATTATGTCTGTGCGTATTCATACATCCCTGCATTTAACAATGGTAACCTCTGGAGGTGGCAAGATGAGCTTTTTTTCACTTTCATGCTGAACAGTTCCATACTGTTTGACTGGCTTACAATGAACACGCACACAGTGGCCAACATCCACAACTTCTTTGCCCTCGTGCATGGACAAAAATGCACCGCTAAGTAAATATTCTGTATGGAGAGAGTGAGCGCCATCTGTGACCTGGTCCCTTGATGGGGAAGATGATGGTGGCCCTTGGAAAGAATAAGGAGAGGAATAAAATGACATCTGCTATTTTTCTCACCTGTGCCATAATTTGCGAACATAAACTAAATTCTATTTGTCTTATTTTTATGTTCTGTAAAGCCTTAGAACAGAAGAACAGATTCTTTCTGAGAATTGAATTCTCATTTCCACATGAAGCTCTGTGTCGGTAGGTCAGGTATGTCCTTGGAAAGCAAGGTCAGAGTCCTGAATCAAACTGTGCCTTCAGCCAGCATTGTGGCCTCAAACTGAGTCATTTAAGTGCTAATCTCTCAGTTTCCCCACCTGTTAAATGTGATAGTAGTAATCCTTACCATCACATTCTTGAGCAGGGTGTCATGAAGCTTAGTAAGACCGTATTAGCCAAATGCTTTGAGCTCTTCAGATAAAAATGCGATGCAAACATGAAGTCCCATTAAGATAATTATACAGTAATTGCTTTTTCATAGTATGGGTTTACATTCAAGGTCATTTTATGGAGGCAGGGAAGGAGCTTAGCTTTCAAAATTTTAAAATAAAATTCTTAACCCATGTTGAAGACAAATATAACAGAATCACTAGTTCTAAGAATAGGAGGACTTTGTTTTGAATCAAAAACTTGAAAATTAAAAAAGAATCGTTTCTGTGTTTAACTGTAAATGTCTTTAAAAAGCAAAAGGATCACTTCTCCTAGCCCCTGAAAGAAGAAAATTAAAGGAAGCTCTTCAAGAATGTTGTTACTGTTGTTCAGTCACTGAGTCATGCCCAACTCTTTGAAACCCCATGGACTGCAGCGCATCAGACTTCCCTGTCCTTCACTATCTCCTGGAGCTTGCTCAAATTCATGTCCATTGAGTCAGTGATGCCATCCAACCATCTCATCCTTTGTGCCCCCTTCTCTTCCTGCCTTTTGTAAAAAAAAAAAAAAAAGTCTCACTCATACTACTGTAAGGTGGTGAGACCTGTCTGGCCCACTGTGCGTGGGGACCGAACGTGACTCATTCGTGCTGGGTGGAGTTTCTTCCCGTGGCTCTGTACCAGTTGCTCCTACGATGGAGCAGGGGAGGTACACCCTCTTCCCACCTGGTCCTTCTTCTCCAGCGTTCCTGAGAACCCATCATGTTTGCTGCAGGCTCCCCACCCTTTGGCACCATTGGTGCTTGCTACCATTATAACCCAAGACATGGACAGTCAATTTCAGTCCCCAAGATTTGGAAGTGCCGACACAGGAGGTCAGTAATCCCAGAAGAAGGTAAGCTTGCAAGCAAGAGCCCATGTTTTGGGTTGAAGGTGGAGAAAGAGAGAGGTCTATTTAGATGATCAGAACTGATGGGCTAAACTATGAAAGAAGAATTTTTGGTGAAGGGTCATTGTTTGGCACTTGACATGTTGGTTCAGGTGTCTTCCAATTGTAACCTGCAAGGCTGCTGACCTCAAATTTTTAAAATCACATAATCTGAATTTTATGTATCTATGTAAAATCTGAATATGTTCATTTAATTTATGTTGAATAAAACTAAGGATTAGCACTGTTTATTTTTTTAATTTTCTCAGTAAAGGAAGATTTAAAAATAGTCTTCCTCTAGATAAGTTATTTTCATCATAAGGGCTTGGGAGTATAAATGTGACAATTTGTATTTTTGAAATATGAAGCTTTTATAGAGTTCTTCTGGAGAATGCAATGGAACCCCACTCCAGTACTCTTGCCTGGAAAATCCATGGACAGAGGAGCCTGGGGGGCTGCAGTCCATGGAGTCGCTAAGAGTCGGACTCGACTGAGTGACTTCACTTTCACTTTTCTCTTTCATGCATTGGAGAAGGAAATGGCAATCCACTCCAGTATTCTTGCCTGGAGAATCCCAGGGATGGTGGAGCCTGGTGGGCTGCCGTCTATGGGGTCACACAGAGTCGGACACGACTGAAGCGACTTAACATAACATAACATAGAGTTCTCAAAGATGGGTTACTGTAATAAAATGCTGTATTCAGATAAATTTAATTTAGTTTATTTAGCCAAAGTAAGTGAAAACACTTTGTATCTAATCCTTATTATGGACATTATTTAAATAATTCTCTTTACGTTTAAACTTTAATATGGACCTTGTTAGGATGTGAGAGGTTTTGACTTTCTTTCCTACAAGAACTCTCCCACTTTCCTACCAAACAAGTTTTGTGGTAATGGGGTACTTTCTAATTTTATATTCAAATTAGAGAAGTTACCGAGGAAAGATAAGTTATGTAAAACAAAGTAATTTCAGCCTTAAGGGAGATACTGACCTTTTTTTTTTCCTTTTTGTTCTATTGCTTTTACCTACTGGTGCTTAGTTGATGCCATAATCTCTATTTTTCTGATTCATTCTAATCTTTTAGATGGACTTCTTAGTATGCCCTTGAGAATCTCTATCTTTAGATTTGGGATTATCAATGTTTCCAAATGGAGTCAGTGCTAAACTATGAGGAAAGTTGTTAGTAAAGCAAATGAAAAAATTCTTTCATTATAATTGCTTAGAGAGAACTAATAATTAAAACAGAAAAGGCTAAAGTTTCCCACAGAGGATATTAGGCAATGAATCAAATAATTTTAAGTTTGCAAGCTATGTTTTGTGAGACAAGCATTTCTTAAAGCGATATATACACAGGTGTTCCCATTTACTCAGAATTCATATGATTTCATCTTACAAAATCAGAATCAGCTTTAGAAAAGGTCTGTCCAGATTTACAACGTGTTACATCATTATTTTGATTTAGGATGGCAAAGACTTTCTATTTAGGAACAGGAAAGAGAATATTGTTTATTCTTCTTCCCCACTACCATCCCATCACCAACAACCTAGAACAGATGAAGAATAGGCATTACAGTGCAGAGTAAATCCAAATTTTATTCCTACTTCAAACACTAATTTGCTATTTGACCCTGAGTATGTTTTATAACTATTGTTTGCTTTAATGGTTCTTCCTTTAAAGATATAAAGTGTGTCCTATCTCATCAAAATGGTACAAAAACACTATTTGTAATGTGATGACTATTTTTAGTAGATGTAGGTGAAACACATATTAAATTAAGATTGTTTATGTATGGAATCACTTGCAAAACATTACTTTCTTTTTCTATGAATCTATAAACTTTTGTCTCTGAAGTAGACTCAATAACTTTTTCCAGGTGCAAGAAGCAAACATTCAGCTCAATCCATAGCTGAGATTTTCCAACAGCAGTTTTCAAGGTTAAATCATTTGTTTCGGGGAAAAGAAGTTCAAAAGCATATCCTAGTTAAATAAGAATACTCCAAGAATTGAATGCACCTTGTAAGTCTCACAGCCTCTGTATTTCCCAGAACGCCAGTAATCAAAATGCAGCTATGATTTCTTCAACCTCCAGATTTTAAATTTCTCTCAAGTCGATGGAGGATTCTGCATTGTCTTCTTTATGGCAGGAAATTACAAATGCTTTTGTTGTTATTGCCAGAATCTGAGGGCGTATAGCTTCCAGCAGTGGCACCTGGGTTTGTTTTCTTTTTCTCTCTTTGAGGGTTGGGGGTGGGAGCTGATGAGAGCTCGTGGAAGGTAGTAAGCTCTTTGCCAACATTCAATACTTAAAACATTTTTCATATATTAATCATCCAGAAACTCTACTAGTAAAGACTTGTCCCCTTTGAGTGCTAGAATAGTCCCCAAATTAAATCTTCTATTCTCTCCTAAGACCACAGTTATTCCTCCAGGTGTAAATTATATGCCTGGATCTGAGACTGACTTTAATTTCAAATAGAATATTTCTCAGTCCCTGTAGTATAATCATTAACTTATCTTATAGTTGGGTCATTGACTTTAGTGCCATATTTCGTTGTGGTAGTAAAATTAATAGTAGTAGTATTGACGGTAATAAAAGTGTTAACAACCATTTATTGAGTGCTCTATAAAGTACTTTAAATATTTCATCTTATTTAATCCTCACAAAACTCTTGGAGGATCTCTGTTATTTCCATTTTATAGATGATGAACTTGCCCAGATGGATGAATAGTAACCTTTCTGAATCCAAAGTCTCTACTTTTCTCACTTTTCTGTTTGAGAAAAAAAAATCGTATCTGGTATTATTTGTCTTTGCAGCTTATGGTCATATTTGGACTTCAATATGAATTCTCCCTCTATTAACTGCTTTATCATAGGCAGTTTTTCTGGGAGAAGTTGGAATGGAGTGCTGAATAGTGAGCAGAAATAATTTAACCCTGGGAGATTTTTCCAAGTTTTATCCTTGGGTGAAGCTAGAATTAGTGTGAGCCAACTGCACTTTACAATAGCTAGAGGGTTTTCCCAACCAGATGTAAAGAAAAGTAGAAAGTTAGGCTTCCTATTCTATAGGTTGAATTCTAGTAAGAAAGACATTCTAGCTCTCCATTTTTTTTTTCTCTATAAAATGGGGATTTAAATGATACTAAGGGGCTTCCCTGGTGGCTCGGACGGTAAAGCATCTGCCTGCAATGCGGGAGACCTGGGTTCGATCCCTGGGTTGGGAAGATCCCCTGGAGAAGGAAATGGCACCCCACTCCAGTACTCTTGACTGAAAAATTCCATGGATGGAGGAGCCTGGTGGCTACAGTCCATGGGGTCACAAAGAGTCAGACATGACTGAGCAACTGAGCACCCATACACGCATGTTACTTGAAGCTAAGGTTGATAAAATTACTGCCCACAATGAGCTAAGAGCAGCCACAAGTTTGTTCTCTGTATCTGTGAATCTGTTTATGTTTTGGACATACATTTATTTGTATTATTTTTTAGATTCCACATATAAGTGATACCATATAGTATTTGGCTTCTTCTGTTTGACTGATATCACTACGGCTAATATTCTCTAGGTCCATCCACGTTGCTGCAAATGGCAGTATTTCATTCTTTGTTATGGCTGAGTGACACTCCATTGTGTGTATAATACCAATCTCTTTAGCAAGGCTGTGTTCCAGGGCCTTGACCACCTGGTCCTCGCCTGCCTCTTCCACGAGCGGCACATCTTCTAGTCACATTGAAACACGTGCCATCTGCCGAGCACATGTGTTCCTTTACACATATTGTCCCTTCTGGTTTGCTAGGTTAAATCTTCTTCATTTCTCAAGCATCAAGTATTATTGTCCCTGAGAAGTAGCCCATTCCTGAGGAACCCTACACTACCCTGCCCTTTAGGACTGCATTAATTCCCTTAGTATTCTCCTGTTAATACTTACAATCCAAGAGTTTATTTCTTCTTTTTCCCTATGGGATACTGGACTCCTGGACTTGTCTTAGTTATCTTTGTATCACACAAGATTCAGTAGGTGACTATTCAGTATTTTGACTGAATGGATAAATGTTTCAATGATAGTAGACATGTTACTTGTGAAATCGATACACTGATCATACATTGAATTAAAGATGAGTGCAGGTCATTTTCCTTCCAAAATATGTTCAGCAATCACATCCTTAAACTTTCCAGTGACTGGCTGAATGGTAACCATAGGGGTTTTGCATCTTTTTAATCTCACACAAATGGCAAAATAGGGAGAGAAAAAAGGATAATTTCCAGAAGTGAAAGATCTTCCATTTAGCAGCTGACATAGGATCATTTTCATTCCTTAATTGTTGTACTTTATGGGCATTTGGGGTGTGCATTCAAGACAGACTTAATAATTTAGGTGAGACACTGCAGCAGCCATTACTCTTTATTTACTGGCTGTGTCCAAGAAAGGAAGCATTGTTACTCACGTGGCAGGGAGGGAAAGCCTAAGTGCTTTTGTCATGAGGCAGGGAGAGACTCACATTTGCGTAGTATTCTTAGGGTGTATACAAACAAGCAGCTGGATGATTCAAAAGGTTGAACCAGCAATGATTTGTTCCAGAACAGATGTGACAGAGACAGACATCTGGGAGTCAAGGACCACACATTACATGCTCAACTGTTTTCTGAACATTGCTTGAAAAATATTCAGATTTTCATGATTTCTACATATTTATGTCAAGGTCCAAATGTTCAGGAAGCAAGAGAGCAGTTATCTCTGCTTATGTCCTTGCCCTGACATCAGGTGCTTAGGATGCTTAATTTAATGTCCTGGGACTCTTGATTCTCCTTCCTTAGACAAGCAGGGACTTCCAGGGATAATAGCCACAGGCCTGGCTTGGGCTTCCCTGGTGGCTCAGGTGCTAAAGAATCCACATGCAATGCAGGAGACCTGGGTTCGATTCCTGAGTTGGGAAGATTCCCTGGAGAAGGGAGTGGCTACCCACTCCAGTATTCTGGTCTGGAGAATTCCATGGACAGAGGAGCTTGGCAAGGCTACAGTTGAAAGGGTCACAGAGTCGGACACGACTGAGCGACTTTCACTTCACACACAGCATGTGAAGCCTCCTGTCCACACTTGCAGAACATCAAGTTGAAGGGCAGGCATTAGCAGGAGCGTCCTGCAGGACTTCCAGTTTCAGAGTGAAACCAGGCTGACCTTCTAAAACAGAACTGCAAGAAGGGAAGGAAGGCAGGAAATCACTTTAGGAGACCATGTATGGAGAGCCACCAAGGGAGGAGCTTGACTTGGTCCTGAGGAGCCAAGCCTGGAGCAATTCCTGAGCTAAGGAGCAGGCAGGTGGCGTTTATCTGATTTCTCACACTTGGCTGTCAAAGCGTAATGAGAGTAATTAAAGGGACAGTAGAAGCAGTTTCCTGTGGGCGTTTTATTATTACAGAAGGCTCTGCTTTGAAGTCAGCTGGTACCTCAGGGAGATGGTCTGGAAGGAATCCAGGCTGGAGGGACTGACCTGGCCGTGGAGCTGATTATGAGGTAGCGTGACTCGTGTCCAGTGGGCAGTGTTAAATGTAATGTGGCAAATTTGGGTTTGACTGTGGCTTGTGTCATTATCCAAGGGGCTCCCATCTATAAGGGAGAGAGGAGTAACAGCAGGTGGTATGTTCCTAACTATGTTGCTTAAAGAAATTAACAAGATACCAACAGAAATTTTACATAGAAAGAAAGCCTAGAATAAAATCCACTGAAATACTGTATCTCTCAGTTGTGTCTGACTCTTTGTGACTGCATGGACTATATAGTCCCTGGAATTCTCCAAGCCAGAGTACAGGAGTGGGTAGCCTTTCCTTTTTCCAGGGGATCTTCCCAACGCAGGTATCGAACCCAGGTCTCCAGCATTGCAGGCAGATTCTTTACCAGCTGAGCCACAAGGGAAGCCCGAGAATACTGGAATGGGTAGCCTATCCCTTCTCTAGAAGATCTTCCCAACCCAGGAATTGAACCGGGATCTCCTGCATTACAAGCAGATTCTTTACCAACTGAGCTATGAGGGAAACCTTGAAATAGTGTGATAATCATTCCTGAATAGGGGGACTGTGACTGCCTGTTTTTCCTTCTACTCATAGATATTTTTAAGTCTTCAATATAAGCAAATTCTACCTTGATAATGAAGAATAAAACAATACATTTAATAAGGGATAGGTGGGAGGGATCTTAAATTCACCTGCCTCAAAGCTTTGCTTCATTTTATTAACTACTAGTTGAAAGGATAATATGCTTGGGTAGTTCAAAACAACAGATGATTCGGTGTATAGTGGACATAAGTCATAAATACCTGGGAACACTCATTTTGTTCAATTCCTTACTGGAAGGAATGATTTAATCCATGCGATGGAGTCAGCTGTCCTTTGGGAAAGAATATGTCAGAAGGTAAATAATCCATTAACAAATGATCACACAGGATACAGGTCAGGCTTTGGGAGTGAAGCATGTACACCAGTACAGTGATCCTCAACATTTTTGGCACCAGGGGCTGGTTTTGTGGAGGACAGTTTCTCCTACAGACCCAGGCAGGGGTGAGGTAGGGATAGTTTCAGGATGATTCAAGCACATTACACTTATTGCGTACTTTATTTCTAATATTATTACATTGTGATATATAATGAAATTATTATACAACTCAACATAATGCAGAATCAGTGGGGGCCCAGAGCTTGTTTTCCTGTAACTAGACGGTCCCATCTGGTGATTGGAGACCCTCCATTGTTGTTTATATTCAGTCTACTCTGTAATCTCATTTTGGTTGCTGTCACTACAGAAAACCCTGCTTAATAAAGATAGGATGTTAGAAATGGAAGCAGGCATTAGATTCTCATAAGGAGCGTTCAACTTAGGTCCCTTGAATGTGTAGTTCACTGTGGGGTTCATGCTTCTGTGAGAATCGAATGCTGCTGCTGATCTGAGAAGAGGTGGAGCCCAGGCAGTAATGCAAGTGATGGGGAGCAGCTGTAAATACAGATGAAGCTTTGCTCGCTCACCTCCTGCCGTGTAACCCAGTTCCTAACAGCCTACGGACTTGTACCCCTACACCAGTAAATGCAGGCATTTAAAACATAACTTATTTAACATTTGGATTGTACTTTACTCATAAGAATTTTGTTGCCTGGTGCCTTGTACACTCTGAAGCACTGTGAATATATATATATATAGTCAATGTATTGAAAAACGAAAGTTGTATTAGTGTAGCTTTGTCTTCAGGTCATTTCTTGTATACCCTGCTGTACACCTGATGAGGGCAGCTGTGGTGTGGAAGATAAACCTTTCCGACAGGGTAAGCACAGTTATGATAGCTCATAGGATTGGTGTACCTCTGCTCTGACTGTGCTTGATTTCCTGCCGTCTCCACACACCACTTCCTGGCAACCCACATGCACGGCATCTTTGTGCGTACTCCTATTAAGTATTAATTAAGTATTATGCTATTACTTAACTTCAGGTGTGAGCTCTAAGAGAGCAAGGATGACATCTTAAGTTTCTAGTGCTTGAGGAGTGATGACTGTTACCAGGTACTGAAAACAGTCCAGATAAACACTGGCAAAGAAGTTCCCAGATGTATAGCTAGAGTATGTGTCAGTCACTTAATGAACTGGAGTTTTTATAAGCAGCTTGTTGCCCTGAATATCACTGGATTGCTTTTTTGTGACAGTTTCAACACAGGTGTCTGAAATTCTCACCGACGTGAACCCAATGGTCTTTCATTTGGCATCTCCAAGGAACTTTTTAATTTTATTGTATTACTGTGCTTACCGCTGGTTTAATGGAGAAAAGCAATTTCAATTTTTTTAAGTTAAAGGGATTATATAAGAAAACTACTACAGAAGATAAAAGGACAGCGATAAAAATCTTCCAATATCCAACCACCTCAACCCTTTTCATAAAGATAGGTATTGTTAAATGAGTAAGCCTATTTTAGATTTTACATACTTCCATATCTACCTAAGATTATTTTTGAACTTTCTATATTTCTGTACAATATTCTTAATTATAATTTTGTAATTTTAATGGGTAATAATATTTTGTCATAGTGATGAACCATAATACCAAATCCATTGTTAGTTATTTAAATTGTTTCCAAGTTGAAACTAATATAAAATACTGTGGTTAAAATCTTTCTTCACATAACCTTTCATTTACTTAAATGATTTCTTTAGTGTAAATTCGTAGAAGTATTAGTAAAAAGACATGAATAACTTGTTACTGCCACAGTTCTTTCCCCAACATTATATTAATATATCAATAAATCATGGATGTTATCTTTTTTTTAAAAAAAAAAGCTTTATTGAGATGTAATATACATGCTATATAATTCCACAGTTTTTACTATATTCATGGCGATGTGCAGCTATCACCACAATCAATTTTAGGCATTTCATCATTCCCCCAAACTCAATTCTCATTAGCAGTCACTTTTCATTTCCCACAATTCCCTTCAGCCCTCAGTTCAGTTCAGTTCAGTTGCTCAGTCATGTCTGACTCTTTGTGACCCAATGAATTGCAGCATGCCAGGCCTCCCTGTCCATCACCGACTCCTGGAGTTCACCCAAACTCATGTCCATCGAGTCGGTGATGCCTTCCAGCCATCTCATCCTCTGTCGTCCCCTTCTCCTCCTGACCCCAATCCCGCCCAGCATCAGAGTCTTTTCCAATGACTCAACTCTTCACACGAGGTGGCCAAAGTATTGGAGTTTCAGCTTTGTGTCCAACTCTTTGTGACCCCATGGACTGCAGCATGCCAAGCTTCCCTGCCCATCACCAACTCCCAGAGCTTGCTCAAACTCATGTCCATCAAGTCAGTGATGCCATCCAACCATCTCATCCTCTGTCATCCCCTCTCCTCCTGCCTTCAATCTTTCCAGCATCAGGGTCTTTTCCCATGAGTCAGTTCTTCACATCAGGTGGCCAAAGTATTGGAGTTTCAGCTTCAGCATCAGTGCTTCCAGTGAATATTCAGGACTGATTTCCTTTAGGATTGACTGATTTGATTTCCTTGCAGTCCAAGGAACTCTCAAGAGTCTTCTCCAACACCACAGTTCAAAAGCATCAATTCTTCAGCATTCAGCTTTCTTGATAGTCCAACTCTCACATCCATACATGACTACTGGAAAAACCATAGCTTTGACTAGACAGACCTTTGTTGGCAAAGTAATGTCTCTGCTTTTTAATATGCTGTCTAGGTTGGTAATAGCTTTTCTTCCAAAGAGCAAGTGTCTTTTAATTTCATGACTGCAATCACCATCTGCAGTGATTTTGGAGCCCCCCAAATTAAAGTTTCTCACTGTTTCCATTGTTTCCCCATCTATTTGCCATGAAGTGATGTGACCAGAGGCCATTGTCTTAGTTTTCTGAATGTTGAGTTTTTAGCCAGCTTTTTCAGCTCTAGGTTTCCACTAATTTACTTGTTTCCTGTGTTGATTTTCCTGTCTGAAAATTGTATATAAGTGGGATCATTCAATATGTGGTATTTGTAACTGGCTTCTTTCACTTAGCATACTGTTTTCAAGATTTATCCTTTTTATTGCCAGATAACATTCATTGTATAGATATAGCACATTTTGTTTATCTGTTTGGAAGTAGGTGGACATTTGGGTTGTTTTCTATGTTTTGGATTTTAATAATGTTTCCATAAACATTTGTCTGCAAGTTTTTGTGTGGACATATGTTTTCATTTCTCTTCTCTTAATCACTAAGTTGTGTCTTAGCTATAGTGACTCTTGCTATCCCAAGGACTGTAGCCTGCCAAGTTCCTTGTCCATGGGATTCTCCAGGTGGGAATACTGGAGTGGGCTGCCATTTCTTTCTCCACTTGGATATATACCAGGAGTGGAATAGTTAGGTCATATTTAAATTCTTTGTTTTACCTTTTGAAGAAATATCAGGTTGTTTTCCAAAGCTGGTGGCCATTTTACATTCCCACTAGTGATGTATGAGTCTTAATTTTTCTACACCCTTGTCAATACCTGTTATTATCTACAATTTTTTATCATAGCCACCCTGCTGGATGTTAAAATGGTATTTCATTGTGGTTTGGTTTGCATGTCACAGGGCCTGTTAAATTTTTTTTGGTGTTTTAAATTACCTGTGTAGCATTCAAAGCACTTTACAACATACACTTAAAAAAAAAAGTATAATTCATAGAGGGCATATACCATGCATATACCATGGAAAACACACATGAGTGAAACAGTTCATAGATTGGGAGGGAAATATTCCATCAGAAATACATAAAAGGGAGAAATGGCATGGCATGAGAAATTTAAAACTATTTGAATAGCAGTTTATAATTACATAGCACTTATTCATACATATTATTTAATTTACTCTGAGTATTACTTTAGATGCCATACAAAGACAACGTTAATAAAATGTAAAGGGCTTATTTCTAAAACTTCATTAAAGTTAATAAAAATATACTGTATGGCCAATGTATTAAAAATTATTTTAATATAGACAATTTTAATTGACCAAAAATACTGATAAGTTGTCTCTATATTCATTAATGGTGAATAGAAAATGGCTAAAAGTGTGGCAGAAGGATTTTTATTGAGATTTAATAAACTTTAAAAGAAAAGACTTGTTAATCATAATCATCAAAATGCCTTATTGATATATATTTATAAAAGTCTATCCAGAACATTCCACTGTATGAATCATAAGGTATTTGATTTAGGTCATACCTGAATGGTCTAGTGGTTTTCCCTATTTTCTTCAATTTAAGTCTGAATTTGGCAATAAGGAGTTTCCAGTCTTGTTTTTGCTGACAGTATAGAGCTTCTCCATCTTTGGCTGCAAAGAATATAATCAATCTGATTTTGGTGTTGACCATCTGGTGGACGTCTGATAGACTAGACCTGATGGACAGAGTGCCTGATGAACTATGGACGGAGGTTCATGACACTGTACAGGAGACAGGGATCAAGATAATCCCCAAGAAAAAGAAATGCAAAAAAGCAAAATGGCTGTCTGGGGAGGCCTTACAAATAGCTGTGAAAAGAAGAGAAGTGAAAATCAAAGGAAAACAGGAAAGATATACCCATTTGAATGCAGAGTTCCAAAGAATAGCAAGGAGAGATAAGAAAGCCTTCCTCATTGATCAGTGCAAAGAAATGAAGGAAAACAATAGATTGGGAAAGACTAGAGAACTCTTCAAGAAAATTAGAGATACCAAGGGAACATTTCATGCAAAGATGGGCTCAATAAAGGACAGAAATTGTATGGACCTAACAGAAGCAGAAGATATTAAGAAGAGGTGGTAAGAATACACAGACTGCTAAGTCACTTCAGTCATCTCCGACTCTGTGCGACCCCATAGACGGCAGCCCACCAGGCTCCCCCATCCCTGGGATTCTCCAGGCAAGAACACTGGAGTGGGTTGCCATTTCCTTCTCCAATGCATGAAAGTGAAAAGTGAAAGTGAAGTCGCTCAGTCATGTCCTACTCTTCGCAACCCCATGGACTGCATGGGACTCCTCCGTCCATGGGATTTTCCAGGCAAGAGTACTGGAATGGGGTGCCATACACAGAAGAACTGTACAAAAAAGATCTTCATGACCCAGATAAGCATGATGGTGTGATCACTCACCTAGAGCCAGACATCCTATAATGGGAAGTCAAGTGGGCCTTAAGAAGCATCACTACGAACAAAACTAGTGGAGATGATGGAATTCCAGTTGAGCTGTTTCAAATCCTGAAAGATGATGCTGTGAAAGTGCTGCACTCAATATGCCAGCAAATTTGGAAAACTCAGCAGTGGCCACAGGACTGGAAAAGGTCAGTTTTCATTCCAATCCCAAAGAAAGGCAATGCCAAAGAATGCTCAAACTACCACACAATTGCACTCATCTCACATGCTGGTAAAGTAATGCTTAAAATTCTCCAAGCCAGGCTTCAGCAATACGTGAACCATGATGTTCAAGCTGTTTTAGAAAAGGCAGAGGAATCAGAGATCAAATTACCAACATCCCATGGATCATCGAAAAAGCAAGAGAATTCCTGAAAAACATCTACTTCTGCTTTATTGACTATGCCAAAGCCTTTGACTGTGTGGATCACAATAAACTGTGGAAAATTCTGAAAGAGATGGGAATACCAGACCACCTGATCTGCCTCTTAAGAAATCTGTACGCAGGTCAGGAAGCAAGAGTTAGAACTGGACATGGAACAACAGACTAGTTCCAAATAGGAAAAGGAGTTCGTCAAGGCTGTATATTGTCACCCTGTTTATTTAACTTATATGCAGAGAACATCACGAGAAATGCTGGCCTGGATTAGGCTCAAGCTGGAATCAAGATTGTCGGGAGAAATATCAATAACCTCAGATATGCAGATGACACCACCCTTATGGCAGAAAGTGAAGAAGAACTAAAGAGTGTCTTGATAAAAGTGAAAGAGGAGAGTGAAAAAGTTGGCTTAAAGCTCAACGTTCGGAAAACTAATGTCATGGCATCTGGTCCCATCACTTCATGGCAAATAGATGGGGAAACAGTAGAAACAGTGTCAGACTTTATTTTGGGGGGCTCCAAAATCACTGCAGATGGTGACTGCTTCCATGAAATTAAAAGACGCTTACTCCTTGGAAGGAAAGTTATGACCAACCTAGACAGAATATTAAAAAGCAGAAACATTACTTTGCCAACAATAGTCTGTCTGGTCAAGGCTATGGTTTTTCCAGTAGTCATATAGAGATGTGAGAGTTGGACAATATAAAGAAAGCTGAGTGCCAAAAAATTGATGCTTTTGAACTGTGGTATTGGAGAAGACTCTTGAGAGTTCCTTGTACTGCAAGGAGATCCAACCAGTCCACCCTAAAGGAAGTCAGTCCTGAATATTCACTGGAAGGACTGATGTTGAATCTGAAACTCCAATACTTTGGCCACCTGATGCAAAGAATTGACTCATTCGAAGAGACCCTGGTGCTGGGAAAGATTGAAGGCAGGAGGAGAAGGGAACAACAGAGGATGAGATGGTTTGATGGTATCACGGACTCAATGGACATGAGTTTGAGTAAACTCCGGGAGTTGGTGATGGTCAGGGAGGCCTGGTGTGCTGCAGTCCATGGGGTCTCAAAGAGTCAGACACGACTGAGTGACTGAACTGAATTGAACTGAACTGATCCTGAATATTGTCAAACATTAGAATGAAAAAGAAATGAGAAGAGAAACCCCAATGTGATGGGTTGTGTGTACTCGTCCTCTTGATGTTATCTGGGGTACATGACTGGATAACCCTCCTCAGAAAGTTATCTTCCTATTCTGTTAATATAGAATTTTAATTTTTACAAAAATTCTAAAAATATTCTATAACCATTATAGGAAAATCCTAAAAGATTTGTAGGGATAGAAGCAAAGAAAACCTTCTATCATCACAGTTCATAGAAAAGTTACAGTTAAACTTTACATTTCTGTTCAATTTTTCTACTATATAAATTCCTACACTTGATATATAATTTTTTTTGCTTAACATTTTATAAACCTTTTCCCATATTTTTAAACATTTTGTAAATATTGTTTTAATTATCATGAACTATTCTGTGTAGAGAATTGGGTCATCCATTTACTATCATCTACCTAATTTTGGGTCCTTGGCTTATAATTTTTTGATATTTGAATAACGTGACAAACATTTTTGCATAGGATGTTTGCATTTTAAAAGAATTTCTTTATAGTGGATTTCTACAAGAATTACAGTATCAAAAGTATGACTGTTAAATGTGCATTTCAATACTTATTATCAAATTGTCCCTCCAAGTTGTGTTCAGTATGCTCCCACCAGCAGAGTATGCATGGACTTATTTCATCTATTTATTCAGCAAATACTTAACAGAAACTTGCTGTATCCAGGTACCATGTAAAGTATTGGGGCTGATTTAATGAATGTGGCAGGCACTATCCTGTTTTTTAAGAGAGGAATGGCCAATTTCACTGCTCTGTTACCAACACTGCATATTTTCAGAGTTTTATTTTCAAGTTTCAGACCTGATGTGAGAATGTTGCATTTTATTGTTCTTTTAACTTGCATTTCTTTCTTTACTGGTGATGTTGAATTTCTCCATATTCATTGGTCATTTTTCTTATTTGCTGTTTGCCCATTTATCCATTAAAGTCTTTTTTAAAAAATACATGAAAACTCATGGATTTTTATGTTGTCTTTTCACAAGGACTGCACAAGTCTTATTTACATTAGAGTGGCTAGAGACATTTATTAATTTAAATAAAATATTTTAGTCCATTTGTTGATAAATCGAGTACCCAACTTCATCTTGAAGGAAGCGCTGTTAAAACTGAGTGTTAATACTCCTTGAATGATCCCTTCTTGACTTTGGGGGTAAGAAATGAGATGTAAATGGTGTTAGAGTTATGGCGAGTTTACTAGGTTATTTGGCTTTTTCCTTGGGCTAATTGTGGATCTTAGGACCTCTTCAGTATTAGACTGGATAACTCTTTCCTTGTTCTGAGAACTGATTGATCATCTAGAAGATTCGTATTGGGAGGCAGAAAGGGTAATCAATACTGTAGGCTGAGGTCACTGACGGGGCCAAAGACGATAATCTGTGAAATTTAGGATAAATTGCCTTTGGGTTTTTGCCTAGATTTACTAAGACAGAGGAGTTGTTTGGGCAAGTGATGCCTCTTTGGCATCTCTTTGAAGTGGCCATCTAATGAATCAAGAAGAGGGCAGTTAAATCCCTCTCAGTGAGAAGATCAAAAGAGGAATGGGATATAGTTACATGTTAGGAGCCAAGGGCTATCAGTTGACCTTTCTGAAGCCTGGGGAGAGGACTTTGGATAATTGGGAAAACTTTTTGTTGCAGAGGGAGCTTTTTTAATCCTTACCCCCCCCCCCTTTCCCTCTTTTCTCCTTATCTTCAGTTTTTCCAGGCCTGTTGCTTAATTTTCAACATTGTATCATATGATTTCATCCTTGAATCTGGCTTTTCTTGAAGAGCAAGGAAAGTAAAATAATCACATTTTCTTATGAAAAAGATCTTTGAATTCATTCCCTTTTCTCCTATTTGCCATTATCTCCTTTCTCTACTTACAAGAGTTAAAAGGTATAGGGGTTGGAAAAAAAAAAGGTATAGGGGCGATCCACGCCTGCTGATGGTTTCAGCATATCTTTTAGCTCTCCCCCCTCTTCAGATCTTTTACCAAAGATTGAGTTTCATATATCTCCTGTTTTAAGTTGACAAGGACATCAGTGAGTATAAGCTGCCCCAAAATGAGCTGACAAAAGAATCAGAGGGCTTAGTCAAAGGATGGGCAGACACATGGCATGCTTACCACCACTCTTCTCTCCCATGTCAGGAAAAGCAGTGCTAATCAGCCACAAGACTGTTTCCTACTGAGCCTGACCATGGCCTTAGAATTCTTGCCAATGTTGCATTCTAGTCATTCACTCCCAATATCAGGGCACCCAAGCTGAAACCTGTTTTATTTTTTTAATGTAAGATCTGGCTCCTTAATGTAAGATCTGCTTTTGAACTGTGGTGTTGGAGAAGACCCTTGAGAGTCCCTTGGACTGCAAGGAGATCCAACCAGTCCGTCCTAAAGGAAATCAGTCCTGAATATTCATTGGAAGGACTGATGATGAAGCTGAAACTCCAATAATTTGGCCATCTGATGTGAAGAACTGACTCACTGGAAGAGACCCTGATGCTGGGAAAGATTGAAGGCAGGAGGAGAAGGGAACGACAGAGGATGAGATGGCTGGATGGCATCACCGACTCAATGGACATGAGTTTGAGTAAACTCCGGGAGTTGGTGATGGTCAGGGAGGCCTGGTGTGCTGCAGTCCATGGGGTCGCAAAGAGTTGGACACGACTGAGTGACTGGACTGAACTGAACTGAATGTAAGATCTACAAACAAACCTCTAAGGCTTTAAGTGTTAACTGTAATTGAGAAGTAACCTACATAAAATATCTGTCATATACTAGCGTTTCTCTTTTCTTTCTCTTAAAAGAAGGACTACCATAATGCCATCTGTAGAGAATAAAATCTGATCTGAAAACTGGTGTGGCGAAAACCAACTTTGTCTGAGACTTAGTTATATAGTTTCAGGAAATGCTAAGTGTTAAGGATAAAATATTTCAGAGAGAAAATGTTGGCCGAGGGGCAGTGACAAGAAATCTTCTCTGTTGGAAGTATATTTGAGCATATATCTGAATGATGTCAGGAAAGCAATGATGTGATGATCTGGGGGACAACATTCCAGCAGAAGAAACACCAAGTGTAAATGCCATAGGCAGGAATGTGGTTGGCTTATAGAATGGCAAGAAGGTTGAAATGGCAGAATGCATGAAGTGAATAGGGAGAGGGGAGAAGGTGGGTGGAGAAAGAGGTAAGCAGGGGTCAGATCAGGCGAGGTCCTTTAAAGCCAAGAATTTGCCTTTTCTTAAAACTGTGATGGGATGCCATTGTAGGATGTTGATTTGAGGAATTGTATGACTGAGCGCTGAAGAACTGATGCTTTTGAACTGTGGTGTTGGAGAAGACTCTTGAGAGTCCCTTGGACTGCAAGGAGATCCAACCAGTCCATTCTGAAGGAGATCAGCCCTGGGATTTCTTTGGAAGGAATGATGCTAAAGCTGAAACTCTAGTACTTTGGCCACCTCATGCGAAGAGTTGACTCATTGGAAAAGACTCTGATGCTGGGAGGGATTGGGGGCAGAGGAGAAGGGGATGACAGAGGATGAGATGGCTGGATGGCATCACCGATTCGATGGACATGAGTTTGAATGAACTCCGGGAGTTGGTGATGGACAGGGAGGCCTGGCGTGCTGCAATTCATGGGGTCACAAAGAGTCGGACAAGACTGAGCAACTGAACTGAACTGAACTGATGACATTTTAAAAGATCCCTTGGATGCTTTGGGATAATATTATGGGGAACAGGAGTGAAGAAGTGAAAAGAGCTGGGAGATTATGTCAGTTGCCCATATGAGAGTAGATAGTGGCTTGGACTGGGTGGTAATAATATGCCAAGTGATCAGATACAGGTACTATTTAATACCTGATCAGATAAGTCTTGTTCCTAACATTATTGTGGTATGTGGGAGGAAGAGAGGATTCAAGGATGAAGCAGGTTCTTAATTTTAGAAAGATTAGATATTGATGCCATTTGACTAAGTGGGAAAGACTGAGGAAGGAGCACGTTTAGGATGAAAATCATGAGTTTGGGATCCATATTTCATGCAGTGAGTCATTGATGCCTTTGTGAGACAGGAGGGTGATAGGTCTGGCTGGATACATTAATTTGGGAGTCATTAGAGTTTCAGTGGGGCTTCCCTGGTGGCTCAGATGGTAAAGAGTCTGCCTGCAATGAAGGAGACCTGGGTTCTATCCCTGGATCAGGAAGATCCCCTGGAGAAGAGAATATCCTCTCCAGTATTCTTGCCTGGAGAATTCCATAGACTGAGGAGGCTGGCAGGCTACAGTCCATGGGGTCGCAAAGAGTCAGACACGACTGAAGCAGCTAACACTCATTTAAACTTTTGAGGCTAATTGAGGTGATCAAGGGAGTGGGTGATGATGGAGAAGAGGGCTCAATACAGATCTTTGGGATGTTGAGACATTTAGAGCCTTGGTTCTCAACACAGTGACATCTGGCTATGTCTGGACACATTTTTAGTTGTCACAACTGACAGGAGAGAGGAGGGCAGGGTGCTACTGGTAACCAGTGGACAAAGGCCAGAGAGTCTACTGAACATCCTATGGTGCACAGAACATTCTCCCACGATGAAGAATTATCTGACCCCAGATGTCAGTGGTACTAAGGTTAATAACCTGGAGGTAAAGTGGAGGTCGGGGGCCAAGAAACCAGCAAGAGTGAGTAGTGAACTAGGAGGAAAACTGGAAGAGTGCTAAGGATGGGGTTTTGGGTTTCTAGAAAGGAATTTCAAGAGGAAAAATGTGTTTTCACTTCTGCATAAAGCTACTGAAAAGTTCATGAGATGAAGACTGAGACTTGATCACTGATCCAGTAAGACAGGTTTTGGGGGTGTATCTGTAGGATTCAAGATTCCTTTGAAGGGTAATAGAGTCAAATGATGAGAGTATACATTTTCCTAAAATTAAATACATGTTAAAGAAAACTGACCCCTACTCTTTTTGTTTGTTTGTTTGTTTGGCCACAGAGGCAATTCCAAATGAAATTTTTCTTATTTTCATTTCTTAGCCTTAGTTTGTGAAGCACTGATTTTAACCAACTGACTCTGGTTAGCTTAAACAAGACAGGAATTTATTTGGAAATACGATGGTACTTTATGAAGTTAAGGAAGATTCGAATAACTGAGGCTTGGGCCAGGTGGCAACCACAAAGCTCTGCTTGTAAGCAAGATTTCATGGGTCTTTTCTATCATTTACATAACCCAGATCCAACGACTTAAAGTCTCTTTTAGTTTCTTGTTTCCTTTTTTTTTTTTTTTTTCTTTTTGGCAAAAAAAGAAAAATACATTGGCATTAACTTGGGTCAGGTAGCTATTTTGGGCTTCCCTTGTAGCTCAGATGGCAAAGAATCTGCCTGCAATGCAGGAGACCTGGGTTCAACCCCTGGGTCGGGAAGATCCCCCAGAAAAGGGAATGGCAATCACTCCAGTATTCTTGCTTAGAGAAATCCATGGTCTTGCTTAGAGAAGACCATGGGGTCTCAAAGAGTCAGACACGACTGAGCAACTAACACACACATACAGGTAGCTATTTTATGACCAGTCACGTCTGAAAAATCCCGACCACAATTGCTGTTCAGAGGCTCCCCCTTAGATTCTGGGAGCTGTTCCCAGAAAAGGGAGAAGAGTGAAGGGACAGGCCAACATTCTAGAGATGCCTTCTAGAAATCTCTCTTTTATCCTATAGATGTAAACATCTGTGCATCCAGGTAGGTCCTTGGCAGCTTTGCTCTAGTTCTATCATGTATAACCACAAACACTTCCTCCTTCACTGGAGATAACACAGACCGACAGTTACTGGATCCAGAAGTGATGTCATGGGAACCCTATTCTTTGAGTTCACAGTCACTGGATAGTCTTCATTTCTCCTCCTGTCCCATCATACTCCATTTAAATGTTTTGCAACTTATGAATCAAATGAATATTTTTATTGCAATTAATATATCATGCATATAGAAAAGAAACCCCTCAAAAAGGAGGGGGGAGACAAAGAAAAAGTTAATAGTATTAATTGAAAGGATAAATAGGAAGAATTAATCAGTCTCTAGATATCCCAACAGTATGTAAGAAAATAGAGGTTTAGTCAAGATTCCCTGTTTACCTAATCACAAGGTCATAAACTACACTCAGTCTTTCCCCATTCATTTCCCGTTTCAAGTTATGCTTGCCTTCAGCCAGCATTTCAGCAGGTCTGAATTCCTCTGGGGTCTGAACCTTTTTTTCTGAGGGGTCTCAACCTTTGCCAGTACAGCCTAGATAACATTACAAGAGTCACCTACTAACCTGTCCCCCAGATTCCTCTTATTACCCACAGAATCTCCAGCAATCCTGTTTCCATCTAATGGGATAAATCATGCTAGCTTTTAAGCAAAACCCCCACCACCTTTTGCTTGTTCTTTTCCTGGTAGAAGAAGCTCAAAATGGTCCAGAGAAAATGTGTTTCTAATTCTGGGAAATGACTCCTGCCCCGGACACCTGCCTGGTGCATTTGGCAATGAAACAGTCTGAACACTCAGACCTTTGGGCCTAGACTCATTTATTATGAACCCCTCAGTGCCTAGTCCCTTGTATGGGCAGATGTGAGGCAGATGGCATTTTTTATCGATCATCAGAACAGAGCATGTACTTGGTGTTTTTGGACAGCTCCCCAGCTTACAAATGCTGCCTTCCAGGGCAGCTCCACTGTCTGAGAATCTTTGGAAAGGGTCTCACTCATTTAACACAGAAACCATCACAATGAGATTTCAACATTCTTACTGTTTTTCTTTTCTTTTAATGGAGCAAATATTAAGGCTCAAATTCACATTGTATTAAAAATAGAAACTATTTTTAAAATTTGTGCAAAGAAAAACAGTATCAGATCCCTTCAGCAGAGTAACACCTTTGTTAATCTAAATCAAGATATCCAACTTTTCCTTTATTGTTTTCTCTTTTCAGTTAATTCACATTATCCTTGATTCCATGGCAAATTATAGAACTATTTGAGAATTAAATTAGCTGGTAGACATTGCTGCAGGAGTAGATACATATTACTCGTTTCCCTAGTAATTGTGTTTTCATTTCCTTTTATTCTCAAAGGCTGAAGCCATCATGGGTATATCTCATGTTTTAATCGTGCTGAATTTGGTTATGTATTATCTCCCCTAACCTCATACCAGGGTGGTTGTGGCTTTCCCTAGGAATTTTCTGCATCACTATCATTGATAGATATGGCTGTCATTTCAAATGAAAGACAAGAAATGATTTGGTGCTTTTGCTCATTAGCAACAAGTCGGTGCAATGCCTCATATTATTTTAAATCATAAATTGTGAAAATTTGTCAAGAAAATCTAGATCTATGTTTGTAAATAAAATGCAAACCCACAGTAAAAACCTTACACCTGAAATACCTCTCAGCACAATTCAGTCTAATCCTCTTGTCCTTCTGAAGCCATTATTGATAACCTTGTGCTTATTTATAATTTCTCAGCAGTGCTAGACTCAGAGGTTCCAATTCTATTATTTGTTTGGTGGAATCATTCCAGGGAATATTAATCATGAACTTGAGTATATTGATAAGTTCTTCTTAGGTGAAAAATATATGGTGAGCTCAATTCTCTTCTTAGTATAGATTTAGCTCACTTTATGGATCAATTGCTTTCCTGAAAGATTTGCCAATGAAATTAATTTTCTTCTATTAAATTGATTTTTCTACTGCGTTTTAAATTGGAGCTGTGTTTTCTAGTAAACAATAGCCCTAAGGCATAGTAAAATCACATTTGCGATGATAATAGTCTCCTCGTGGGAGGAGGGGAGGCAATTTTCAGATAGTGATAAAATATGAAAAACAAGTTATTAAATTGAAGATGATTAGGATTAATTTTATGTTTTAAATATAAAGGAAAAAAAAAACTATGATAACTTAGCCAAACAAACCATTTTGAAAAGACCCTGACTCCTATAATACTCTACTGAGGAAGAACATTAAATTCTTTTTGGTGGCTTAGGTTTTGTTTGCTGCTGCATGCTTTTTTTTTTTTTTTTAATTTTTTTTTCCTTTTGGGCATATACTAGCTTGAAGGGAAAATGAGAAACAGCTGAAATATTTCAAAATGAATCAAATGGAACATGAAAACATATTATTGAACCATTCATTTGAATTTAAAAGTGAACCCTTTGGAGAAATGGAGTTCTGCCCCATTCTTCCTTTTTGCCTTGTGGGGTCTAATTCAGCACCAAGTAAAGAGAAATCATTCTAATAGCGAGTGTATATATAGTGTTTTCAACATTTAGTTCCTCAGTTCTTGGAGACTGCCCTGTAAGTCCAGTGGATAAGATTCGGTGCTTCTAATGCAAGGGGTGTGAGTTTGATCTCTGGTTGGTAAACTTAGATTCTATACAGCTTGGACAAATAAATATTCTCCCTTTTTAAACTATAAATTATTCTTTGATGGATATTTTGTAATATATCTTTATAATAGATCTTTTATTTATTTAGTTTTGGCTGTGCTGGGTCTTCGTTGCTGCATGGGCTTTTCTCTAGTTATGGACAGTGGGATTCTCATTAGGGCTTCCCTGGTGGCTCAGAGGTTAAAGCATCTGCCTACAATGAGGGGAACCCGGGTTCAATCCCTGGGTCGGGAAGATCCCCTGGAGAAGGAAATGGTTGCCGTGATTTCTCTTGTCGCGGAGCATGCCCCCTAGGGCAAACGGGCTTCTGTAGTTGCATCACATGGGCTCGGTAGTGGTGGCTCCCCAGCTCTAGAACACAGACTCAGTAATTGTGGTGCATGGGTTTAGTTGCTCTCAGGCACGTGGGATCCTCCCGGATCAGGGATCAAACCCATGTCTCCTGCATTGGTAGGCGGATTGTTTACCACTGGGCCACCGGGAATGCCCTATAATAGAGCTTGAATAACAAAATGATTATTCTTCTAGGATAGATTCACACAAGTCAGGATTTAGTGATTAAAGGATAAGGATGTGTTTAACATTTTAAGTAGGTATCAGCTAACTTTTTCTGTCAAGAGTCAAGTAGTAAATATTTTTTACTTTGTAGGCTAAGGCTTCTTCTCTGTGGCTTCTTCCTCCCCCTACTCTTTCCCCCATTCTCCTCCTCATCCACTACCTCCTCTGCCTGCCTCTTCCTCCTCCTTCTCCTCCTTTAAAAATGGAAAAAAATGCAAAAGCCATTCTTAGCTCACAAGCTGTAGGAAAACAAGCTGTGTGCTGTATCTGGCTCTTGTGCCAGAGTTGTCCACCCCTATTTCAGATACATATTGCCAAATAGCTTATCAAGGATGAACACCAACTTACTCTCTCACCACGGAATTTTTGAGAGTATTTGTTTCACAGTACATTCTTTGTATCATTTTAATATTGATGTGAGGACATTCATTCTAGACTATTTTTCAAAATGTGCAGCTTTAACATTGATTCCTGTTTCTTTGATTGCTGAAGTTTAATATTCTAGGCCCAGTTCAAAATATTCAATTGAAGACATTCGCTTGGTGAGGCACTGAAATGAAATAGACGCATCTTTAGTGTATGAAAACTTAAAGTGGTCCGGGAGCCTTCTTAGCTTCCTGTTTAATGCACCATGACTGAGTTCCCTTGTTGGAAGCCTCCCTCCTCTGGGCACTAAGATCTCTGAACCCCCCAAGTCCAATGTTGCAAGAATAAGAAGTTAAAATTATGCAAGTGATTAATTAATCTAATAATGTGAGGGGGCCCCCTCACTTCTACTTTTGGTCTCCACATCCGTATGTTCCAGGAGAAAGAGCACCAAAATTTTCCTTCTAGTTGAAAGCATATACTATATCTTTGGGGTAATTGCAGAGATTTGTGACACCATCAAAGCTTTGAAAGATGCAGGGGTGGTGACTCATACTGCGCTCCCATTTAAATTCTCTTTTGGCTAGTGAGAAAACAGATGGTTTTTAGAGAATGTCTGGATTATTCTAAACTTAATTACGTTGGGATACAAATTGCAAGTGCTGTTTCAGATATGGTATATTTCCTGAGTATATCAACACAGCCTGGGGGAGTTAATATTCATTTATTGATACAGAAAATGCTTTATTTTCATAGCAACCAATTCATTTTCATCTGGAAGGGATAGCAGTGTACTTGTCACTGCCTTACTTTAAGGTATGACAGTTTACTTTTTCTCTGTCATAAAGTCTGAAAGGAGTTTGATCATTTTGATAGCTCTTAAAATATTATGCTGACCCATTACATTGCTGCTATTATTTCATCTGGATACAGCAAGCATCAGATAGCAAGTGCCCTAAATGCCTTAATAATAAAAGCATGCTAAAAGGTAGGAAATAAACCCCATTCCTGATTCAAATTACTCTATCAGAGTCCTAGCAGAAAACAGAGGGTATATATTCAAAAGTAAACTTAACAAAGAGATTATGTCCAGATCAATTAAGAAAACCAGCATGAGTTTGTGAGGTTCCTAGACACTAGCAAAAAACCATTATCAGCCCTAGGGGAATGAAGGAGGAAATGGCAGAGACTGTTATAGTAAGCTGGCAAGAACTGGAGATATGGAACAGGGCCAGGTGGCAAAGATATGGTTGCTAAAAAAAGTAGCCACCTTTAAAAATCTTGATCCAGCAGGTCAAAAGTGACACAACCTCTTTCTCCTTTTGCTCCCACGTCTCACAGTCATTGGTTGTCCATGCTTAAGGTCTGGAGATTTAAAAACTTTTTGGAAGCTCTGAGTGCTTGTGAAAGTCAATTTTCCTTTAAATATATTCTGTCTCTCCTGGACCCCTGCTTCTAATTTTACGTACATTAGACTACTTGACAGTGTCCCATAGGCCACTGGGGCCCTTTTAATTATTTTTCAGTCCAAAAATCACCTCTTAGCTATAGGCCTAGGCAATTTTGAGGCTCACTTCATTTGTTGTACCTCTCTCAAGGATTACAGTACTTCCACTGCTTGCTGCTGCTGCTGCTAAGTCACTTCAGTCGTGTCCGACTCTGTGCGACCCCATGGACTGCAGCCCACCAGGCTCCCCCGTCCCTGGGATTTTCCAGGCAAGAGTACTGGAGTGGGGTACCATTGCCTTCTCTGGCATTGCTTGCTAGCAAATATCTGAAAATAGTTAATTTCCTATATTTTGCTTAGTTTTCAGTTGTTTATGGCAGGAGGCTAATTCTAGGCTTTGGGTTCAGAACCTAATTCTCATACTTGCTGTTTGACCCTGGGCAAAGTTAATGTCTGTATTCATTAGTTTTACATCTAACTTGCAGGATTATTGTGAAGATTCTCAATAATGTGCAAAATACATAAAGTGTGTGATGCATATAGTAAACATCCCATATGTAGGACATACCTTACCCTTAGGAGAGTGAATTTTTGGAGAGAGAAAGTGATAATCAGGCCTCAGCTAAGGTTGCTGGGATAAAGTGCTGGACTTCTGTTCAGTACTAATGCCTGGGAGAAGAAGGGAGATAGAAAAACTCTGTTTCCTAAGACACAGAAAAAGGGGTTCATTTAAACAAGCCTGCTGTTTCTAGGATGCTGCTATTTAGCTGATCTGCTGAAAAACTCATCGCTTCAGTTCCAAATCATTGAGTGGTCAAGATAATCTCCAAAGCTTTCTAGCTAGAAGGACAAAGGTCACTGACAGATGACTAGACCAGCCCAATTGGCTCTTTGAAGTCAACTATTGGTCTAACAGCTGGGATAGGGCTACGGCTCAGGTGTTGTGCAGTTGCTAAGTAATGTCCAACTCTTTGCGACCTCATGGACTACAGCATGCCAGGCTTACCTGTCCTTCACTATGTCCTGGAGTTTGCTCATACTCATGTCGATTGAGTCGGTGATGCCATCTCATCCTTGTCATCCCCTTCTCTTCCTGCCCTCAGTTTTTCCAGCATCAGGGTCTTTTCCAATGTGTTGACTCTTCACATCAGGTGGCCAAAGTATTGGCACTTCAGTTTCAACATCAGTCCTTCCTATGAATATTCAGGGTTGATTACCTTTAGAACTGATTGGTTTGATCACCTTGCTCTCCAAGGGACTCCTAAGAGTCTTATCCAGCACCACAGTTCAAAAGCATCAATTCTTTGGCACTGAGCCTTCTTCATGATCCAACTTTCACATCTGTATATGACTACTGGAAAAACCACAGCTTTGATTATATGGATGTTTGTTGGCAAAGTGATGTCTCTGCTTTTTAATATGCTGTCTAGGCTTATCATTGCTTTTCTTCCAAGGAACAACCATCTTTTAATTTTGTGGCTGCAGTTACTATCTACAGTGATTTTGGAGCCCAAGGAAATAAAAGCTGCCACTGTTTCCACTTTTTCCCCGTCTATTTGCTATGAAGTGATGGGACCAGATGCCATGATCTTTGTTTTTGAATGTTGAGTTTTAAGTCAGCTTGTTCACTCTACTCTTTCATCCTTATCAAGAGGCTCTTTAGTTCCTCTGCACTTTATGCCATTAGAGTGGTATCATCTGCATATCTGAGGTTGTTGATACTTCCCCTGGCAATCTTGATTCCAGCTTGTGATTCATCCAGCCTGGCATTTCACATGATGTACTCTGCATATAAGTTAAATAAACTGGGTGACAATATACATCCTTGACATACTCCTTTCCAAATTTTGAACCATTGTTTGTTCCTTGTCTGGTTCTAATAGTTGCTTCTTGACCAGCTTATAGGTTTCTCAGGAGACAGGTAAAGTGGTCTGGTATTCCCATCTCCTTCAGAATTTTTCAGTTTGTTGTGATCCACAGTCAAAGGCTTTAGCATAGTCAATGAAAACAGAAGATGTTTTTTGGGAATTCCCTTTCTTTTTCTATGATCCAACAGTTGATGACAATTTGGTCTCTAGTTCCTCTGCCTTTTCTAAATCCAGCTTGTACATCTGGAAGTTCCTGGTTTACATACTGCTGAAGCCTAGCTAGAAGGATTTTGAGCATTACCTTGCTAGCATGTGAAATGAGCACAATTGTATGGTAGTTTGAACATTCTTTGGCATTCCCCTTCTTTGGGATTGGAATGAAAACTGACTTTTTCCAGTCCTGTGGCCAGTGCTGAGTTTTCCAAACTTGCTGACATATTGAATGCAGCACTTTAACAGCGTCATCTTTTAGAATTTGAAATATCTTAGCTAGAATTCCATCACTTCCACTAGCTTTGTTTGTCATAATGTTTTCTAAGGCCTACTTGACTTTACACTCCAGGATGTGTTCTCTAGGTGAGTGACCACACCATTATTATCTAGGTCATTAAAACCTTTTTTTTTTTTTTTTTGTATAGTTCTTCTGTGTATTCTTGTCACCTCTTCTTAATCTCTTCTGCTTCTGTGAGGTCCTTGCTTTTTCTGTCCTTTATTGAGCCCATCTTTGCATGAAATATTCCCTTTGTATCTCTGATTTTGTTGAAGAGACCTCTGGTCTTTCCCAGTCTATTGTTCCCTTCTATTTCTTTGCATTGTTTACTTAAGAAGGCTTTCTTCAGTCTCCTTGCTATTCTCTGGAGCTCTGCCTTCAGTTGGATGTATCTTTCCTTTTCTCCTTTGCCTTTTGCTTCTCTTCTTTTCTCAGCTATTTGTAAGGTCTCCTCAGACAGCCACTTTGCTGTCTTGCAGTTCTTTTCCTTGGGGGTGGTTTTGGTCACCACCGCATGTACAGTGTTGTAAACCTCACCCATAGTTCTTCAGGCACTCTCTCTACGAGATCTAATAATCCCTTGAATCTATTTATCACCTCCACTATATAATCATAAGGGATTTGATTTAGGTCATACCTGAATGGCCTAGTGGTTTTCCCTACTTTCTTCAATATAAGCCTAAATTTTGGAACAAGGAGCTCATGATCTGAGTCACAGTCAGCTCCCAGTCTTGTTTTTGCTGACTGTATAGTCAGTGAAAAGGCTTAGGTGGGAATTCTGTAATCTAGCAATTTCTCTCAGAATTTAATATTAGAAAAACTTTTGTCCGCCCACAGAATTAGTGATTCTTCTTTTTGGTAATAGAGGTGAAATAACTAAATACAGCTTCATCCTTGCTTTATAAGAACACTCAAAACCATATTTTGTTCTTAATATCTCAAATGTTTACCTTTAGAATTAGCATATGTGCCTTCTTTTTTTCTTTGTATCGCTCTTTTATGTGTATTCATTTTTTTGTGAATTTCTTAAGATCATTTCTTTTTAGAGAGATTTTTAGAAAACATGTTGATTATATATTTTATCATCCAAGGCTTAGTTTTTTTTTTTGTATTACCTTGGCTATTAAGATAATTAGTAATTATGTCATATCTCTTCAAGAGTTGGGTTTCCCACTGGTGGAATTATCCCCATAATAACTGGGGCAATGTGACTAAAAAGAAAAAAAGGTTATTCAAATTTATTTATAATGAATACTGTAAGAAACACATTTATTCTTGTTCTTCAGTAATTTTTTTCAATAAGCAAGTATATTCCTCATGACCAAGCAGACCAAAAGTATTGATAACCTAGGCATTTGAAGTACCAATATCAATTTCTTCAGCATTTACTATATGCAAATGGACAGAGGCGCTTAATATCTCAGTGAACATTACAGCCTTCCAGATTTGACCGTTTCTTGGTCTTTTCTGTACCAAACCTTACTTAGGTTCTCCTCCTCCTCCCTTGTATCATTTCTAAAGCAGAGTGACTCAGCAGCATTTGTGCTTTTTTAAATACACATCCCTGTTTTCAGGTGTTAAAATATCCAGTATAACTATAGCCACAGTTCAGTTTCCTGGCATGAGTAATATTTGCCTCTCATCTAACATTTGTATTCTCTACAGGAAAAGATCATGGAAGGAGGTTAATGTAATAATCATAAAAAAAGATTTGATGTACTCTTTAAAAAGCAATTTCATCTATAATGATGCCTATAAATAGTTTCATTCATGCTCTAGTCTCCTGTGTTTGAACTTCGGGAAAATGTGTCTTAGTGTGTCTCTGAAGTGCCCCAAGGAGCTGCACTTTCTAGAGATGATCAGCCACTTTCTGAGAGCTATTGCATTTGATGATGTGAATTCTATTTTTAGAACTTGAACAGATTTGGGATCTGCTGCACTGGAGTGCTACTGTGAATTCTTATGAGCTTAATTTTTATTCCCTGTATCTTCTTTGACAAAAAAAAAAATAGTCCTTAACACAAGTATGTGATGTGTAATATGCTTTTGTTGTAAACAGCTTTCTTCTTCTTTTTTTTTTTTTAATTAAAATAGGATCTTGTTTTCATACTCCATCAATTGATCATCCTGAGTCCACGAAAAGTTTTCTGCAGGAAAACGATTTTGAGCACAGCTCAATATTAGGCATATTTTTATTATGCTCATCTTACTAATGAGGAAATAAAGATTCAAGGAGGTCTGGTAATTTCACCAACATCAAAACAATTAGTAAAGGTCACAGTTAAGACTCCATCCCACCTATCAAACCATTCACATCTCCTTCTTAGACTTCAGTATTCCCATCTGGGAATTGACAATAATGTCCTCCTCTAAATAGCATAAAAGATTTCCTTGGAACCTGGATTTTAGTTCTGCCTTTGCCACTATCTGGGCATGTCAGAAATATTACAATCTTCCTGGGTTTCTAGTCCCTCAACTATAAAATGAGCAATAGGGAGGGGAGATAAATAAGATCCCCTCTAAATCTAAATTATATTTTGTTTGAATTCGCACATAATCTTAAAAATCCAAATAACGTTGCATTTGTTCTATGGAATTGGATGCTTTCTTCATAGATTCTGAAATTGATATGCCTACCCCTCCATCTGTCTTACTTCTGGTTCTACCCACAGCCTTCTCTGCCTCTGGACACTGTCCACCTGTCTGTCTGTGCTCATCATTTCTCTCTCTATGTACTTCTTATGAGGAGAGTTAGAGGCTGAGCTGGATTAGTAAGATACTTTCTCAAAGTTGTGTCTGCCTGGCTGGTTTAAATATCACAAGGAATGAAAATTGGGACAGTGGGATTGCCGAGGGTTGATCTCTAATTGACAGATACCAGCCATGAGACTTTTGCCAAAGCTCCATCTTCCTAGACATAGACATGAATAATTACACACAGGCACACACCCTCTTTACAAGTACTTAACAATGTCACTTTCCATTAGCTACACATTTAGATTGCTGTCTCTCTTGCTTGTAAGTACATGTTTGAATAACATAACGGAAGACAACCTGTCTCCCTTTACATATCAGTTCTGATATTCACGGTTGAGAAAATTTCACCTCTTTGGATTTATTTTAAGTCAAGTATGATGGATGGCCTTGGGAGCTACAGCATAGGAACAAAACTCATGAGAGTTTCAGGCTGAGGGTTTTTTTTTTTCTCTCTTCTCCTTTTGGAGGCATAATACTCCATCATTGCTGTCAAGTGAGGGCTCAGTATGATGTGAAAATTAGAGGAGAAAGGCTGAAAGCCACTGTAATTTTGTTCCTTAGAGATTTTTGTCCAGATCTGATTATACAGTATGCTTGCATACTTCTCTTTGGACATTGGTGTGTGTGTGTGTGTGTGTGTGTGTGTGTGTGTGTGTGTGATAATTAAAACCAATGCCTGGTAAATAAGGTTATCATTTTTAATGAAATGTAGTTTGTGTGTGGATTGTGGTATGAATAAGAATATGGGCATGCTGTGATTTTTCACCTAATATTTTCAAAACCTAACACAGTGAATATTTTCAGTACAAATTATAAACGAAACATATTGTAGTCTTTTAGTCCTCTCAGCTGAAATGGTTTGGTTTTTTTTGAATAGGTATGGTGTTTCTGGTGGGGACAGATGATAGAGTGTATAAGGCAGCTATTTCAACATACAAAACTCAAATCTTAGTGGCTCAGAGCAAATATGTATTATTTTCGTCCATTGGTCTAAGAGTTGGCAAGGTTCACTTGATCTGATCTGAGTTCAGCTGTGCTGGCTCAGGGAGGTAGGACAGGGTTTGGGTCTGCCCTGTGTCTAAGTCCAGGCTCCCTAGACGTGCTTATTTTGTGGTAATGGCAGAAACACAAGGCAGGGTGTTAAAACACACAACGCCTCTCCAGGTCTTGGCTCAGGACTGGCACAGTGTCACACTGGCCACATTCAGTTTCACCAGACAAGTCACAGGGCCACACCCAGCATCCAGGGACTCGGAGTCCATGGACCTGGGGAAATGTATGACATCTACATCGGTGGGAGAAGCTACAAAAGCAACTGGAAAGGCCTTGGGTGAATAATCACAATGAAGTGAGAGAGTAAAGATGTGGGAACAATAAACCAGTATATCTAAGGTAGGGAGACTAACTCCACTGGGGAAGCTGGGCTGTGGAGACTGCCTCCAGGTTTAAATGGCACATCACGTTTCCTTTCCGTCTGCTTCCTTTGTATTGATAATTGACAGCAAAATCCCAGTTTGATGTTGTAGGTTAGCATCAGGAAGTGCAGCTCATATGGGAAAAACACAGACTTTCAAAGTGGTCCCAAGGTAAGTTGCCCTTCCTGTACTGTGACTGTGCTGTATGTTGTATTAACAGATGGTCAATTGTGGAATTAACCTGTGTGTGTACATGTGGTCCATCAAGCTGCTGAAATGATTCTGAGAAACAAAATAACTAATAAATACTGAGTAAAAATTAGATTTATAGTCTGTGCACATGAAAGAGGGAAGACATGATTATGTTGATAAGGCTGTTTTAAGCTTTTCGTAAAATGTTCCCATGAAAATCTAACACCTCAAAATCTATTTGCATTAGAAATTTAAATGATATTTGACTGTTGTGACAGAATATGCTTACCTAATTTCGGATAATTTTTATCTCTCTTTATTAAATATATTCAGTTGAAGAGAGTAGTATGGATACTACCTAATTTAGTAGGCATAGACATATGCTTTATTTTTGACTGTTCAAAAAATGAGTTGATATTATTAAAACTCTTCAAAGACTTACTTTAGTTATACACACACACACACACACACACACATATATATATATATACATTATTTTTAAATATCCTTTTTCATTATGGCTTATCATATTGACTACAGTTTTCTGTGCTATATAGCAGGACCTTGTTGTTTATCCATTCTATAATATATATAGTGAAATCGGAGGTTGGGGTTCACAGACCATTATATGCAGAATGGATATACAGATCCTACTGTATAGCACAGGGTACTTATTATATTCAATATCCTGTAACAAACCACATTGGAAAAGAATATTTTCAGTTTTAGGCAATGAGACTAAAGCAGAAGCCTGACAAGAGATTTCTAGAAATGTTTCTCTTTCCTGCTCAATGGTAACAACAGCTCTGGCACTGACTTTTCTCCTCATGCCTGGAGATGGAACAGGAATCTTGGAGGCAAGAAACAAAATGCCAGCCTATGATGATGATGTAATAGAAAGCCAGAAGGATGCATCCTTAAGCTGTTTATCAATGCCAGCAACCAACCAACCTCCCTGCAGTTTTCCTACTATGACAAATAAATGGGCTATCCACGCTGGCTCAGCGGTAAGGGTTCCGCCTACAATGCTGGAGATGCGGGTTTGGATCCCTGGGAGGAGGTGGCCACCCACTCCAGTATTCTTGCAGGAGGGTTACATGGACAGAGGAGCCTGGCGGACTGCAGTCCATGGGGTCGCAGGGAGTGGAACACAACTGAGCACATATACATAAATAAGAAATAGATAAATGGCAAATTTGTGAGACATCTTAAATAGTGGTTCCCGATACTTGTAAGTAGATTCAAACTAGTATACTTTTTAGAATATATGAAAATGCAGTGTGTGTTAGTCCCTCGGTCGTGTCCAACTCTTTGTGACAGCGGGGACTGTGGACCGCTGGGCTCCTCTGTCCATGGGATTCTCCAGGCGGGAGTGCTGGAGTGGGTGGCCATTTCCTCCTCCAGGGGATTTTCCAGACCCAGGGGTCGAATCCAAGTCTCCTGCTTTGGGGGGCGGAGGGGATTCTTTTCATCTGAACCACCAGGGAATCCCCAGGGATATTATGCAAAAACAAATAAGCCTATAACCATAGAAGATAAAATCAGTGAGACTTCTAATATCAATTAGCTGGACAGAAAACAGACATTTCAAGAGTGTTTTTATATGAATGAATGAGAAAATAGATGGTCCAAAATAAAAGTTTGTTCTTCATTAAACTATTGTGTTCTTTGACAAGAAAAAAAAAAGAAAATATATACATATATGTATATCAATTATACTTTGATAAAAATAAAAAAGAATTTATTAGTTTATGTCCTTTCCAATGGTGAATTTGTCTTGTGTCCTCGCCTACTTTGTCAGACTTTTGAGAAGTGTTTTGTTACTTATTTCTGCCCTTGGTCTTTCCTGTCCTAACAACCTTTCCCCAGATTACTACTCACCATAGTTTTACCTTAAATGTTTGCTTCATAGGGATATTGTCTGGTTAAAATTAGGTATTAGAAACGGGTTCTTCATAATTAAAACTGTTTCTAATATGCACTTACTTTTCATTGTTTCTGCCTAAACTTCGCATTGTCTTTCCCTCTGCATTAAGTCAGCTAGATCGCACCCCACACCTGCTTCATGCAGTGGTGGACAGCCACGAAAGGTGTGTGGATGCATTTCCATGGGCGTCTGCATTTTAGCTAAGGACACGAGGTCCTTATCCCCGTGGGAATTTACCACTGTCTTATACCTAAATGATGAACCACTCACCAGACAATGTGCCTTTGAGGATCAAGATGTCTTCCCTTAGGTGTTGCACAGCATGCTCTTTGTGATGTATACAGCATGTTTTATGTTGTTTTGTCAATCTGTGTAAACTGTACCCAAAGCCAGAAGCTATTCCAAAATAAAAGTGGGAAGTGGAGGGGGTTGAAATGAGAGGTGTGATTAGTAATGAATACATTTCGAAGACAAAGTAACTAGGTTAGAGTACATCATAAATTTTAAAAGGCTTATTTTCTCTTTTCTTGCCAAAAATGAGGGGAGATGAGCTAAATAAATAGAAGTTATCTAAACAGAAATATTCTAGGAGAGGAATAAGCTTTATAAATGGAAATTAAAAGGGGTCCACATTTTAGTCTCTTCATCTCTTAAAGCATGGCTCGCACTGCACTCTTCTTGGGGTCACCATGAGTATACAGGAGGAGCTTAGTAGACTGTCTCCTCTCTGAGGTTCTTTTAGGCATTATTCCTCCCTGTCTTCTGAGCAGGAGTGGGGGCCACTCTGTAGCACACGAGGCCCTAAACAAGAGCCCAGAAGAAAGTCTGTCTGGAGACAGTAGGTACAAAGAGGCTAGTGGAAAGAATGAGGCCAAGTTCCTGAAAAAACCCTCATTCTAAGACACCTAACTCAGGTGAAGAAAGGGCTTACGTGTAACCTTCTGGATGCAGAGTAGATGCCCAAGGCCCTGGACCTTCATTTTCTTGGTTTTCACTGCAGTGTTTTGTGGACAGCCTGCCAGAGGGCAACCATAGAGACACTGTGACCTGTATCATCTTTCAGTTTTAAAGTGTGATTGGAAGCCAACCAACCCAACAGGCAAACAAAAAGCAAAACCTTGGGTGTTTCCAAATTTTCTCTTGAAATGCTACACTAATATAAAGGAGAAGTGTGTTATCCCACAGTCCTTTTGTTTGCTGACTTACTCTCGGCTCAGATTACTTGTAAGTCAGGTGTTCAGCATGGCTGAAGTCATTGGCTGGCTTTGGGTCCCTGCCAAAGAGACACTATTACAAGGATTATGTGTAATAAACACCCTGTCACATATCCAGCAGTCATCTCTATTGCAAAAGTACACTGAGCCTAAACTCTTAACTTCTGCCTGGTTGCTTAATATCCAAGTTTGCTTACCAGGAACTAGAATAGGTCTAGGAGCCTGAGAGCTCTATGGGACATTAGGGGTGATCTCGTTTTTTCTAAACTCTATTCAAGTGGAACACACTGGTGGCTTGTGACATGTTTAACAGGTGTCCCTTTAATTGGATTCTGTGGTCAACTAAGTTTGGAAAATGCTATTATATAGAGTTAAGTTTCTTTGCTAAAGGACATCTCAAGTTCTTTCGTTTGCTAACATGAGTCATGGCTCTGGGGATAAAAGCTACAGGCTTACTTGACCACAAAGTCCTTTTATTGTAGGACAGGTATCGCCATCTCAAAAATGTCAGGCAGAGACCATGGAGTCTCGTCATTAAGAGCACACCTGCCTGTGTGTGACTGCCTGGGTTCAATTCCTGGCTTTATCATTTACTGATCTTAAGCCATTCACTGAAAATCTTTGCACTTCAGTTTTCTCATCTAAAATGAGAACCCTAATGATACCTACCTATAGAGTTATTTTGAAAACCGAACAGGGTTAAGAACCGTGCCTGTCACATAGTTGACTATTATCACCCTAACATAGTTCAAAGAAGAGCTAGCTTAATACTCTCATTCTGGAGATAGGAAAGTGAGTTCCTAGTGCACTCACGTGGGTGTCACTCATTCAACACACTGACCAAAGGCCAGCTATCCCCAGAAATGAAGATGAACTGGATGCAGTTCCTGCCCTCGAAGAATACACACAAGTGACTTGGTTCAGGTGATACCTTTTGCAAGTAAAGCCAACTTGTAAGTCAGGAGTCCAGGACTCCTGACTTCTGTCCTGCAGCTCATCCTCTGATTCTGTTCTGAAAGAGAATGATCTATATAGCCTGATTGGTAAGCAGGAATAGGGAGCACTGAGTACAACTAATAGACTTATTTTTTATATGCCTTGGATATGAGGGCATATATTTTAATTCATTCTGAGTGTGATGCAGAAAGAATACTTAAGATAAGCACTTTTGGAGGAAAGCAACCCCTAAAAATATAACCTAGGAAGGGAAGTAAGAGGTGCTATGCAGTGGCCCACATAGGAGTCCCCAGAAATGGCTGGCTTGATGCATTGTCACCACTGTGTCACTCATGGACTTCTCTGCTTTGCTCTAGGCATCTCCTCTGAGGGCTTTGCCCAGGACAGCTTCAGTGAGCAGACAGCAGCTAAAGACCTTCCCAGCAAAGATGGAGGTGCATGGGTCCTGGCTTACAGAGCAGGGCCAGCCTGTCCATTTCTGCTCCACGAGGAAAGAGAGAAACCCAACAGAAGTGAATTGCACTTGGATCTCCATGTGAGTAGAAACCTTTGTGTTTGGGCTATGACTCTTTGTATGTAATAGAGACTCATTTACTATGCATTTAACATAAAGTGTGTCTGCGAGGCTGCTAAAGCTGTCTTTTGTGTGAGGGTCATTGTCTAAAAATCAGTCAGCTGCAGAAAACAGATATACGTTGCTGATTTGAAATTTGTGCACTAGAAAGTGACTGTGTTTACACAGTCATGGAAATATCTGAGCATTTACAGAATATTCTGCTAATATCACTTTGTGGCCTAAACCTCATTGTGGGAGACGCCATTTGTCACTCCTAATATTTTTCTAAAAATTTGAGAACATACAGTAACTGACTGATATGATCTGGATCCTCCAGTGAAATTCAAATAGCCTGTCTTCCACATTCCTGCACCTTCCTTTCTCTGCAGCCACTCAAGTAACAGGTGAACAGTTTGGCAGGAAATCTGCCAAATGCAGGATGACCCGTTGAAAAAACAGCCTTCTCTTTCCCATTCTTTTACGGATTCAGTGACACAGAAGCACTGACTGACCTATACAAAGCAGAGGGCTGGGTTTTACCTACTTGCACATTGTAGACTGTCACAATTGTCCCCGCCCCCCTTCACTTCCCCATTTTCTGTGAGAGACGGGAGTGAGCATTAGGAATCCAAGAGAGGCTTCCTCACCGCACCCTCCCCACCACCCCTGCCATTAACTTTAAAACTTACTGACAATTTTGTGTTCCTGATTTCATTTAAAACCTTCCAATTCATTACTTTCAAGCCTGGAAGTATGTTTTTGATAAGTTGTGGCCTGTAATATTCTCAGGGTGACAATTTTCTCAGGCATCCAAGAGCACAAGAATCTTGTACTTTTCATAATCATAAGACCACAGTCATCGTATGTCATTTTAGAAAAACATTGGACATCTCAGTTATTGTAAAAGGAGGTGTGGAATGAAGCTGAGAGATGTAAAAACTACAAGCCTTCATGAGATGAACTGGAAATTTGTAGTTTTTTTTAACCTCAGTTCAGTTCTGTCGCTCAGTCGTGTCTGACTCTTTGCGACCCCATGGACTGCAGCATGCCAGGCTTCCCTGTCCATCAACAACTTACTCGCACTCACATGAGCTTACTCAAACTCATGTCCATTGAGTCAGTGATACCATCCAAACATCTCATCCTCTGTTGTCCTCTTCTCCTCCCGCCTTCAGTCTTTCCCAGCATCAGGGTCTTTTCAAATGAGTCAGTTCTTCACCTCAGGTGGCCAAAGTATTGGAGTTTCAGCTTTAGCATCAATCCTTCCAATGAATGTTCAGGACTGATTTCCTTCAGGGTGGACTGGTTGGATCTCCTTGCAGTCCAAGGAACTAACTCTCAAGAGTTTTCTCCAATACCACAGTTCAAAAGCATCAATTCTTCGGCGCTCGGCTTTCTTTATAGTTCAACTGTCACGTCCATACATGGTAACTGGAAAAACCATAGCTTTGACTAGACAGACCTTTGTCAGCAAGGTAATGTCTCTGCTTTTTAATATGCTATCTAGGTTGGTCATAACTTTTCTTCCAAGGAGCAAGCATCTTTTAATTTCATGGCTTCAGTTACCATCTGCAGTGATTTGGGAACCCCCAAAAATAAAGTCTCTCACTGTTTCCATTGTTTCCCCATATATTTGCCATGAAGTGAAGGGACCAGATGCCATGATCTTCATTTTCTGAATGTTGAGTTTTAAGCCAATTTTTTTTCACTCTCCTCACTCACTTTCATCAAGAGGCTTTTTAGTTCCTCTTCACTTTCTGCCATAAGGGTGGTGTCATCTGCATATCTGAGGTTATTGATATTTCTTCTGACAGTTTTGATTCCAGCCTGTGCTTCTTCCAGTCCAGCATTTCTCATGATGTACTCTGCATATAAGTTAAATAAGCAGGGTGACAATATATAGCCTTGACATACTCCTTTTCCTATTTGGAACCAGTCTGTTGTTCCATGTCCAGTTCTAACTGTTGCTTCTTGACCTGCATACATATTTCTCAGGAGGCAGGTCAGGTGGTCTGGTATTCCCATCTCTTTCAGAATTTTCCAGTTTGTTGTGATCCACACAGTCAAAGCCTTTTGACTTTTTTTTTTAAACTTAACAATATTGTATTGGTTTTGCCAAATATCAAAATGAATCCACCACAGGTATACACGTGTTCCCCATCCTGAACCGTCCTCCCTCCTCCCTCCCAGTACTGGCTCTAAAAAGCAGTTGTGTATCTTGAGATTCACTCAAAGTAAGAAGTGTAACAGCGACATCTACTGGTCAGGCTAAGTTGAGCTTGCGGCAGCAGGATGTCTGGCATGTCACAGTGCCGAAATGAACTTGAAAGTCTTTCTTTTTCTTCTGTGTTTTAAAAAAAATTCTGGGTTTATGTGTTTTTTAACCCATTGGCTAAACTATATATTCCTGGTTTTCCTTTTCCCTGTAAATTAAATTATTTCCTAATTTTACTTTATTTCAATTATAGAAATCATATACAATCCTTTTAGAAAATTTGAAATATGTAGTCAAATTGAAAGAAATTAAAAAAAAATAATTCATAACCTCAGCAACCAAAGACAACAACTGTAAAAATTTGATAAATTATCTTTGTATTTTTCACTATGTATGACTTATTTTCAGTGAGGTATTATTTTTAACTTGTAAGCATAGATTTTATACATTTTTTTTTTCTCTTTACTTATTACTCTTACATTGCTTGTTCATGGTTTTACAATTCCTCTGGATGTATCTTAAGTGAATGTGTAGTATTCTTCAATATTGTGTCCTAAAATTTATTTAATAATTTCTCTATTATTGGAGTTAGAGTTGGTTTTTTTAAAATTTGAAATAGTACTTCAACTTGGACACAAATAGCACTACTACATATATAATTTTTCTTATACCCCTCCCTGCCAATATTAGGATAAACTTTGGTTTATTATCTATAAGTATTTTTAGGCTTTTGAAACATATCATCACATAAACAAGGCCTATATCTTGAACTAACCTTTAATGGGGTATATGTGTTTGTGTATGTATATATATGGATACACATGGTTATACATATTATACTATAAATATGTTCATGTATCGTATATAAATAGCATGTATTTTTATATAAAATTTATATAAACACACAATAAAATATATAAATATTTACATGCTTCTTCGTTTTTTTAATTATAATTTTTAAACATTGGGATAGTTCCTTTAGATTATTTTCTGCATTAGCAGTTTTTACACCTTGGGCCATAAGTCTCCCCACCTCCAATCCTCCCCCTTCCTTAGACGCTACAATTTGATTCCTATGTTTTGAATATTGTTATTCTAAGTAAGATGTCCATTCAGGAGGAGGGTTCTACTGATTTAGTAAAAGTTTGCCTCTTGTTACTGATTCCCAGCTTGCTCTAGTGGTAAAGGACCCACCTGCCAGTTCAGGAGACATAAGAGACATGGGTTCCATCCCTGGGTCAAGAAGATCCCTGGAGGAGGGCATGGCAACCCACTTTAGTATTCTTGCCTGGAGAATCCTATTGACAGACGAGCCAGGTGGGCGGGCTACAGTCCATAGGATCGCAAAAAGTCCCACTGAAGTGACTTAGCATCCATGCATACACGCACTGATCACCATAGCAGCTCAGAAGGACTTCTTTCCTCTGGGGGTTGTGAACACTAAGGTCAGGGAGAAGGGTATTGCTGCATGATATTTTGATCAGTCTTAAATGTTGCAGGACTGTTCTGTTTTCAGTTTTGAATCTGATTTGCAGTGTCACCATCAGGAAGTTACTTTAATCAGGCTTTTTCAGTGGAGATGTAGCTTTTCATTAGTATGTAGGGGTGATAACTATAACATTTACTAATTGGTAGAAATTTGGCATCCACAAATCAGAATGACCCCAGGCATTCAGGCTGGGACTGCTATTAAGGCCCTTATTTAGCTGCAGAGTAATTTTTTTTTTTTTAAGTCAAGAGCCAGAGAGGAAATATTTCAGGCTTTGGGGACCATACAGTCTCTATTGCAACCACTCTGTTGACAAAAGTAACCATAAAGAATACATACATAGTAAGTGTGCCTGTGTTCCAGTAAAAGTCTGTAGACACTGAAATTTGCATTTCATATAATTTTCACCTATCGAAAACATTGTTCATCTTTGATTTTTTTCCTCCACCATTAAAAAATGTAAGGATCATTTTTAAAGAAGTCATTCAAAAACAAGCAGTGGGTCAGATCTGGGCCCCTCTGCTTTGGACCAGGAAATGGAAATCTCATTTACTTCACCTCTACTGCTGACTCAACCACTAACTAGCTATGGGACTCTGGGTACCGCCTTAAGTTCCATGGGCCTCAGTGTCTTTATCAAATATATGCTGACAGAATGGGACGAACAGGAACAGATAAAACAAAGTTCCTTTTTGTTATAATGTTAAATTTCCTGATTCTGTTAAAGGGGTATAAATCAACCTAAGCAATGTTAGAGGGTAGATTGTGATGTATACAGAGTGGAAATTATTTAAAAGAAATGTAAAGAAAGAAATGGCAATTATTTAAATGGAAGACATCTTAATATTCTCAATGTGAATTATTGTTTTAAAATGAGGAACAATGTCACCACTCCGATGGCGAGACCAAAATTTATAGTCTGCTGACTCTGAAGGCTCATACCACTTGTTTCTCCAATGCTATCCTTTCTTCCCCTCCCATTTTACTGAGGTATAATTAACATGTAATATTGTATAAGTTTCAAGTGTTCAGATGTTTAACATAGTGATGTGATATACATACGTATTATAAAATGATCACCACGATAATTTAACATCACCTCGTTAGTTTCAATTATTTTTCTTACAGTGAGAGCTTTCAAAATCTACTCTCTAGGCAACTTTCAAATACACAATACAGCATTGTTAGCTATAGCTACCATCCTGTACTCACATCCCCAGGACTTAAGAATCTTACACTGGGAGTCTGTACCTTTTGATCACCTCACCCATTTTCCTCTGTCTTCATCTGGCAACCACCGATCTGTTTTCTGTTTCTATGAGTTTGGTTATTTTTAGCTTCCACCTATAAATGAGAGCATACAGTGTTCATCTTTCTGTGTCTGACTTACTCCATCAGCACAGTGTTCTCAGGGTCCATCCATGTTGTTGCCTGTCACATTCATCAGGTAGTTACTGAACTGTGAGAGGGTGCAAGGGTTCCCTGGGAGAGTGGCAGGAGGTGGAGCTGGTAGAGGGTACATACCAGGGAGGTTCTGAGCAGCATCTTTTACCAACCAGTATATATTTCAGTGTTTAAGTGACCAGTGCTGCCAACATGGTGCCTCTTGGCTGCATGTCAGGCAGACTGTTACGTAGACAGGTTCTGTTTGGGTGATCATCTTGCTGTAGCAAACCATGTAGACCATTCTAGGTGATCTAGAAGGTTCTCAGAAGAACCCGTTGCTCAGTCAGTTCCACTTTTAGGTCATGAAGTTGCTGACTTAAATATTACATAGGATATACTCATAGTGAAAAATTATTTATTGTTTGTCTGAAATTAAAATTTAACTGGTTGTCCTGTATTTTATTTACTAAATCTGGCAACTCTAGGTATCAATTTGGGAGCACCATCCAAACAAACCAAATGTGTGAATTGCCTTAAGGTAGTATCTATGCATGATAAATCCTCAGTCACCCAAGAGTGCCTGTTTAGAGCATGAACATTACCCAGTTAGCCTTAAAGGGCAGTTTCTTAAATTATACTATAGGACACTATCATTAGCTATGCTTCTCATTTTCTAGTGCACTTTGAGCCAGACATGTCAAGGCAACTGAATCTGAACAGACTAAAGAGCAAATGGAGTCTAACTTCTTACTACATGTGCAGTTTCTTAAAGATTCTATTTGAGATGACTTTTCACCATGGAGGATACTGTGTAAAATGTCTGTAAACACGGGATATGGGCAGGGTGGAAAAAAGATGCTGCTAGAGGTGTGGCCTGAGATGGGCCGCAAGGTACGAAAAGCAGAAAAGGTAAACAGTCCTCGAGATTCTGTATTGGTGGCATGAATACTGAAAGTAGGGTTTCGCATGCAGTTTTTAAAACACAGACCTTGCACTCTTCTTGGAGATACTGGTTTCCAAGGACCATCTCAGTCACCCCACCTGTGGGGCCTGGAGTTCTCCTTGCTGAACTGGGTTCATTGTCTCGGGAGGACACAGCATCGGGTTCCAGGTAGTTACATCTGATGAACAGAAGGATATAATTACCAAGTCCACACCCAACCTTAAGTGTCTACACCACTGACAAAACTGCCATGTATTGATCACTGGCTCAGTGCCAGTCACCACCCTTTGTACCTATTGTACAAGTTAGGAGAGAGGTTCAGCAAAGCCAGGTGCAAGGATTTGAACCCAAGTCTGTCTGAGTATGGACCCAGGTGCTTAAATGGTAAGCCTCTCTACCTCTCTATTAGTTGGATGCTTTGTTTGTTTGTTTCTGTTTTGTTTCTAATTGAAGAACCAAATTCATTGTATAGATATGAGCTAGCCCCCATAACCAGTGAGAAGGCTTGAGAATTAAAACCACAGCCAAAATCACCCCACAGAACTCAGTCCAGTGAAGATTCTGTAACATATCCTCACATAGAGCACTGGATGCCGTAGACCTTTGGTCTTTACAGCTAATGGGGGAACACTGGTGGGAACATGAGCAGATTTCAGTCCCTCCACATTCCTTCACTCCTAAAAGACAAACTCCACGGCCATCAATTAGCTTCAACCACAAAGAATGAATGCAGAGGGCTCTCTGATATGCTGTCTTTGCAGTACATGGGCTTCCCTGGTGGCTCAAGCAGTAAAGAATCTGCCTGCAGTGCAGGTGATGAAGGAGACATGGGTTCAATCCCTGGGTTGGGAAGATCCCCTGGAGGAGGGCCTGACAACTCACTCCAGTATTCTTGCTTGGAGAATCCCTCAGACAGAGGAGTCTGGTGGGCTATACAGTCCATAGGGTTGTAAGAGTCGGACACAACTGAAGTGACTGAGCATGCATGCACGCGGCACATGGAAAGGACCACATCTTGGTCTCGTCTTTCATGGAAGCCAATGAGAGCCTACTGCTTAAAGCTAAAGGCCACAGGTGGACTTCCCCAAACCATTAGCATGTTCGTGACAATGGGGCTTACATTTGCAAGTGAAGTGAATTCAGAATTAGCCAACTAGTTTGTTTTCTGGACGAGTGTGTTTATTCACATGTGTGTGTACATATGTGTGAGTGTGTGAAAGAGAGACAGAGATTGTGTATCTGTGGGCTGTATGATAAATGATCCAGAAATGATTCAGGCAAAAAGGATAGTTGGAAGGGATGAATTATTGATGGAACTGGAAAATTACGCTTGCTTCTTATAAACTCCTCAGCACTTTAAGTCATGACAAAGCAGTTGAAAAAAAGTTATCTGGTTTTATTCCTAAAGCCCATGAAATTTAATCAGTTATCTCTTTCAAATTAGTTGCAACTGGTGTGGAAAGCTGGTATACATTTAAATAGAAACCCTAGTTTATGCCAGTCATAGAGCTCAGTTCTTAGGCCATTTCTCACACTTCCCTTGACATGTACTTGTCTGCTCTATAAATGGCAAGATCACAACAAACCTAGTAACATCCCAGATTTCTTTATAAAACAAAAAGAATAAGTTTGACTTAATTGGACACCTTAGTGGTTAATGGAATTGTGAAATTCACTTTTTTTTTTTAAATCTTGATAACACTTGTACTCATTTCCTCTGTTCTGACATGAAACAGAATAGCTGTTCGTATAAAACTGGAGTCTTAAAGTCTTGAAGTGTCTACATAGACACACTTATACTCTCAGACCCTGAAAGACCACAGATTAGAACTGAGTTTTATAAAATTGGTGAGAAATGTGTAGATGAATTTTATTTAAATGATTAGAATGTTGCTCTGAAATATTTCATTTAGCTTCTCTAAAATTCACATGATTGCTTTTTTGTTCCCTTAGAATGGGTTCTATTTTTTTAAGCCTCCCTTTTCTGCCCCCAAAACTGCAGTTTTGTGTGCATTGTTTAGACTATGAGCTTCACACTATTTCTGTAAAGCTGGTCTCTCTACATGTATCATTTATGTTCCATGTGTGAATTTCGGAAAAGTATTTTCTGTCTTTTCTAAGACAGAAATGGGAATTTGTGGTTAAAAAATTACATCCAATATGACCCATTTAGAATTTGAAACACAGAAGCCTTTGCCTAGAGAATGTTTGAGAGTACTCCTATGCTAACATAAGGCTCCAGTTTTTATGACCCGATTATTTTTGCCTTGCCTTTTGATTTTTACATGTTTTAATTAAGCCATCTTAATATATGATTATTATTGCTTCTGAATTTCATTAAGAACTGCAGCACTATAACTGTCCTGAGTATGAGCATTATAAATGTCCCTTTCGAGCTACAGGAAGTAAGTGACCGTGATTCTAGGAACTGTTGTAACATTTTTCCAGAATATTTCATGATAATTCTTAGAGTGCTGAAAATGACAGTAGCACTATATATACTTGTTTGGTTTAAGTCCCAAATTAAAACAGTGTACAAAATGGAGGCAACAGTGACTATATTTCAGAATTATGGAACTATGATTCTTTTTTCCACTTTATTGATCTCTGTAGCTGTACATGTTCCACAGTAATAATGGTCACTATTTATTGAGCGGCTGTGATGAACTGAGCAAGCACTGGGTTAGGGATATTAACACATTTAATTCTTAGAACAATCCGAGGAGTTAAATATTTTCCCCATTGTATGTATGTAAATACTGATTCATAGAGCTAAAGAACTTGCCTAAGTGTCACAGTTTGTGTGTAACTAGTAAGATCCTGTGTTGAACCCAAAGGTGTTTCACTTCAAAGCCATGGCTATGCTCCCCTCTTTTTTCCTTTGTCCTCTCTTAACAGTGGTTAAGAATAGGATCACAGTTGTGAAGATCCCTTGGAGAAGGAAATGGCTATCCAATCCAGTATTCTCTCCTGGGGAAATCCATGGACAGAGGAGTCTGGTGGGCTATGCAGTCCATGAGGTTGCAAAGAGTTGGACAGGACTGAGCAACTAGCGCTTTCCCTTTTGTGACAATGCTTAGCTTACTTTCTCCTTTGTAATTTTAATGCCTTTATATCGGCTTCCATATTTTTCTTTAAAAATGACTAAGTGATGTGAGTATTAACATCAAGGAATCAGTAATGATTCTGTGTCCTTTCTGCTCTCTGCCAGCTCTTTCTAACTGCAGTGGCCATTGGGTCTGGTAATCAGGTGATCATCTATAATATTTGTCCCCATTCTGATGTTTCAGTGTGAAAGAGAACTACTACAAAATTCTATTGTTCTTTGATTTATTGTAATGAAAAGAAGGTACATTTAGAATCAGGCTGATCCAGTACAGATCCTGATTCTGCTGCTCACTGGTTGTGTAATCTTAGAAGTGTCCTAATTTTTTTGAACCTCAGTGTTAACATCAAAAGCAGTAACCAAACAGTAGTCACTAGCCACCTATGGCTATTAATTAACATGAAATAAAATTTAAAATGTAGTTCCTCAGTTACATTAGGAACATTTTAACTGCTCAAAGACCACCTATGGCTAGTGTCTGCTGCATTGCATGACACAGATATAGGGGTTTCCATCATTACAGAAACTTGCAATGAACAGCACTAATAAAATGGGGTCACTGACACCTTTCTCCTAGAGTTACTGGGAGGATTAAGGTATTAGAAAGCTTGCGTAAGGAACCTAACATGGTGCCTACTTGGAACAATGACACCCTAAAATAATGCATGTCCCTAATGCATCTTTGTTATCTACCTTTGTTTTGTTTTGGGCAAATCCTCATCGTCCCTAATTTTTCTTTTGTCTCCTTTAAAATTTAAAAATATTTTAAATTGATAACTAGATCTTTGGTGTTGGAACAAGTATTCTCAAGATAACTTTTACACCTTAAAAACTAAGGAAGGACAAAAAGATACCTTGTTATGGCTGTCTAGCTTCATACCCAGGAAGAAGGAGAATAAAAGCTTCAGGAGATGCATATGGTTTGTTAGAGTCCAGATCTGTATCTATAACTTGTATCATGAACAACTTTAGCCACAGTGAAATGCTTTCTCCATGGACCCCCTGCCTTCTGTAGTGGTTATTTCTGCGGGACAAAACTATTAGTCATTTGGGGAAAATACAGAACTCTTCAAAAACCTGTCCCAGGAAATTCTATACCTTAAAGAATGCTTCTGTTTCCCTTCCTCTCCAGCTTCACAAGTAAGTCACAGCCTTTCTTTTTCCTTACAGTATTTTGTCATGGACATTGAATCCATTTCCAGAGTCTTTGATACTGCTTATTGGAATCAATCTTAGAAATATCTGACAGTAAGACCCTAAGTGGGCTTCCTAGGTGGCTCAGTGGGTAGAGAATCCACCTACAATGCCAGAGATGCGGGTTCAATTCCTGTGTCGGGAAGATCCCCTGGAAGAGGGCTTGGCAACCCACTCCAGTATTCTTGCCTGGAGAATCCTATAGCCAGAGAAGCCTGGCAGGCTACAGTCCACAAGACCACAAAGAGCATGCACACACACATACACACACAAGACCCTAAGCAGTAATGCAATAACTATTTCAAACTTGATTTTTGTATTTGTAAGAGTAAGGACATTTTCAGTGAACTCGGTACACCTTTGAAGTATAATGAGTTGGCCTAAAAACAACAACAAAAAAATGGTCCTTGCTCTGCTGTTGACACTTTGGGCGGTCTCCCAGGCCAGTCACTGTCTGGGAACACCCTTCCCTAAAGGGAGGGAAGTCTCAGTGCTAAGGGAACACACAGCATCAGCATGTGTCAACAGACTCTTAAGCAAAGGATCTTCTGGAAAAAATCCAAATTCATAGATTTTTCCCCCCCCCTGAAATTACTGAGCTGACTTAAAAATCACCGTGGAACAGAGGAAAAGTATTATAATAAAAACAGGTGAACTTTGTCACCGTCTATAGTAGCCACCTGGGAACATTTCAAGCTAATTGTTCTCTTCAGATGGAAAAAAAACAATCCAGAGAGCACTGGCCCCGGAACACCCAGAGGGACCCCTTGAAAGAATTTTCTTTGGAGCTCAACTCACTCGTGGCTCAGATGTGGTATGGGGAGGTGTGGTATTTAGTAGGCCTATCTATAAGGAGGGCTTCCCTGGTGGCTCGGTGGTAAAGAACCCACCTGCCAAAGCAGGAGAAGATCCCAGGGTTAGGAAGCTCCCCTAGAGGAGGGCATGGCAACCCTCCCCAGTATTCTTGCCAGGAGAATCCCCATGGATAGCGGAGCCTGGCGGGCTACAGCCCATGGAGTCACAGAGAGTCAGACATGCCTTAGCGACTGAACAACAATAACAACAGTCTATAGGGAATAATCTTTTTCAGACCAAATGGCTCCTTTGTCCGGGAGCATAGGTAAGAGCGAGCTGGGCGGGCCAGTTTCCTGCTTGGGCCTTCATTTCATGGGTAAATACTTGCTTCATATTGACAAGGTTAAAAGACATTGTTAGATATTAGTTGATGCCCCTAAGAAAGCTGTTCCTGTGATATGTTCTGAAAACATATCACATCCATATGGGACTTATTTTGTATCAGGCACTGATGGAATGCGAAACACATATTCATTTATTTAATCCTTCTAATAACCCACACAGAAAGAGCCTTTTTTATTCCAAGCTTTTAGGAGAGGAAGCTGAGACACAGGTTGCTTATATAACTTGCCCAAGGTCAAGTTTCTTGCAGGAATAGGGTAGGATGTGAGCCCAGAACCCAAGGCCAGGTTCTTAACTCTTCTACAGCTTCACGAGTATGCCTTGGCCTCTCCTCTTCCTTTTCAGAGGAGAAGGGAATGTTTGTTACCAACATTCAACCCACTTCCACAGAAACTTTGAATACAGCTCAGTGGAACCAGTCTTAGAAACATTTAGCACCAAGACAGCTCGACGGAAGAAGGCCTTAATCCCCGAGTCCGGTTGTTGCTGTCAGCAGATGCAGCCTGTTTTGTTTTCAATCAGTGAAAACAGCTGCTAGCTTTTCTGAGGCTGAGTTAGAGGGGCTGTTTGAAGCACTGCAGTAGATAGCAGGGGGATTTCGCATAGTGAAGCCTGGCAGAGCACTGCCTGACATGGAAGGAGAAGCGTGGGGAGGCCTCCAGTTCTGGCCTCAGTTTGGCCTCATAACTCCATTTTCAAGACGTGGAAAATGAACTTAAAGAAGATGCTGTATCCTATGGTTGTACTTGAGCTTCGTGAACTGGTACAGTTAGCTAGCTTCTCTTGACTCCAAATGTCTCCATCTTTAAAACATGAATGTTGAGCTGATTGACTTCTAGTCCTTCTGAAATCCTCTTAAGCCTCCCAACCATTTGATTCCACCCATCTTCTTCCATTATCTTATACTTCTTTCATCTGACGCCTCATTCATTTAACAAATGTCTTTTTGAGTACTTGTATGGCGTTATTTCCTCAGAGCTCACTTAGTTAAGTGTCACTTATTTAAAACATGCTTCTTGAACCTCCAAAACCCCATTACCTCACTTATATCTTTCTTCATAGTCTGCTTATTTACTTTTCCCAGTCCATTGCTCTAAACACTTTTCTTCCACAGAAATAGTTTCTACAATCTTACATACTCTTACCAATTTTAACTTCTACTTTTCTTGAGCAGTCATTCCAGGAACCTAGTTGAATCCCTAGAAGCTGGAAGTAGTCATGAAAAATCAGGCCCAGAACTTGGAGCATATTGGATAAGGAGAAACATGAGAAATTTAGCCTAATACCATGAAATTAATCTCACTTTTCCCTTGCCTTTCTGGGAGAGTGCTCGGAGAGGGTTTTATGAGAATATGTGTGGGAAGGAATTCTCTAAGCTGAGTGACATGGGAGAGTACTGCAAAGCGTGTGTGAGGTGGGGCGCGAGGGGCTTTAGGAAGTTTTTGCTTTAGACAGTATGCCATTTCTGCAAATTGATTTTGAAAATTTTTTAATGCTCATTCCTTTAGTTGTTATGAGAATCAAGAAGCTAGGTTCTACTACTTCCAGGAAATGATAGCCCTTCTTTTTTGTTTATTACCTTTTTTTTAGGCTTATCTCACCAGGTGTTGTTTATTGGAACGGTGTTTATTGGAATGTTTATTGACATGAGGTTCAGTTAACTCCAGCCTCAATCTGAGAAGATGGTGAGATGGGAGGAACGTGGAGAATTCGTTAGTAGTAAATTCTCCACATAAATTCTGTATTCAGTTTTCACAAGCTGGGTACCAAATAGTTACAAAGAGCAACATGTGAGTTATCCTACCTGATATTGATCATGCCTATTTCAACTAGTTGTCCAAAGTAGATAATTTTTAATCTGGCCTTTTGCACAGGTAGCTATTATTAAGTATCTTGAGGTTAGAATAAAAGAGAATCAGGTGAGGTTGTAAAGGAGAAAGTCTTGGCTGTTAACTTGGCTGTTTTTGCGTAGTGGGTACTTTAAAAGCATGTATCATCAGATCAGATCAGTTGCTCAGTCATGTCCGACTCTTTGCGACCCCATGAATCGCAGCACGCCAGGCCTCCCTGTCCATCACCAACTCCCAGAGTTCACCCAGACTCACCTCCATCGAGTCAGTGATGCCATCCAGCCATCTCATCCTCTGTCGTCCCCTTCTCGTCTTGCCCCCAATCCCTCCCAGCATCAGAGTCTTTTCCAATGAGTCAACTCTTCGCATGAGGTGGCCAAAGTACTGGAGTTTCAGCTTTAGCATCAGTCCTTCCAAAGAAATCCCAGGGCTGATCTCCTTCAGAATGGACTGGTTGGATCTCCTTGCAGTCCAAGGGACTCTCAAGAGTCTTCTCCAACACCACAGTTCAAAAGCATCAATTCTTCTGCACTCAGCCTTCTTCACAGTCCAATTCTCACATCCATACATGACCACAGGAAAAACCATAGCCTTGACTAGACGAACCTTTGTTGGCAAAGTAATGTCTTGACTTTTGAATATGCTATCTAGGTTGGTCATAACTTTCCTTCCAAGGAGTAAGCGTCTTTTAATTTCATGGCTGCAGTCACCATCTGCAGTGATTTTGGAGCCCAGAAAAGTAGTCTGACACTGTTTCCACTGTTTCCCCATCTATTTCCCATGAAGTGATGGGACCAGATGCCATGATCTTCATTTTCTGAATGTTGAGCTTTAAGCCAACTTTTTCACTCTCCACTTTCACTTTCATAGAATAAGACAAAAATAATGTCCAAAAGGTGATTCTTTTTTCCTCTGAGAATGTTAGAGCATTAAATAGATGAATTTTTCAAGACCGCCCAACTAAGATCAGACTTGTAGGCTGCTTGTTTGAAAACTACTATGGTCTGAAACATTTTTCCATTCCCTAAATGACCAGATGTTGTAACATTTCTCATGGTCATGAGAATGAGTGTCCTGAAAGAGTCAATATTCAAAAATCTCTTTAAATTACCATGCTGCCCTTTCTTACTTATCTTCATATTTTTATGGTCATAACTTGCTTTCATTCAAAATTGTCTTAGGTCCACCTATTGCTAATTAAACTGAGTCTGGAGTATAAAGTACTAAGTTACAGTCCCTGAACAAGAATCACCTCTTTCTTGGCTGATTTCCCCTATTAAACTTCATGTTTCATCAAGGTGGAGGGCTGGAATTTCTTCATCTTTATGTCGTACAGAGTTGGTGCTTGACAATGATTGTTGGATGAATGCATCTTTGTGATAGTTCACTTTGCTAAATGAAGGAGAACTGTATAGGTAAATGGAAAGCCTCTTGATAAATTTGAGTCCTAAGGATTATGTGTCTTGTCTGTGACCAGTAGACAAGCCAGCTAGGGAATTTTTGCTTGATTTTTTTCTAAGTAGCCCGTCTAGATTTCCCCTCTAAATTTACAAGGGAAAAGAATGGTCCCACTCATATTTTTTTTTCTTTTCATGAAGTCAGTCTTCGGTATCATTTCAGAGGGTAAGGTACAATACATGCCCTAGTGAGACCCCACCACCTAACTGGGCTGACACGCCTGCACATTTTAAGATGTAGGTGGATGTGGAGTCCTATTATGGCAGGAAGCAGGGCTCAGGCTTTTAGAAGACTGACTGTGGATTCTGTGGCCTGATTGCCTTGATTCAAGTTCCAGTTCTTCTTGTGAATATGAGCAAGTTACATCATCTTTCCATGCCTCAGTTTCCAAACAGGAAAAAGAAAATAATACCAACCTCATAGTTAGATGTTGTTGATATTTTGTTGCTAAGTTGTTCCTTTGTGACCCCATGCACTGTAACCTGCCAGGTTCCTCTGTACATAGGATTTCCCCTGCAAGAATACTGAAGTGGATTGCCATTTCCTTCTCAGAGGGATCTTCCCCACAAAGGGATCAGACCTGTGCCTCCTGCTTTGCAGGTGGATTCTTTACCACCAAGCCATCAGGGAAGCCCATAGTTAGATGTACTAATCAGTTAATACACATGGAGCAACTAGAACAGTGCTTGTAAACACCTAATAAATGTTGTGTATTATTAGTATCATCCACTTATTAGCTGTGCGCCTTTGCTTGGTTGCATTCTCTTGGCCATGGTTGCTTCATTTTTAAAATGAACCTAAGAACACCTTATCTACCCTAAGCCGAGGGACTGGAATCAAATTGTCTCCCTGGGACCCAAGATTCCCACGACGTTGTATTCATGTCCGTGGGTATTGAGAAGGTGCTAGAACTTTATATTTCCACTCCATGCTGTAGTGTAGAAGAGTCTTCTAGTTTATGTCCCATTTTGCCCATATCTGCTGAAAGTGCTTAGCAACTTATTCTGGAAATCAGTAATTACGTCTGAGAAAATGGAGCTTTCTCGGTTAAAGAACAACAAATATGTGCCATATCTCTTCCCCTCACCCATATGTTGACTGGTCTACATGGTTCTTCAGAAGACTGATCTTATGATCTGATGTAATGATTCCTTTTTCTTTCTCTGTCCTGAAGAAGCAGAAGTATGATTTTATCAACAGGCATTTCCTTTAGATAGGAAGCTTGTTATGAGGCTTAAATAGCACGAATGAATTTTCCTGAGTGTTGTGGTGGCCTTTTGATTAACCATGCCCTATTTAATAATCTCAAAATATGCTGGGATCAGGAGCAACCAGGAAAGTATCCATTTAGACACAAGGTCAAATCAGGGATGAGGAAGCACTGTTTTAATTTTCCTATAAGAGTTGATGGGCTATAATCATATGTACGCTTTTTGTGTGAAGGTTTCTTTTGAACACATCGCACTGGAAATTTATTATTGTGATCAGAATTTCTCAGTGGAGAACACAATTCAAGTTAGCAGTGTGGAAGCCACAGCCATTCCCTGCTGCAGATAAAGCAAGACAGCTGTTTTGCTTATGGCTACAGCTTCTGTTTTGCAGAATAAATTTGTTTGCATTTAACGCTTGGGCTCAATCTTCTTGTAGCTTTATTCAGAGAGTCAGTGATTACTATTAACCTATGATGACTATTAAGCCAGTTTGGCTCTCTTGATCCAGCATAGTGCCTTATCCATTCCAGGTGCTTACTAAATGCCTGCTGACTCAATAGGATCTGGTAAACACTGAGACCTTCAGGTACAACAGGAAGCTGCCCCAAGAGGCAGGTATGCTGCTAGGAAACAGAGCTGCAATTTTTCCATGTCCTTCATTGCCAGGTTCCCAGCTTGTACAGCATTGGAAACTACACTGAGCTGATGTTTGGTGGTGGTTTTGTCTTTCCTGTTTTTGTTTTAGGCAAATGGGTCTGTGACAGAGCCCTGATAGAGACCTTTCAGATGTTTTTCCCTGTAGGGAAATGTGGCTTCTTGGGGATCTTTTTTATGAATTGCTTTGCCTAACAAGGCAGGTTGTGTGTTACTTTGTACCATGCTAGGTTTCAATTTGTTGGTTGGATGGCTGAAGCACAGAGGGGTGCCCTTTGGGCAGCAGGATTCCTAAGAAAGCTAGGAAGTCAGAGCTGCTGAACAGAAGCCCAAGGTTAGCCCAAGAGAGTGAAGGGTTATTCCTCCCTGACTGGGGCTGTTTACTCTACCACCCTGAGGCTGGTGGACAGTGGGCGTGGTGGGCGTACTTGCCTAAGTACCTGTTTGTAGAACACTGTGGCAGCAGGGCAGAGCTAAAACAGCAGTAATCTGAAACCAGTCTTGTTGGTTTTCCTTCCCTGGAAGCTAAAATCTGCATTCCAGATGAAACCTGCAGGGAAGCGGAAGAAAGCACTTAAAAAAAAGAAAGAAAGAAAAAGCTTCAGGGGTAGTAAATTAACTGCTTTTTGGAGTCCTTGGCACTTTTGAGATGATCTGTTTCTTTCTTTACTTTGGGCTTTGTAAGTGGCTGTCAGTCTGTGTGCAGCGCTAGTTTTGGGGTGTTTTTTGTTTTTTTCTTTTTTTTGCTTGGATGGCACAGGCTTCTGACCGTGATTTACATGGCAAAAGAGAGCCCGCAAGACGTATTTCAGTCATTTTCTGCTGATTCACTTTTGAACTTCCTGGGCTGCTCTGGGAGTGGAGGGGCGGGGAGGTGGTTGAAGGCTGTCAGGAACAGCTTGCCCGATCAGCACTCTCTGGAGCTTCCCTTGCTCACCAATGAGGAAGTTGAAAGCCACCAGGAGAACCGCGGGCACTAGGGCGGAGCTCGTGGCAAATCCTGGGCTGGGTTGAGTAGGGGCAGGCTGATTTTCCCTACGACAAAAAGCCTTTTGTCCCGGGGAATAAATACGGAAGTCCCAGAGGAGCAGCCTCCCAGTCCGTGTGTAGTAAGGTGCGCAGCCTCAGCTGCTTCTGGCCATAAAGCCCCGCCGACTTTTTACAGTTGCCCGGGGCGCCCCATCCCCGCGCAAACCGGAAGGAGGGCTCGGGAGGGACCAGGGCCGGGCCAAGTGTGCTCGCGCTGCGGCTGAGTCCACCGGCCGGTCCTGTGCTCTCCGTTCTGGAAGTTAAGAGCCGATGGAGTGCAGAAACTGAGAGAGCAGGGGAAGGTAGCAGAAGTGAGAACTGCCACCCAGGGCACTGCTGGGACATGGAGGAAGTTGGAAACGCTCTGAATGGCAGTGATGGCTCGAAACCAGAACAACCTGAAGCCGGACTTGCCCCGGCGCTGTCGATCCTTACCAAGTTCTCTATGAAATCCCTCTTTGGGTTCACGAGTAAATTGGAATCTGTGAAACCCGAAGAGGAAGACGCAGTGCTGAAAGCCTTCCGTAATTTAGTGGTGGAGCCCAGTAGTGGATCGGATCTGCAGGAGGTAGAGGCTCAGGTTCCACTTGACCATGGAAATGATGGGAAGACAAAGGTGGAGACGCAGACGGAGTTGGAGGGAAGTCCTAGGGGAGGAGCAGAGGCCAGGATTTCTCTCCCTGGACAAGAGCTGCTTCCACTCGCTGCTTTGAATATGAACAAAGACAATGTCATTTTGGTTCGAGGGACCCTGGTGAACACCACCATTGATTCTGATTCTGATGATGGAGGCCAGGAACCAGAAGAGGGAAGCAAGACCAATAGCCCCAGATCCACTGGTGTTGTTTTATCTGAGCCATCCGAGGAGCCCCAAGAAAAGCCAGGAGGTGGAAGGGAAAATACCGCCCCTGGTGACAGGGGTGATGCAGAGCTCAGTGGAGAAAGTCCTCAAAGAACTCTGCAGGAGATAAGCTACAAGTTGGAACCCGACAAAGGTGGCCTTCAGACACAGCACAGCCCCTGCCAGCAAGAAGCGGGAGAAAAAGGTTCCATGGCTCCAGCTGTGGTAGCAGACCAGGACTCAAGTCTTGGTGTCACCGAGAACACCTCTTCTAAAAAAGAAGTCCCTGGAGAGAAGTCCTTCCAGCTTCCAGCTTTTTTCAGTGGGCTTCGTGTGCTGAAGAAGGGAGCCACAACCGAGGGCGGGGAGACCATCACTGAAATTAAACCAAAGGATGGGGACCTGGCTTTGCTCAAGTTGACCCAGCCAGTCCAGCGGTCCCTAGCGCAGGCAGGGCCTCCAGCAGTGAAGATGGGAGAGAAAACAAGCTATCCAAAGGCCACTCCCACTCTCCTGGAGCAGCTGTCTCAGCTGCTCAACATTGACGTCCCCAAAGCCGAACCGAAGCCAGAAGACCCTGAACAGCTCAAGGGGGAAGAGATGGGCTGTGGTGCACCTCAGGAGAGCCAGAGCAACCCTGGAGAAGCCCAAACCCAGGGAGGAGAGGTCAAGCCAAAGCCTCCAGAAACAGCCTTGGAGGCCTTTAAAGCCTTATTCATCCGTCCCCCCAAAAAGGGGACCACGGCTGACACCTCTGAGCTGGAAGCTCTCAAGCGCAAGATGAGGCATGAGAAGGAGTCCCTAAGAGCTGTGTTTGAGCGGTCAAGGTCAAGGCCTGCGGATGGCCCCTCAGATTCCAAAAGCGTACGTAGCAGTTGGGTTGTGTGATTTGTCATAAAGTGTTATGTGGCCATGTTTCTTTTCAGGTTTCCTGTCAAAGAGGGTCTTAGTTACCTACTCTTAGTGACCCTCCTGTAGGTGAAACATGGTATAATCAAGTGGTCCTTATAACGAGTCTGGAGTTGGACATTTTGGAGTTGGAGTATTTTCTTTCTTTCTTATATTTCTCTGGATTGTTGTAAGAAAGGTGTGCAGATCAAAAAGGGAAACTGTCACTCTGAGTTTAAGCATTAATAGTAAATGTGCTTATAAAAACCAGGCAGCATCAGAATCAATGCGATATGGAAATGTAGCCCAGACTTCCTTCCCATTTAATTAATTATACCTTTGTGAAAACTGTATTTTTCCTTTGAAAATTGGTCACTTGGCCAAATACATGTTTGTGATGTGATTAAAATGTTCTGTGTTGGTTATAAGATATCCTGATTGAGGACTGGGTTTAGAATGAGACCTGGGTTATAATTCTAACTCCACCAATTACTGGTTGGGTGACCTTGATCTTTTCTAAGCCTCAATCTCTTCATCAGCAAAATGATGAAAATAATTTTATATGGTAGTGTTGAAGAATAAATGAAGTTAGCACATGGTAACCATCTAATTTGTGAAAACTGTTACAGTTGTTTAAAAAAGTATTCAGGAAATTTGTAAGGACTAACAAGCACTTTGGAGAAGGCAATGGCACCCCACTCCAGTACTCTTGCCTGGAAAATCCCATGGACGGAGGAGCCTGGTAGGCTACAGTCCATGGGGTCGCTGGGAGTCGGACTCGACTGAGCGACTTCACTTTCACTTTTCACTCTCATGCATTGGAGAAGGAAATGGCAACCCACTCCAGTGTTCTTGCCTGGAGAATCCCAGGGACGGGGGGGTCTGGTGGGCTGCCGTCTATGGGGTCGCACAGAGTCGGACACGACTGAAGCGACTTAGCAGCAGCAGCAGCAGCAGCAGCAGCAAGCACTTGTTCAGTGGATCTTAAAAGTTCATAAGGGCAGTGAGTAGAAGTTTTTGCTTAGTTTCACCTTGAATATAATTATCATTCCCTCATACATTTGATCAGTTAAAATGTTAAATTTAAGGTCTTTAGAAAAATTAGCTTGGGTTGCAGTTAAAAACTAAATACAATATAGCATTCTTCTGGTTGTAAAATCAACCCCTGTAAAAATAGCTTGAAAGTGACAGCCATATCATTCTTTTTTTTGGTAGGAAAGAAAAAAAAAAGAATTGATCAATGTGAATGTCTTAGAGAAGTGTTATCTTGACCTAGAACTAATCTTCATGGAAAGTGCAAAGCTGGTTTATAACTTTAACCCTGGAGTTGTTTGGGCAATATTTGTAAACATACCTATAAATGTACCAAATTATAGTATAAATGTACCAAGTTATAGTACATCTGTATCTTCAGCTCAGAGTGTATTTATGGCTTTTTAAAAGAGTTACATGCTGAAAATCACTTATTGAAGATTGTGTAATACTTGGCCTTAAGTTGTTTCATTTTTCCACTCCAGCTGATCACTTTATGTTTCTGGAAAAGGATTGTATTGTAGTGAGTTGTTTCAGTTGCAGCGAGTGAGAGCAGTATGCAACTCAGGGTTTAGTTGGCTCTGGTCACATTTTATTGAACTTAAACTTTTCTCTGCCCACTTTTCCCACAGCCTGACCACAGCCCCACTGAGCAGGATGATAGGATTCCTGGCAGACTCCAGGCTGTCTGGCCACCACCGAAGACAAAGGACACAGAAGAAAAAGTGGGATTGAAGTACACTGAAGCAGGTGATGTGAAAAGAAGCCAGGTCTCAGAAATGAATCTCTTGCTGCGTTGGCTTTTAGTTCTAGCTCAGTAGACTCTGAGAATTGGAGTTTTTGTTTCATTATAAAATGCAATGCTCAAGGCTTTTCTTTTTGGTTTCGATGTTACATTGACCCCTGGCACACTTATCAGGAATGAATCTCTTAGAGATGAAAGGTGAATGCAGTGAAATGAATGAAGGGGGGCACTTGTGTAAAGGAGGAGAACCTTGGGGGAACTAATGGAGAAGGTAGATTACAGATTCTTCAGGAAGCGGGTGGTTGGCCCTCAGAGAGTGTGTGAGCCGACAGGGCTTCTGGCAGAGGCAGAGTGTGAGTCTCCAGAGCTGGAATACGATTTGTTCTTTGTCTTCAAGTAATGCTTTTGAGCCACAGGAACCTTGTGCAGAGTGAATGTACAGATACCATCAGTTACTCTTTCACTTTTGTTAAACAAAGCTTTATTTAATGCATAGCCAATTTCGAAGCAAGCTAATTCCCTGGAAATCTTCCCCAGAGCTTTGCTTGAACGTATTTAAATAGAATGGGAATCTAGATATTTTTACTTTTTAAGTGAAAGGTTCGCATGAAATTAAAAAAGAAAAGAATGGGAGGAGGTTATGTCTTAATTGTATATATGTGTGTTTTGATGTATCTCTGAGGAAACCTCTTTGTCTTCTTCCTGATATTTGAAGATTTCTTGCATAGGCTTCCATTTTGCTGATTGTCTTAGGTATCTGTATATATTACCAGTCTGTATGGCTATACAAAAGAAGTACTTCTTTCAGTTCTTATTGGTTGACTGGTTGACATAAGTGGATCAAAGTTTGGATGGTTTAGTAATCCATAGGCTTTTTGAAAGATGATAAAGTTACAATCAGTAAGTGATTTCACAAATGGATCTCAGTTCTAGCCTCCACTTACACAGTTGCAAACTTCTGACTACCCCCAAGACAATGACTTGATGACATTTTTTTCTGACCTGCTTGACTTACAGAGTGAAAGCTATCATAGCCTTGGTGAAAATGTATATTACTATTTCGTTCTTCTTGCCTACATTTGATTTTTCCAAAATCAGAATGCTTATGACTGCAATACTGACCACCTACCAAGTTGTCTTTTCCATAATCTGGCACAGTTTGAACAGTCAAAAAGTCCTGAGGCTCCCTTTAGTGAAAAACCAGAATCCTGTGAGTTCTTATTCCTAGTGTATAATGGGGTGGCAGTCTTCCTTGTGATAATGAGCATTTGCTGAGTAGAGAAAGAAAGGTCCTAAATGACTTTTCAGTCTATGTCAAATCACATTTGGGGGCATTTATACTCTATAGAGATTCCTGAGTATTGCTTTCTCTCCTCTTCTGTTTCTAGAAGCTCAGAGTCCTGTCATTACCTTGCTGTGTAATTACACCCAAAGTCAGAAGCTTTCCAAGCTCTCTCTCTTTTTTTGGTCATGAAATGTGTGTTCACAGAGCAATCTAAGGTCTGGGATTAGATGAGGGAAAAGGAGGGGGGAATCAATGAATAGTAACAGTCCTCTTGGGTGCATTCTGCTGGCACAAGGACAGCTTGCTACAGAGAGAAGACTGACTGTTGTCTGGAGAAAGCATCTCAGTCCCCAGCTGGTTCCCATGGGTGGCAGTCCTGTGGCTCACTTTCTGTGCTCCCAGGTCTGGTGCTTATTTTCTTATGAACCTTGTAGCAGTAATTACTCTGCTGATAACACTTTACGGAGTATTAAAGCAGATACTCTATGCCTGCAGGAAACTTCTTTTTACTTCATGACTCAATACCAACATATGGTTGCCTTGTCATTTATTGCTAATCTTGAGGAAGTTAACACTTTCCTTGTGATTTTAAGTTCTGAGAAATCTGGAGTCTTATAAGCACATAGTTTATAACTTAATACATTTTGTGGTATTTCCATTGGTTTCCCTGCCCTTAGGGAAGTAGGGAGCACAGAGATAGAAAAATTAGATCCAAAATATTTTAGGGTGTTCGAAGTGCTTTTAATTTTTCTTGGCATGTATAATTCATTTAGTGAAATGGGATAGCAGGAGTCTAGCATTCGTATTTCAAGTATGCTATTGACTCAGATGATAAAGAATCTGTCTGCAATGCAGGAGACTTGGGTTCCATCCCTGGGTTAGGAAGATCCCCTGGAGAAGGGAATGGTTATCCTCTCTAGTATTCTTGCTTGGAGAATCCCATGAACAGAGGAGCCTTATGGGCTACAGTTCATGGGGTCACGAAGAGTCAGACACAACTGAGCGTTTAAGCACACAGATGTAAAAGTTCTGTGCTGTCAGCATGGGAGCCCAGTCCTCAGCAGGGCTGGCCCAGAGGTGTTTTTTTTCATCTTGAATCTCTCACTGTCCTTGTGCTGCCCTTGGCTACTTTGGATGTGCCGCTGCTTGTGTTTCCCTCTGTTCAGAGTTCATCGTTCAGTGATGTCTTTTTGAGGGCTTAGGTGGTCATCTGATATAGTCAGATCACTTTTGTTCAAGGATAAAAAGAAAGAGCTGATCTAGGGGAAGCTGTCCCTTTAAACTATGGCTTCTGGAGCCCTCGTAGCCATGTGAGAGAAGCTGACCACTGTTGCTGGTGCCAACTGTCAAGGGTGCACTCTTCTGCCACTGCCAAAGCCATCAGCATCATGTATAGCTGCTGACACGGCAACAAACTCACTCCCTTGGCAGCTAAAGCTTTTGGCTCCCACTGGAGCCTCTGCTGCCATTCTGATGACGCTGCATCCACCATCAAGGGCCCTTCCACTGCCAGTCTCTCAGCTCTCAGAGCCCAGGTGATGTGCCAGTTGAGAGGGGCACTAGCGCTCACCAGAGCTGTCACTCAAGGGACTTGCGCAGGTTGGAGTTGACCTCTACCAGGGAGGGTCCCCTGTGTTCATTCATACAGTATTTGAATCGCTCTGCTCAAAAGAGAAAGAATCCCTTTTCCCAAGCCCTGTACTGTCCTTTCATACATTATTAGCAATGCAGTTCTGCTTTGTGCTTGGGATGCCTCAAAGCTATTGTGAGTGAAAAGAGCATTCTCTCTCCCCTCCCCCCCATCCCCTCCCCCCAAGCATTCCTTGGAATTGGACTGGGGACTATAATCTAGGTGACAGCCCTCATGTTCACAGAATTGTCTTTCCTCCTCCTCCTGAGTACAGAAGTTTGCTCTCGAAACAAGCTTGTGGGATAGTCTGGCTTTTTTTAGGAGGAATTTTTCAGTGGGCTCATCACATTCTTAAATGGTTAAGTCAGGTTGAGTCCCTGCTGCTTTCCTGCACTGCAGACCAGAAACATCTGGGTGGAGAAAACTTGATTACCTTGTGAAGCCCAGGGCTAAGTAAAACTAAGTCACAACCAAGTGAAAAGGTATGAAACAATACAAGGGGAACCTAAATGAAAAAAAAGTCAATGTCTACCTTTAAGTTAAATGCTGCAAAAGCTGTTTGTCTTATCAGAGATAGATCCCCAGGGATCTCTTCTGTTCCTCCTCTAACAGGCTGTCCTATCTGTGGTGAGGTTACTTAAGGGTTTGTAACAGGCCCAACGTCTTCTAAAAAAAAAAAAAGATTGGACATAATAAAGATCTGGGTATCATAGAATAGTCAAATCATAGAGGTAACATGGGGTTAAACTTTTATCTCAAACTTGAAAGAATTTTATAGACCCTATTAGGCTACTTTTTTTTTTTTTTTTTTTTCCCATTTTGCTTTATGGAGAATAAATGCACTTAGCTATACTTATTTTGTCTTTGGATAATTCTGTATACTATTACTGTATCAGCCAGGGTCTTGTCAGGGATCAAGTGAGGATGATTTGATTGACAGTTTGTTGGAGATGGTTTACAAAGAGACGGAGATGGAGATGGTTGTGGATGGGGTTTGGGAAAAGCAGGAGAGATGGAGCAGCTCTCTGGGGCTAGTAATCATGGGAGGTGTTTACAGCCCAGGCAGGGCCAGGTGAAGCTGCTAGAAAACCCATAATGTCAGAGGGAGGCTGAGTGGTGTGGAGGGGGCTACCCAACAGGAGCCGTGGCCTTCAGTGGAGGGATGCAGCCAGTCCATGGTGACCTGCCCGTGGGAGGGAGCTGGAGGAATGAATGCTCTGACTTTCTTCTCCTGCTCTCTGGTCTCCTGCCATCTCTCCTCTTGGCCAAATCCAAAGAGAAGTTAGAGGACTGGGGTCTGCTTTAGGCCAGACAGCAGAGCCCAGAAAAAGACCCAGAAGGAGCAAGAGTGGATCTGGGAGGCAAATGAAAGATACCCAGCACAGTTACACTGCTGGCTGACTCCAGGTGAAAGAAGGTTCTGAAGCCCGACAGTCTGTGCAAAGAATTGGCACACACGTACCACATCGTACCTGACCACATAGGGCGTGAAGAAAAGCTCCTCCCTTGTATCCTGTGGGAGGGTATGTTTTCTGCTCCAATCAGTTCATAGAAAAAGACAATGGCTATTACTCAGAGCCTTGCCCTGTGCACTCCTACTTCACCTTAGTATAGAGGCTTTGTTTACTGATCTCAGAAAATCCTCCATAGGCTTTCAGTGGTTTCCCAATATTACAAAATAAAATAAGTTTGGAAATATCTAGAAATAACACAGAGTGAAACAGAATCTCTAAATTGAGTTTCATAGAGATATCATTTCCACCATTGTGAATGGTGATAGTCCTGTGTGAATTTAATACTTAAAATTTTTTTAATTCACTGTACAGATTGCTTTTTATACTTGAAAATGTGACTTATCTTTGATTTCTGCATTGAACAATGATTAATTTGTAGGTTTCATTTTTTGAAATGTATAATGATGAAAATAACATAAATAGTTTATCAGTGTTTTCTTTATTTAGGATACATTGCTTGTGCAATGGCTAAATAAAAGTGTTTATGCCTTTTTCAGGTTTTTATGCATGCTAATTGCCAAACTTAATTTTCTTATCTAAAGGTGTTCAGTATGAAATCAATACTTTTAAAACACTGAAATTATTTTTTCCTCTTATTTGCTTTCTACTTTACTTGTATTTTCTGGTGTATAGAAATTTAAGGTGTTTATATACTCAAATCTACTCTCATTTTATTGTATGGCCTTTCTTTTGGCTTAAGAGGACTTCCCCTACTCAAATATCAGCTTTATGTTTACATTTCTTAAGTGATTTCTTTCTACCTCTTCTTTCCTTCTCTTCTTTTTGTCCATTTCATATTGAAAACTTATTTCAGGGCCTAGCCTGCAGTAGAGAGCTAATGGCAGCTTCTGGTTTTGTAAGTAGCTAATTGTATAGCAAGCTTCTGGAGTAATTATTCCTCTCCAGGATAAGTTTAGGACAGTTTTGAGCTTTCTTTTCTCTTTGTGTTTGGATTTTGTACCAGTATCTTCATTATTGTACCTATATATCTCAGAATCTGTTCAAGTTCCCAGGCATACTTCCAAAAATTTTTTTGTTTCTTATTTTTTTCTTCCAGAAAATTTTAGCTTACTTAGTCTTATTTTGAAAGACTCCCTTTGGGACTTTTATTGGAATTGCATTATTTATAAATTAATGTGAAGGTGGGGATGAGAATCGAGATCTTTAAAATGCTTAATATTTCTTACCAGGAACATATCTTTAAACCTATTTAAGTTTTCTTTTCTGACTTAATAAACTAAATAAATGGATACATAGGGGTATATCTTGTATTTTGTCTAAATGTATTCCCAGGCATGTTATTTTTTGGAAAAAAAAAAAAAAAACTTGATGTGAAACTGTATCTTGTGATTACTTTTCCTTAAAGTCAAATGCATTCCTTCGAATCTAGTGAGTCACACACACTGGATACTCAGATTTTCCTCCTGAGGTCAGGGCTGGCCTGAGTGAAGGGCACGTTTGGACCATCTGATCTCAGGGTTACTGTTCCTTAGTTTTACTCTGGTTGGTGATTCTTAGTATCTGAGACCCCTTAAAAGGCTAACGATGATAGAAAGCTATGGAAGAAGACATTGCAGTTAATTTTGCATCTACAGTCTTTCAGACCCTCCTCCTCACCCCACAACCATCTGTGGACACCCTGCCCCACCTCCTGCCACATCCCCAGGTTTAGATGAAGAACCTTTGCTGCAAATGCTCAGCCTAGAGCTGGGCCTCCTTTCCTCTTCATCTCCTATTTTGTGTTATAACGAATGACCTGAAACATTTCTTTCATTATTATTTAAGTATTAGGATATTTAAAAAGTACACCATCATACTGTGTACTTCAACATCCGAAGAGGAAATGAAGCTAATGTGTGCGAGATTAAAATGGTACCATTTAGGAAACTGTCAGTCACTTAATTACCCAAGAAAAAAATGGAGAAAAAAAGGACAAAGAAAGCAAGCCCTCATGTTTTCCCAAAATAAAATGAACTATGCGTCTTTAGTTTCTCTTTCAGCGTGCATCTGGAACTGCCCTTCTCTCCCCTGGCTGTACCTGAGAGCTGGCCTGGGACTGGGGGCTGGCACAAGGACCACCATACTCGAGGAACACTGTGGTTATGTAGTAAATAGAACCTAACAGCAGGCACCAGGGTTACTGTGAGTGGGCAAGTTGTCAGTGTGTATGGCATCTCTTTGGGCTTATTCACACCACCCAGAACCTTGGAGTAGCTCAGGAGCGTCCCTATTTGGAGTAATTTAGGTAACCCATTTCTCAGCTTGATGATAAAGATCTGCCTACTTTCTGGTTTGTTTCTAATTTAGGTTCCCTTGGTTATGAAGTGATAGAGCTGTTTGCCACCCTTCCTGCTGAGTCAGACGTTCTTGTCTCCACCAGCCAGGGAGAGCTATAAATATCTTGGAATATTTCATTGGCCTCTAGTACTTTTAAAAACTTCATTCATAGCTAACAAGCTATGTTAGCCATGAATGGATTTTCCTTTAATATCGTATGTCCATTCAGATTTTCCTAAGTGTCTTCTTTCATGGTCTAGGCAATAGGTTAGTTCATTGTATATTTCACAGGCCTTTGTAACATGTTACCATCACTTGCATGGAGTTAGGGTGATGGTCCAGAAGTTGGAAGCTGTGCCAATGGCCCAGTAAAACTTTGCATCTTATACTGAGAAATCAGAGGTGACACAAGTGGTACAGGCTTCTACTATGTATCTGGGAGCTGTGGGGGAGGGAGACTGACTTCCTGAACACAAATGGGAACTAAGAATTGATATTTAGCAGAGGGAATTCCAAAATGTGGACCAGTGACTCAGGAATCGTATGTTGTGTCCTAGGAAATATTAGTAAAGGTCTTTAGCTCAGAGGACGAAAAGCAAGAGATTAAAATACAGAATCTGAAACTTTAGAATATTAAGAATTTAGAGATGCAAGCATCTCAGAAATTGTGTGATTAATCCTATTAGTTTTACAAATGAGAGCCAGAGAGGTTATGACTTACTGAAAGATACATGTAATTAATAAGAGAGCTGAAATGACAGAAGAAAGAGAAGAACCACAGCTTCAAGTCGGGGATCGGGGTGGTGGAATGCATTGGAGACTGAGTAATGTTTTTTTTTTTTCCTGCCAACATACAACAATTAAAGCCCCAGCAAGGAAAGCACATGGGAACAGGAGCATTTAAGAATTATGCTGATTATTAAAAAAAAAAACAACAAAGTATTATGGCACTGGAGTGAGTCCATCTGAATAATAAAGGAGAGATATGGGTACCATGCCAGCTCACCAGACACATCCACAGAAATTAACTGGGTCATTTCATGCTGCTTTTTGACTCATAAAAATTGTTAATAGGAATTTTAATGGTATCTTTAATATGGTCTAGTCTCACTTAAGCAATGTAAAGCAAATAAAAATGCTTCTGGTTTGTGAATTCTTGCAAAGTTCAGGTGGGGCTCATGGGGCTCAGTTTGTATGCTGAAATGCAGGGTGCATGTTATTTGATTTTAGGAGGTACAGGAACAAATGTTTTTATTTTAATGGTTGTGTATTTCAGTAGTCTTATGATGTTTTAGAGAAAATAAAACAAGCACTAAAATCTACTTGGAAGCTTCTTTTGGGGAGGTGAGGCTGAGGTTTGATATGCCATATCCTGTGCCACATTTTCACAAATACCTCCTTTCACTATTTTTTTTTTTTTTTTTTTTACTGAAAATTTCTATCCAGGCGACCTCATTTTTCTTCTCTTTTTCAAATCTATTGCCAGCTGCCCAGTGCTTATTCTCTGGATCCTCCACCAAGCACCACTCTACCATTCCAACCTCTGTACCCTCCCCTCTACCACTCCCCCCACAGCACACATCTTTCACTTGCATTGAATTCTTTCCTCTGGTCCACCTTTACTGTTCTGGGATCACCCACCAGCTCAGCCAAGAAAGGGCACTCACTCTTTCAGATCCCTCCTCCCAGAAACAGCAGTTGGGACATGGTGAGTGTTTTCCTCTTTGATAGAAAGAACAAATGACTGTATTTCTGACTAGTAACTAAAGCAAAGGTTCCATGGCTAAACTCTTGAGCACTCTTTACCAGAGGAAGGAGTGAGAATGTAAGATGGGAAAAGCAGAAGATGATCTCAGAGAGAAAGAAATTGAACCAGGGAAATCTTAGGGATGTGCTTAAGTTTGGTGTTTCCTTTACTTTGGGTTTCATAGGTTTGGGCATCAAATAGAGTTGAGTTTGAAGCTTGGCTCTTCCATGTACTAACTGTTTAAAAAGAGCAATGATGATAATTTAAAATAATTATTGTAAAGATAAAATGAGATAATATATGAAATTCAGTGGCATCACAACTAGCTTATTATGTTATTTATTTTTTGACCACACCAAGCAGCTTGCGGGGTCTTAGATCCCCAACCAGGGATTGTACCTGGGTCCATGGCATGAAAGCATGGAGTCCTAACCACTGGATCGCCAAGGTGTGTGTGTGTGTGTGTGTGTGTGTGTGTGTGTGTGCATGCATGCGTGTATGCTCAGTTGTGTCTGACTCTTTGTGACCCCATAAACTGTAGGCAACCAGGCTCCTGTGTCCATGGAATTTTACAGGAAAGAATACTGGAGTTGGTCACCATTTCTACTCCAGGGGATCTTCCCCACCCAGGGATCAAACCTGCATCTCTTGCATCTCCTGCATTTGTTGGTGGATTCTTTACCATTGTGCCACCTGGGAAGCCTGGATTGTCAAGGAATTCCCACAGTTGGCTTTCTAAAAAAGCAGTTTATGTTGAAGTGTAGCATACATGTGGAAAATTGCTCATATTACAAGTGCTGATGAAAAAATCACTCAACCTCAGAAAGAAATGGAAAATTTTATTTGAGCCAAATTAAAAGGATTAGAAAAGACTCTGATGCTGGGAGGGATTGAGGGCAGGAGGAGAAGGGGATGACAGAGAATGAGATGGCTGGATGGCATCACTGACTGGATGGACCTGAGTCTAAGTGAACTCCGGGAATTGGTGATGGACAGGGAGGCCTGGCATACTGCGATTCATGGGGTCGCAAAGAGTCGGACATGACTGAGCGACTGAACTGAACTGAACTGAAAACTTAACACCTGGGAATAGACTTTCAGAACTCACCAAGAACTGTTCTGCCCATTAGAGAGATTAGTGGATCTTGAGTCATGACCACCTTACAAGATTAAGTAAGGGTGTTCCTAAGGAGTAATCTTGTTGATGCTCAGAGAATGTTATTTATATGGTTGAGTAGTTCTTTCTTCTGATGGAAAGGTTTGGTCAATGTGTAATGCATATACACAATATACAGTACAGGGGAGAGAGGAAGCCAAAGTCCAAAGAAAAAATGTAATTTGTAAATTTTCCTTGACTTGCTTTAGAATACAAATTTTTATTTCATCACAAATAGTATAATAGCTCTATGAATTATAACAAAGTGAACATAACCACCATGCAAATCAAGAAATAGTCCATTGCCTACAACCCCGAGGGCCCTATCTGGCCCCCTTCCTATCACAGCTACCTTTGTCCTCCAAAGAAATCACAGTTCTGACTTCTAACACTATAGATTAGTTTCAGTGCTTCTGAACCTAAGTGGATTCATTTTGTGTCTGGCTGCTTTCCTTCAACATTAAGCTTGTGAGAACCAAACATGTAATCGTAGGTACCTGTAATCTACTTGTTTTCACTGTTCTATACCACTTCACTGTATGAATGTATTGTGATGTGTTTATTCATCCATGATGGACCTTCATGTTGTCCTCAGTTTGGGGCTGTTATGAGTATGTTGCTATTCATTTTCTTGTGTGTGTCTTTCAGCACACAAAGGAACACATTTCTGCTTGGTACATACTGGGGAGTGGGATTTCTGGTCATAGGATATGTCTGTATTCAGCGTCATTTGTTGTTCGGTTGCTGAGTCATGTCTGACTCTTTGCGACCCCATGGACTGCAGCACCCCAGGCTTCCCTGTCCTTCATTATTTCCCAGAGTTTGCTCTAACTCATGTCCATTCTGTTGATGATACCATCCAACCATCTCATCCTCGGTTGCCCCCTTCTCCTGCTCTCAATCTTGCCCAGCATCACAGTCTTTTCCAGGGAGTTGGCTCTTCGCATCAGGTGGCAAAAGTCCTGGGGCTTCAGCTTCCACATCAGTTTTTCCAGTGAATACTTGGAGTTGATTTCCTTTAGGATCGACTGGTTTGATCTCATTGCTGTCCATGGGACTCTCAAGAGTTGTCCGCAGCACCACAATTCAAAAACATCAATTCTTAAGTGTTAGTTCAGTTCAGTTCAGTTCAGTCACTCAGTTGCGTCTGACTCTTTGTGACCCCATGAATCGCACCACGCCAGGCCTCCCTGTCCATCACCAACTCCCAGAGTTCACTCAGACTCACGTCCATCCAGTTGGTGATGCCATCCAGCCATCTCATCCTCTGTCGTCCCCTTCTCCTGCCCCCAATCCCTCCTAGCATCAGGGTTTTTTCCCAATTAGTCAACTCTTCGCATAAGGTGGCCAAAGTATTGGAGTTTCCCCTTTAGCATCAGTCCTTCCAATGAACACTCAGGAATGATCTCCTTCAGAATGGACTGGTTGGATCTCCTTGCAGTCCAAGGGACTGTCAAGAGTCTTCTCCAACACCACAGTTCAAAAGCATCAAGTCTTCGGTGCTCAGCTTTCTTCACAGTCCAACTCTCACATCCATACATGACCACTGGAAAAACCATAGCCTTGACTAGACTGACCTTTGTTGGCAAAGCAATGTCTCTGCTTTTGAATATGCTATCTAGGTTGGTCATAACTTCCCTTCCAAGGAGTAAGCGTCTTTTAATTTCATGGCTGCAATCACCATCTGCAGTGATTTTTGAGTCCAAAAAAATAAAGTCTGACACTGTTTCCACTGTTTCCCCATCTATTTCCCATGAAGTGATGGGACCGGATGCCATGATCTTCGTTTTCTGAATGTTGAGCTTTAAGCCAACTTTTTGACTCTCCTCTTTCACTTTCATCAAGAGGCTTTTTAGTTCCTCTTCACTTTCTGCCATAAGGGTGGTGTCATCTGCACATCTGAGGTTATTGATATTTCTCCCGGCAATCTTGATTCCAGCTTGTGCTTCTTCCAGCCCAGCCTTTCTCATGATGTACTCTGCATATAAGTTAAATAAGCAGGGTGTCAATATACAGCCTTGACGTACTCCTTTTCCTATTTGGAACCAGTCTGTTGTTCCATGTCCAGTTCTAACTGTTGCTTCCTGACCTGCATATAGGTTTCTCAAGAGGCAGGTCAGGTGGTCTGGTATTCCCATCTCTTTCAGAATTTCCACACTTTATTGTGATCCACATAGTCAAAGGCTTTGACATAGTCAATAAAGCAGAAGTAGATGTTTTTCTGGAACTCTCTTGCTTTTTCAGTGATCCAGCGGATGTTGGCAAGTTGATCTCTGGTTCCTCTGCCTTTTCTAAAACCAGCTTGAACATCAGTGTTAGTAGATGATACCAAATACTTTTCCAGAATGATGGTATCAATTTACATTCCCATCTCAAAACATCACAGTTCTGATTGTGCCACATCTTTGCCAACATTTGGCTTGGTTGATTTTTCTAATTCAAGCCAGTCTGTTGTTAACTGGTGTTTCCCAGTTAAGCACTTTTTCATATGCTTATTGACCATTGGATCTCCTGTTTTATAAAGTGCCTGTTCGAATCACTTTTTCATTTTTAATAAATAGATTCTTTTTTATTATTTTACACAGAAGTTATTTTTATATGCTGGATATTAGCCATTTGGTTAAATATGTTTGAAGTATTTTCTCTTACTCTCTGGATTAGCTTTTCATTATCTTAATGGTACCTTTTGATGAATAGAAATTCTCACTTTTATTATAATCATTCTTGTCCTATCATTAGGGTATTTTAAGCCTTCTTAAAATAATCCTTTCCTAAGTCAGTCATGAAAATATTCTCTTATAAAGGTATTAATGTTCTTCATTTGTCTTAAACTTACAATATACTGGGCATTGATTTTTGTGTACAAGTTGAGGTGGAGATCAAGTTTGTTTTTTCTATATCAAAATTATCTGGAATTATTTACTGAGAAACCCACCTTCCTCCCCTGGACACTGTATTCTGTTCCAGTGTTCTCTAGATTTATCTAACCTTGTAACAGTGTAGCACTGTCTTAATGACAGCTATAATAAATCATGATCTACTAGAGTGTGTCCTTTAACCTTGGTTATTCTCAGCGGTTTGTATTTTCATATGCATTTTAAAATTACTTTATTAACTTGGACATTGTGGTTTTGATTGCCTTGACATCTTTTACAATAATACTGAGTTTTTAATTCCATATAGTATGTATATCTTTTCTGTAAATATTTATATATTGTCTTTTCTGATTTCTCTGTTCAGTTTTCTTTGTGGAGGTTTTAATGTCCCTTAAATCAATTCCTAAGTATTCTAAAATTTTGGTGCAGTTGTGCACATTTAAAAAAATTCCATTTTATGACTTTTTGTCAGAATGTCTCTCTCAATAAAATAGTTACTGTAATTATTGAACTGTTTCCTTATTAATGAACCTTTTAACTTTTAGAATCTTTCACTGTTGCAAACAGTGCTTTAATGAAATTATTATGTATCTATTTGTGCATACCAGTGAGTGTTTCGATAGGATAGAAGTGGAATTCTTAAGAGTTCCTGCCCATTTTAAATGCTGATAGATACTACACAGCTGCCCTCTCATAATATGAAACTCATTAATATGCAGCTAAAACAAGAATGTCCTTTACTCACATTTCACCAATATTCATTTAATTTATGCCAGTCCAAGTTTAAAAATTGCATACCACTATTTTTAATTTGTATTTCTCCGATACTCGCATAGTTGGACGTCTTTTCATTGTCTTTTGTGACTTGTTTGCTTGTGTTCTTTGCCCTTTTGTAAATTGGGTCATTCTCTATTCTTACTGATTTAAAAGGTGTTTATATTTTATAAGTCCACTAGGACTTTCCTGGTGGCTCAGATGGTAAAACGTCTACCTGCAATGTGGGAGGCCTGGGTTCAATCCCTGGGTTGGGAAGATCTGGAGAAGGAAATGGCAACCCACTCCGGTATTCTTGCCTGGAAAATCCCATGGATGGAGGAACCTGGTGGGCTACAGTCCATGGGGTTGCAAAGAGTCAGACATGACTGAGCGACTTCACCTTCACTTTTATATGTTAAGGGAATTAGTCCTTGATTTCCATATATATACAAGTGTAAATATATATCACAATCCTAGTCTTTAGCTTGCCATTTCTTTTACCTTTTGCTGTCATTCATTATATGGAAATTTTGTTTTGTGTAGTCATATCTTTTCAGGGAGTTGTTGTTTTTATTGTTGTTGGTCTTAAGGAAGCCTTCCCCAACCTAAACTTGAACAATATATGTATTTTAACTCCTATGCATATATATTTAGATTTTTATTCAGTCTGCAATTTGTTTCTGTGTGTGGCATACATAAAGATATGATATGGGTGACAGTGTGCTTAGCTTATAGAATCTGCTTTTGATTTTGTTTCCATCTTAGTTCTAGTTTTTCAGTTGAGAGTCTTAGAATTTTTTTTATAGACAAATGATGACAATTTGCATTTGTTGTAAAATGGATATAAAATTTATCATCTTAACCATGAAAATTTTTTTATCACTTACTCAAAACATTTATTAACACTCTGTATATGTAGCACATATGGTTTACCTAAGGGTGAATAGATGTTGGCCATTTTAAGTAGAGTTCAGTAGTGTTAAGTATATTTATGTTGTGTAACAGATACCTAGAACTTTTTCATTATCATACCTGAAACTGTACACATTAAGCAACTGTTCATTTCTCCTGTTTTCCCAGACTCTGGCAACCACTATCTTAGTTTCTATTTTATGAATTTGACTATTTCAGGTGCCTCATATAAGTGGAATCATACAGTATGTGTCTTTGTGTGACTGGTTTATTTCACTTTGCATAATGTCCTCAAGATTCATCCCTGTGTTAGAATGTATCAGATTCTTCTCCATTTTTAAGGTTGAATAATATTCTACTATATATGGTCTGTACCACATTTTCTTTATCCATCCATCAATAAACACTTGAGTTGCTTCTACTTTGAGCTATTGTTAATAATGCTGCTATGACCATAAATGTACAAATATTTCCCTGGAATACGAAATAAAACAGGGCAAAGACTAATAGACTTTTGCCAAGAAAATGCACTGGTCATAACAAATACCCTCTTCCAACAACACAAGAGAAGACTCTATACATGGACATCACCAGATGGTCAACACCAAAATCAAATGGATTATATTCTTTGCAGCCAAAGATGGAGACGCTCTATACAGTCAGCAAAAACAAGACCAGGAGCTGACTGTGGCTCAGACCATGAACTCCTTATTGCCAAATTCAGACTGAAATTGAAGAAAGTAGGGAAAACCACTAGACCATTCAGGTATGACCTAAATCAAATCCCTTATGATTATACAGTGGAAGTGAGAAATAGATTTAAGGGCCTCGATCTGATAGATAGAGTGCCTGATGAACTATGGAATGAGGTTCATGACATTGTACAGGAGACAGGGATCAAGACCATCCCCATGGAAAAGAAATGCAAAAAAGCAAAATGGCTGTCTGGGGAGGCCTTGCAAATAGCTGTGAAAAGAAGAGAGGTGAAAAGCAAAGGAGAAAAGGAAAGATATAAACATCTGAATGCAGAGTTCCAAAGAATAGCAAGAAGAGATA